>NC_079335.1:143182318-143482318 GCF_029582105.1 Oenanthe melanoleuca
ATAAATCAAGGAATAGTTCTTTTCTACAACTTTTCTTCACTTTTTCCCCTGGCTGGCAGGCAGGCTTTTGCATCCAGCAAAATAACAGGCATTTCCATGAGCTGCTTATTTGACAGAGTATTAGAGGAAGGTGAATGATTAGGTTTTGGGGGGTGTTAATGGGGCCATTTCATGCTGTGGTGATTGGTGGACTGATAGAATGGATTATGTGCCTATAATGATCATTTTTTGCTGCTGGGTGGTCACAATTTCCCATTGAAAATCTGCTTGTCAGGGCACCGAGGCATTTTTCCGTGGGTGTTCCTTATTGTTATTTAAAGGTAAAGAAATCATTTCAAAAGCACAAATTAAGCTTGGTTGCCAACAGGAAGGAGATAAAGTTAGGGGGAAAAAAAAAGAAAAAAACAACAAAAAAAGAAAAGCCACTGGGAATCTGACATGCAACCACACTCCTGCAGGATGGGGGATGCGTGGGCTGCCACCAGCCCCCACGCTCTGCTGTGAGGTGGAGAGCTGGGAATCAATCACTTTGATGTCTTATCTTATCCCTGAGACAGAGGGCAGGGCTGGCTCGGTGCTCTCAGTGCCACTCCAGCAGCCCCTTTTGAATCCTAGAGCAGCACTCGAGCGAGAGAGGAGGAGCTGCCACCAGCACTGCTGCTCTGGGACACAGCCACCAGGGACCTGGGGAGGGTGATGTCTTGGTGCTGGGTGCCATCTCTCCTTGTCACCCACGGGTGTCACAGCAGTGGGTGGCTTTGTGCAAACATCTCCCACCCACGGGCACGTTGGCAGCTCTGCCGGCTCCTGCTCCACAGGGATGCACTTCTGATGTGGGGATGGCACAAAAAGGCAGGGAGGTGTTCAGTTTGTTCCTCTGACTCTTGGGGATGAGCTATCTCACTGGCATTTGGGTATCCAAACTCAGCTGCTGACTCCATCCCTGGCAAATCTCTGCAGGCAGCACGAACTGGGTTCCTATCAAAGCCCTTAATAAGAATCTTCCTCTACCCCTCCAGTCTCTCCCTACACTCGTTGTTTCTTGCTCTTTCTGGTTTCTTCTTCCTGCCATCCAGCAGACACAACATCTCTTATGCTCCCACGGACCTAAAAGGCAAAAATTTGCATCAGATTTCCATTATCCAAATTTGCAGCAGCATTTTCTCAGGCCTCTGGTGAGCAGAGTGCTACTCTGCATTTCACCATCCCTTTGTGTTGGCTAGCACAACTCTCTGCTTTTAACTTTCCCTTGCTTTGCCTTCCTTTTAAATCAGGCAGAGCATCCAGATTGTGCTTTCAAAACCTCTCCTGTCTGTTTATTTCTGCCTCTAATTCCCAGCTCTAACCTGCCCCACACCTTCTCCTTGTCACACATACAATTTTTGAACAAGCAACTTCTTATTTTCCCACAGACACCTAGAAATATCTGCAAAATGCCCTCATTGCCCTCCTTTGAACTTTCCTTGCTGCAAGAGAGCCCTGGGTAGTAATGAAGGTGCTGATGGACAAGTATCATGGCCATGATGCTGACAGATACCACTTCATCCTTTCCCACTAATCCATTGCACCTGTTGTTAAATGTTTTCTTTCCTTCAGCCTGGAAACTCTTGTGAGTGCTTTTTATTTGACATTTTTAGACCCTGGAACAAATATATCCTGGACTTTCTCAAGTGCTGTAGGAATTTAAGTGCCAAATAAAAGAATTGTCATTTAGAGCTGGCCACTTCTATGTATTTCAGAGCTGAGGATAAAAATTGGTTGAATTGCTTTCAAAGTTTCCTCCTTTATGCATCATTTGAATGAAATCCAAAGGCTCTTTTCTTTGTCAGCTTGGCTAGTTTGTTTACAGTGCCACTGTGAAAATTCCTTCCTTCTGGTGTTTTTTTTTTTTTTGGTGTTTTTGTTTGTTTGTTTGTTTTGTTGTTGTTTGTTTGCTTGCTTGACTGCTTTTGTTGGGTTTTGTTTGTTTGTTTTTAAATTAGTGTTTGGTTTTTGTTTTTGCAGATCCTGGAAAAGGCATACTGAGACATGACCTAGCCTGATCCACAGAGTGTAAACTGCTGCCATCCATCACCAGAAACCTCCTCAGTAACATTTTTTTTTCCTTGCTTTAAGTAATCACTCAAAATGGAAAGCACAGAGCAATGGAAAGCAGACAGTCCTTGGTTTAAAGAGAATAAAGTGCTTTGTCAAAACCCTGGCAGACAACTGCTGAATGAATTCCACAGAAGGGACCCCATCAGCCTGGCCCAGAGAAGATTCCAGCTGCTTTTTGCAGGCTGATCCATTGGTGTGTCTTGGTGCTGACACAAGCTCCTTGCACCAGCGGGAGCCATTCTGAGGTCTTGTCCTATTTCAAGGAATAATGAAGTTGGAAAAGACCTCTGAGATCAAGTCCAACCATTAAACCAGCCCAACCATGTCCCCAGGCATCACACCTGCACATTTCCTGAGCATTTCTGATGATTCCACCATTTCCCTGGCAGCCTGTTCCAATGCCTGACCACTCCTTCAGTGAAGAAAGATTTCACCATCCTCCTTCCTCATCCACAAACCCCAACATTCCTTGCACACCCTTGTGGATCACATTTATCCAGCCCAGGCCTCCTTTATGAGCTTCATCTCTGGTGATCAGCAGTAAAAACTGTCCAAGGGACATGATGGATTAAATGTCTGCCTCCAGTACCCCTGCTTGCAGTATAAAGTCCAAATGATAAACCTGAAGGCAATATCAGGGTGGAGTCTCCTCAAAGCTTTCTCTGTTGGCCCAGCTACACCTCATTTTCTCTTCATCAGCTTGAGTCATTTTAAAATGTCACACTTTCCTGGCTTGAAATGAGAACACTCATAACATTTTATTCTATATTTTTTAATCCCATGAATTCTGAAAGTGAAATTGCTTAATTAAAGGAGTCCAGTTCTGCTTCAATTTATATAGCCAAATATTAGAATATAATGCTGTGAGACAGTCACCCAGATCCCAATTTTCATCTGGCAAGAGTATTTGCTAGCAAATCATGGTTGAAAGTGGTTAAGTTATTTTTACACTATGGAGAAAAAGTGACTTGGTGGCAGGATTCCTTCAGAGGCCTTGGAAAAACCGATTGTGTTTTTTACTAAATTATTGTTTAGCAATCCAAAGATGTTCTTTGCTATTTGCTGCCGTGTGAAAAGACACACTAAATGGCACTTGGGGGTTAATTTTCACGACCCTGACTCTACCTCTCAACAAGATAGATTACATTTTCAATTCTATTCCTCAGTGTATAAGAGAGAATCATTTTGTAGAAAATGAGAATTGATCCAAATCTTCACCCTAAAGTCAAAATGCAGTTTTATTGATCAGAAAAAAAAAAAAAAAAGGAAAAAAAAAGAAAAAAAAAAAAGGATGCATTCTTTAGGGGAGAATTCCCTGTGATATCCTCTGTGACAAAACAACATGAAATGGGAGCAAAGCTGCCTCCTTTGGAGAAAACAGAGTCTGGGAAAGGACAGGCCATGCCTGGAATATCCAGCTGCTCTTTTGGTTCATTTCAGAGCAGTTTGTGTGCAACTTCCATGCATTTTCTTCTCTTCACAGGATTTGGTTTGCTGCCTCCCTGCCCTCTGTGCCTCCTCCAGCCATACAGGTGCAGACAGAAGGCCAAGGGGGTTCCCAAAATGTGGCAGGAGCCAGGCATCCCCTTCTGGAAGTCCCTGGGAGGTTTTGTCTCTGTGACCTTCATGGGCTGAAGGGATGGATGAGTTTGGGGTGATAGGCACCCACAAGAGGTCCAGGGGCATCAACAATGGGACACAGCTCATGTGCCCTCCTGGGGCAGCTGGGAACAGCCTGCAAGCCAAGCAGGCTTGGGGACTTTATCCTGCTGTCCTGGCTAGGCAGAAACACAGATTTGACTCCTGGACATGCCCTGGGCCAGCTGTCACTTTGGGAAACATCATTTCATTGCTCCCACATCCCCTTGCTCAGCTTTGGCTTTGCTGTGCTCATCTACACTGCTGGTTCTCCAGGAATGCTCTGGGAATCAGCCCTGGCCAGGTGGCTCTGGTTGGGTATTAGGTCAGATGACATTTTATTTTCCCCTTCCCTTGAGAGATTCAGCTTAGTTAAAACCAAAAAAATGTTCCTAACCTTCCCCCTAGGAGAAAAATGCTGGAAAATATGAACCTAAAGGGTGAAACAAGCCCAAATTTCTCCCTTTCATAAGATATATAAGAAGATGTCTGGGTTTTCCTTATTGTAGGGCTGAAGAATTTTACAGCCCACTCACCACATGGCTCTGAGTATTTGGGCTGGCACCACCAGTGCCAAGCTGGGCACACTTTGTGTGGTGTGCAGCCAGGCTGGAGGAATCTCTGTAATCACAGGGGATGGAAATTAAAAACCCATCAGATCCCCGACCCAACAACAAAGCCTTTCTGCAGGAGGCAGAGGGCAGTGTTTGCACACACAAAGTCATTAGGAGCTCCAGCAGGTCAGGTTCAGCCCTGGTGCTCTCCCCATGATTCTCCTTGGGGTGAGGGTGCTGGGGTTATCTTTAGGGTGAGGGCAGTGGGGTTCTCATTAGGGTGAGGGCAGTGGGGTTCTCTTTAGGGTGAGGGCAGTGGGGTTCTCTTTAGGGTGAAGGTGGTGGGGTTCTTTGTGGAGTGATGTGGTGGGTTTCTCTTTGGAGTGAGAGTGGTGGGGTTATCTTTAGGGTGAGGGTGATGGGGTTCTCCTTGGGGTGAGGGTGCTGGGGTTATCTTTGGGATGAAGGTAGTGGGGTTCTCTTTGGGGTGAGAGTGGTAGGGTTATCTTTAGGATGAGGGTGGTGAGGTTCTCTTTAGGATGAGGATGGTGGGGTTCTCTTTGAGGTGAGGGTAGTAGGGTGTTCTTTAAGATGAAGATGGTGGGGTTGTCTTTAGGATGATGGTGGTGAGCTTCTCTTTAGGATGAGGATGGTGGGGTTATCTTTAGGGTGATGGTGGTGAGGTTCTCTTTAGGATGAGGATGGTGGGATTCTTTTTGAAGTGATGGTGGTGAGGTTCTCTTTAGGATGAGGATGGTGGGGTTATCTTTAGGATGAGGATGGTGAGGTTCTCTTTAGGATGAGGATGGTGGGGTTCTCTTTGGGGTGAGGGCAGTAGGGTTCTCATTAGGGTGAGGGTGGTGTTCCACTGTGGACTTGGTTAAATAAAGGTCAGCTTGAATGTGTCTGGGCAATGTTGTGGGGGTGGTTGTAGTGCTCACCCCGTCTGAAAACCTGCCACAAGTCCCCATGGAGCCCCTTGAGACTGATGGTCACAGCTCCTCCTGTGGCACACCTGCATCAGGGAGCCCCAGTGGGTTTTTTTCCCCAGCTGGGGGAATTGGCTGCACTGAGCAGTCAGAAGCTGAGTCACAAACGTTCCAGGCTTGGCAGGAGGCAGCTGCTCACAGGTTCAGCTCTTGGCCTGTCCCTGGGGCACTCCTGCATCTGGAGGGGGAGAAGCTCCCGCTGCATCATCCCTCTGGATGCATTTAGTGGGTTCAGTGTGCAGGCAGCTGATGCTGCAGAGGCAGGAGGGGGCCATGTGCCTGTGTGCAAGCCTGGGAGGATCATTTGATCCCCTCCCTGCCTCCCCCCTGCCCACCACCTCCAAACCAACCCGGATTAGCAAGGGGAACCCAGGGCTGGCCTGGCTGCTGGAAATGAGCCGGGCTGGAGGCAGGCAGGGCACTCACAGCCTCAGAGCCTCCTTTGGCAGGAGCCTGCAGGTCTGAAATAACACCCCTGAGCTTCCTGTGCCCCCTGCTCATCCCTGCTCATCCCTGCTCATCCCTGCTGTCCGGGCTCACCGCTCACAGCCGCTGCTCCCCGACACAAAACACCCTCCCAGGACAAACCTATTGGCACACGGAGGGAAAACTTTCCCAAGCTAAAACTCAGCCTGTGTTTACAAACAGGGCTGCTTTAGGAAACCAATAAACTTCACACTTTCCTGCTGGTAGCCTCAGGGGAAAAATAGCACAGCTCTGAAGTGCTGTTCCTACAAAAGGAGTCTGTGTGTGCCTACAGAGACCACTGTAGCTTGTATCCATTTGAACAGGGAGCACATAAATCTTTCCCAGGCATCTCTTTGGTGTTACCTGCAAGAAGCAGCTTCCCCTCTCCAGCAGCAGCTGCTTTTCACATCATGGTAAAGACAGCAAAGGGACACTCTCCTGCCACTCGATACCAACCATCCTGTGATTAAATCCATCCCTGCTTTAGCTTCACTGTGCCACTGGAGCCGAGTCAAGGTTTAATTTATCCCACACAGCTTACAGGTCCTCATGAGCTTTCCTGTACTCCTGCCCCTGGTGTACTCAAACAGCTGATGGAACATCCCAGCTCTGAGCAGGATCTGGGAGGAGAGCACAGCAGGTGCTGTGTAAAGGGATGTGTGAACAGCCACAGGCCTGAGAAATGCAGAATTATCCCTGAGACAGCCTTCCCTACCCAGCAGAGTCACAGCACTGCTCTCGTTGAAGGCTGGGAGTTACTGTCCCCAGTTTGAGTCAAGAAGCTGCTGAATGCTGAGGGGTGCACAGGCTGCTCCCAGGAGGGATGGGAGCTGTGTGTGTAACATGTATGCAAGATCTGTGTGTGATCCTGCACATGTTTAGTGCCTCACTACTTCAAGAACCAAATAATATCATGTCTCCTCTTCCAGGTTCTCTACTCCAGTCAGTACCTCAACATCTCTCTATGATTTTTCTTAATTTGTTGTAATTATTTTTCATAATAAATAAGTAAATACATTATAACATACAATTGCATATTATTTACAAATATTCAAGTATAATTACTAATACATTATAATTATGATATATTATAATTAATATTTAATTATATATAACACTTAATAAATAAAATAATAATTTCCCCCCCTCAATTTTTTCTAAACACACAGCACTCTTCCAGCACCAGTGCACAAGTTTCTGCCCTGGATCCTGTCCTAAAGCCAGGCTTTTCTTGCATGGTATAATTCTGATCAGTCTCACATGTTTTGCTGATCAGTCTTGCAACTCAGCTCTTTTCATTGTAAAAAGCTTATTGACCATCTCCATCTCTCCTGAATAAAGAATTAGCATCCCACCTCCATGGAACACAGCTGGGACCAGGTCCCAAACCTCTTAAACACATGTGTGTCTCCACAGTGGGAGAAGGATGCACTCTTAGGTTCACCCCACATGGGATATGCTTTGTTAAAGATTTAAAGAGTTACAGGAAAGCAATTATTTTTATAGAGCATTTCTCTTGGGGTATTTTGCAACACAGGCTGATTTTGGTGCTATCCAAAGCTCATCAGCCACTCCATGTCCCTGCCCTGCTGCTGGGTGAGGGTTTCCTGGAGCTCCAACCTTCTTGTTCAAGAGGAGCCTTTCCCTGGTGTGGAAAACCCCACTTTGAAAAGTCTGTGTTCACAAAGGAGGCAGAGGAGTCCTGCTGCTTTATTAGAATAAAGGGAGACATTCCCCACTGGGGCACATCCCCATGGGGTTTTCTGTCTCAGGTTTCAGAGGGTGCAGCCTCCTTTTATCCCAAACTCCCAGCCACACGTGTCCCTCTTCCTTTCCCCATTGCTGAGGTACCAGGTAGGTACAGCCTACCCCAAATTCCCCCTTCAAACATGCCCTTTTCCCCCACAGCTCAGAAACTCAGCCTTGTACAGACCTTTTGTGTGTTTCAGGAGTCAGACTGTCTGGGTTCTATAACAAACCTGAGGCTTGAAGTTGGTGGAGACATCAAGACCCATTTCAAACACAACACCCATCCCTTCACCCATGAAATTGTTAGCAAAGACATTAGCACACATCTTTCCCATCACCCTCACACCCACCCCAGCCCTTGCCATCCTAATTACCTTCATAGTTTTGGAGGTTTCCACTGCGAAATTCTGTCCAAAACCTTGCCCCCTTCACACCCCTTTGGGTTTTTTGTAGGGAAAATTTGAAAGGCAGACCTGAGCCCAGTGGTCTCTTGTATAGAAATTAACTTTTCCAGTGAATCCATCTCAGGATTTCTAGTTTGCCTTCCTTCAGTGCTGTGGAAGCAAAAGCAGTATTGGATTTTAAGCATTTCACAATTTAAACTAGTTCCCTCTAGAAAATGAACTAAGCCCTTTTGCCTATGGAATTATTTTAGCAAAACTTCTATATTTCAAAATCCCTGGAGTACTTAGCATGAATTCAGAGAGCGATGATGGTTGGGAGAGACTTGTGGGGCCTGGCTGCAGGGTGGGGAGGAGGTCAGTGGTGCTTTCATGGGAAAAAATTGTTTTCCCTTCCAAAAAAAAACTCTGGAGCAGTGGGAATATGGAGGCCAGTGGGAAGTGAGGATGGAGGATGGCTGCACAGGCAGGACCCAAGCAAAGAACAAGTCCCAGACTCCTCTGACAACCCCAGGGACAAGCCCACTTCCTAATGAAGTGCTTACTTAAATTAGGTCAACATTTGTGGTCAGTCAAGCTTCCAATTCAGGTGTGATTCAAAAACAAAGCAAAAGCATCAGGCAGGGTAATTCTGACATTTGTAGCACAACCTCTGTGGTTTGCTGCCATGGCTGCTCACAGGAGCTCACACTTTTGGACAGTGCGGGTCACTGCTGGTCACACCTGTTGGGAGAGCTCCAGGAACGCTCAAATCACCTCAGGAATGCACTTTGGAAAACACAGCATTTTCGAGGGTAAGATGCTTCTTGTTTCTATGTGTTGGTGGAAAAAAAAAAGGAAAATATCTCCCAGGACTGACTTCACCCAATGTGCTATTCAGAGCTGGAGATAAGCCCAGGGGAGTGAAGGGCCCCGTGGCTGAGGATGTGTGGGAGCTCACAAGAGCTGCCTGCCCAGCAGTGCCTCGGCAGCACTTTGGGCACCAAAGATGCTTCACCAATGCGTGGGCTTCAGAAAAGCTGGATCCCCTTTACTTCAAGGAGGAGAATGTCCTCAGAGCTCCCAAATCCACTTCTTAAAAATTTATTTTTATTTCTCCCCCCAAGAGAGGCTCCTGCTTGGCTGTCAGTGGCCCAGCCCAGCTTGATGTGACTCTCCTTCATGGCACACTGGGCAGGGAGGGCTCTGGGGTGTGACAGCACTGGGATGTGGGAGCTGCAGCAGCCTGAGGGCAGAGCCTTGGGCAGAACCAGGCTAAACTTCCTATCTGGTGGCAGGAGACACCTCTGCTTATTTGCCCTGAGACTCAAGCAGCAGGAGCAGCAAGTGTGGGTATGGCATGTTGCTGCTGGAGAGACTGAAGTTTACACCGCATTTATCTTCTCACAGCTGAAGTCTCTTTTAATGCACATCCAGAGCTTGTATACAGAGGTTTGCCTCTCAGGAAAAAACCCCAAAAAGCTGGTAAGAATCTGTTTCCAGAAGACTCAAAGGGGAGCTCTTGTTTGTTTAGGTGTCCTGCTGCCCAAGAGCTAGCAGGAGTGCTGCACGAGTTATCACAAAAAAAGCTTAGTGGGAAGTCAGACCTGGGAAGAACACAATCCCCTACTTATTTTTGCCCAAGTTTTCAACATCTGGCTCGGTGCTCAAACCAGGCCACATCCTCTTTGAACCACTCTTCTCTCCAAAGATGGTGCTGGAGTTCCCTGGCGTGCCTGACCCCTGCTCCTCCAGGGATGCTCCACGCCAGCAATCACTGCATTGATTGGGACATTCTCAGCCAAGACAATAGAGCTAATCTTTGCTGACAGCGTGTAAATAAAACAGATTTTAACATCTGCTCTTCTGTTTTTAAAACACAATGGCACTTGGTAAATAATACAACATTGTAACTCCCAGAAGGCTCCAACAAGTTTTTTATTAGGTGTCACGTCAGTGCCCCGTTTTGCAGCAACTGCCCAGAACTAGATGTGTCATAATTCAGTTACACTGTAAGTAGCTACTAATGAGGCACATTATTATAAAGAGCCAATGCTGTGCAGCTAGACCACAGTAAATCTGGAGTAATTCCAGTGAAATCAGTGCTAAAGCATGGACATGCCCTTATGAGATGAAAAACAAAGGCTTGCCCGAATAAAATAAAGAAAAAAAAAAAAAGAAAATGGAGGAAAGTTCTGAAGAACTGTGACATTTTGAGGATGGGTTTGAGGAAAGCTCCTAATTCTTATTTTTTGCCCTTCCCTCTTCTTTTTTCCACTCCATTCTCATCTGTCACTCATGTATTGAGTATCCTGACAAGTCTGCCTGATGATTAATGCTCCTGTTTTGTGGGTTTGCATAGTGCCTCCTGAGTACTTAGCAGGTCTTACAGAGTTCAGTTCACTAAGCTCTCAGCTTGTCTGGCAGTCCCAAATGGCTTAATAATGCAAAATCATAAAGCAGACTGCAAGTGATTCCACTTTTGCTGTCTATTCTTTTATCAGGAGCTGCTATGTGGGATCTGGAAGACAGCAGCATAATTAGTTGTGTGCTGACTGGGATTTCCCTCCAGCAAGCACAATTCCTACCTCCAGCTCCTCATATAAGCAGGGATTTTGGGGAGATGGATTTTCTGGGGATAATAATACTTTCTTTGCTGTAGGATGGAGAAGTTCATAAAGCAGCTTTCTGGGCATAGAAAGATTTCTATCCTCTTTCCTGAGATTGCTCACTCAAATATGGTCTTAGAGCAGAGCTGAAATTGCTGGATGCTCTCATAGTATATCAAATGGGATGCAACACAGCTGCATGATGTAACCCAAAAATTACCTCACCCTCCTTAAAACCAGCCTTATTCATCCAGTTTCCAGCTGATAGATTTATTTTTAGCCCTGAATGGCATTACCTCCCGTGGTAGACTGAGAGGCTGGTTCCTGATCTCTGCCTCATTCACAGGGAGTGTGTCTCAGAGCCAGCCCTGGTGTGGGAGAGGACAGGTCACTCCGTGGGCATGTGCGTGGGGCCGTGTGCGTGTGCTGCTGACAGCACACCCATCACACCCCTCCTGCCAGGGGGTCACAATCCAATTTGCTGCTTCCTTTCCATCCCAACAGCGTCATTACCTCCTGCTAATGCGGTTAGGAGGGAGCAGGAGATGCTCTGGGATGCTGGCTGCTGCTGGTGAAGCAGCACGTGTGCAAACCCTGGGCTGTGGGAGCAGCTGCAGCTTGCAGGGCACAGGGATGCTCTGTCCTGGCCAGAAAACTGGAATAATGCTCAAGCTGGGACACTGAAGCATGCCCTGTGCTGAGACTGCTCTGAGCAGCTTTGGGCAGCAGTGTGATACTGTGTAAAATTATTTTTCTGTTGTGATTTCTGCAATTTAGACAAATCAGCTCTGATTCAGCAAAAAATAAACCCGTGTGAAGCTTGAGCTGGGCTTCCCTAGGACTGTCCATGAGTTCCCAATGGGCAGATGCTCCATGGACCCTCCAGAGACAGGAGTGGTAGGCATCCCTTTGGTCTTGCATTGCTTCTGCTCTCCCAGGCTGGGACCCAAACTCACAGCAAAGCTGGACAAAACCAAAAATTTTTTTTTAAATTGAGTGGACTGGAAGTCAGCTATCCTTCATCCTAGGGGAGCACCCTAATCATAAAGCTATAAAGAACCACACTTCTCCTTTCCTCCCAGCCCAGCTTGGTTATAATTTAATTATTTCAAAGACCAGCATTGCATCAACATCAGGGAATGAAGCACACATCACCCCTCCAGCATCCCCTATGATTCCATGGCCACAGAGCCCAGGAAATTGGTTCTTACATAATGATTCAGGTTAGAAGTGACCCTTAAGATGATTTAGCTCTGACCCCTTTCACCATGGGAGATTCTGCTCCTGTTGTTGGAGGCAGAACCATGATTTAGTTTTTCATAACAAAAGCAGCTTCCTCAGCTGTGGACCTTCAGGAGGAACATGGGGAACTGCTGAATTTTGGAGAGGGCAAAGTGTGATCTTGCAAGCATCTTAAAGCACATCTGCAGCCCAAACTGCTCCTGACAGCTCCCAGATTTGCTGTATGATCAGCTTAGGAATGACCAAGGTGCTGGGATATTTGGTTCTCCCAAGATGGGTGCATTGGGAAGTGTTATTGTCAGACCCTGAAGTACCTGGAAATGCTAATTTAAAAAGATATCAGCAGCTCTGGGCTTGAGATTCCCCTGAGCCCTGCCTGTGCAGAACAAGGGGCAGCTGTTGAGGCCAGTGGGGCTCCAGTGCAGAGGAGGGGATGTGCACTTTCTTCTGCAAAAGAGGTGTGATGGGGTGAAAAATGCTGCCAGTGTGAAGTGCTTGGGTCTTTTGACAGAAGGAGAAACCAAATAATGCAGATAAGCAGAAATACAAAAAGTGTTTGTGCTGTGCTCCAGCCACAGAAAAAGAATAAGAAACCAGATATCTGCTGTCCCAGTCCCTGAATCTGGATATAAAATCAGACTTCTTTCCCTTTGGTGCAAAGGTGGACTCAATTTCCACTTGTTTGAAATAAGTTACATAGCTGATTTTTACTCTTTGAATAAAACAGCCTTTTCTTTTTTTTTTTTTTTTCCTCAGATACCTCATGCAAGGTCTATTTTTAACCAGGTTCCTCTGGCTTGGCACAGTGAATCACTGTTCACACAATGCTGAATGAAGCCACTAATTAAATCTGTGATTTTTATTAGACTGTAGACAGGCTATACTTACAAGACAGTGCTGTAAATGACTTGTTTGTACTTTTCCTCAACCTATCTCCTGCCCCTACCCAACTGCTTTGAGTGCAAACATGTCTACACTCACAAGGTACGATGGCAAATTCTCTCTGGATTCATGCTTTTGTACACAGATCCACATTCCTAAGTAAGGAAGCCTGGAAAAGCAATTCCATGGCTGCTTGTGACTCATTTGGTTACCCTGAAGTAGCTCTGAGGCTTGAGAGGCTCTCTGTGTCCATGCTGAGCTGTTTGCTGACTTTGCAGGGAGTTCATTGAAGTGAACGGTGGATCCCTGCTCTGGCACTCACACGGGTCAGGAAGAAAAGATTTAGGGTGGAAACGTGTCCAGGGGCACAGTCTTATGCAGGTCTGAATCACAAAATCACAGAATGGTTTGGGTTGGAAGGGATCTTAAAGATCATCTTGTTCAAAACCCCCCTGTCATGGGCAGAGACACCTTCCACTATCCCAGGTTACTCCAAGCCACATCCCACCTGGCCTGGGACACTGCCAGGGACTGGGCAGCCACAGCTGCTCTGGAAAACTTATTCCAGTCCCTCATCACTCTCACTGAGAAGAATTTCTTCCTAATTTCTTGTCCAAACATCTCATCTTTCAGTATAAAGCCATTTCCCCTTGTCCCATCACTCCACACCCTTGTCCCCAGTTCCTCTCCAGCTCTCTTGGAGCCCCTTTAGGCACTGGAAGGGGCTCTGAGCTCTCCCCAGAGTCTTCTCTTCTCCAGGATGAACAACCCCAGCTCCCTCAAGCCTTTCCTCATATGAAAGAGCTCCAGTCCTCTGACCACCTTCATACCCCTCCTCTGGACCATACAGATGAGGTTCTCAGCATCCCTTCTTTCCCTTAAGCAGGAGCAAGTTGGCAGGTTTCTAGCAAAGCTCTGGTTAATAACAAATCACATTCCTCTGCTGGCCCCACCTCTCCTCTGGGCTCTGCACTGCTAATGTCTCACTTCAGACATGGAGCTGAGCAGTGGCTCAGGGCACCCAGTGTTTTATCTACTTCAGTAAAAATTCATTTGTCGTGACACCTCAAGGGGTCTGTGCAGCAGGTGAAAAATGGGTGGGAGCAGGCAAAGAAATACATCACTTTACAGTCAATCTCTCTGTGATGGAACAGATTAAAAGCAACTATGCAAGAAAATAGGATCCCAAATCCCAGCAAAAAATAAAAAATAGAGCCTTACAAAGATAAGGAATATGATGTTAGGGGGAGAAAAAGAAGCTTCCCTTCTCTTTCTCAGACAAACAGTCTTTAGTAGTGAGGATATGTGCTATTTTCTTATGGCTTTTAAATTGGTTTCTTGATTTGTTTCTTTATCTGCTCCCCGAGACTTTCCTGATTAGTTGAGATTTCTGCACTCACTAGTTGATTAAATAATGAATACATTTGTTTGATTTGCAGTTGCTTACTTAATTAAAATTTCTTTTCAGTGCCCCAATTTCCATTATGATTTCAATTTTGCATTTAATCACTCTGTTGTTCTTTGCTGCCACCTCTCTTAATAGAGGTCTACTCTCCTGTCAGCCTTATTGCAAAACCTGGCTCAGCTGCTCGTGGGCAGAGGAAACTCCATTTGTGCAGTTGATTTAGACAGGAGCTTGAAGCCTGGAGGGAGAGGGGGGAGGTTGAATTTGCAGGAATATCTAAAGAGCATAGATGTAGTTTAGTCTAGGACATTAATGAAAACTATTTCTATCATTGTCTGGTCAAGGAGAATCACATTTGCCTGTGGAAAAAGATCAGATTTTGTATTTCTCATCCTATAGGCCAAGGCTAAAGGAAGGTTTCCTCATCTCATAATGGAGACAGAGTGATCACCACTGTTGGCCAGTGGTTTTTAGTAATGGGAGAATGTGTTCCCTACCAGAAAATAAAAGTGCTGAGGCATGAGCTCAATGTTTTAGTGTCAATCCATTTTCTTGCCTTCTTTATTCTCCTTTCTCTTTATTCTCACTTTCCCCCTCACCTGGGTCTGCTCTTTCTTCTATATGTGCTTTCTTGCAGCAGACACAAATTTCTGTCCTGAGCTTGTTTCTCAGTCTGAACCTTTTTCTATTCACTGTTGTGATCACACATGAAAGGGTTAATGCTGTGCCATTACCAAAGTTTAATGCCAATATCCCAATCTGATTATTAAGAGAGTGAAGGAATGCCACTTTTGATGGTGGTGGGAGCTGCAGATATGGGCACATTCCTCTGCATCCACTCAAGTCAAAGGGGACTCTGAGTCAGGAATGTAATATTGGTATTTCAGAAGAAAAGGCATCTGTCATCCCATGCACAGCAAGCTCAGCATTTTTTTTAACAGCCAGGCAAGGCAGAAGCACTGGATGACAAACCCCTCCCCAGGCACATGATAATGCTCTTCTGGTGGAGTTCTTGGAGAATAAAATATTTATTATATCTTTTGCCATTTGCACAAGTATGGCAGTGAGAGTCATCAAAATGTGTAGCTGGAAAAAGTGATCAGAGGTGAAGAAGGTGCAACACAGAGGGGTTCAAGGAGACAGGCACTGATACTTTGGGAAGCTGGGAGGAGGGAAGGACCAGGGTTAATGGCTTAAATCCTTATCCACCCAGGAAATCCCTTTAACTCCACTGAAGTGAATATATGTCAGCTTAGAAATCACAAGAACATCTGGTTTATGTATTTGCAGAAGTAGGATTGGTTAAGGACTCAAATTTTTCTGTGCTTCCACATCTGCAGCTATTAATTCAGCAAGAAATGCAAACATATCCTTTAAAGCTGCCCACAAATAAATGACTCTTCTGGAGTCAGGAATTATTTTTGCTAACACCAAAAGCAGTAGGAACAGATTCTGTAATCTTGACAACTGTGGGTGATAAGTCTATGACAAATGTGCCTTTTCATAGAAAGTAGAAGTCAGCTATTCATAAAAAATAAACAAAAAACCAAAGCTGAAAGAAACCTTGGAAATTTATCTTTCCTGAGCATTGGACTTCTGGGAGCCAGAACCAGAGCAAAAGCCTTCCTTCCCCTAAAAGCTGTCTTGTTTTTAGAGTAACAGGCACAGAATAAATGAGTGAAAGAAAGTGTCTCGTCCATCACCTGTTTGAGGGGGGACTAAAAGGTTCTGAGAGAAGCAACCTCATGAAGATGTTTTCAGAAGGGATGCAGTGGGCCTTAAAAATAAATACCTGACATCATGTGCATTAATTTAATTCAAACACTTATCCTGGACATTTCAATAGCTCTCTTTGCTCAACGAGCAGCCACCCAAACCTTTCCTGCTCTGGTCTATTTGGATCCATCCTGGCCACCAGTGGTGATGACTATGAAAGTGGAGGACATGTGATTAAACATCTTACACTGCTGAAATCTCCCATTTATGAATTATTTATCTGCATTTCTTGTAGACAGTGGAGTTTGGGAGTTGGAAGAGTGTGTGAGTTTGGAAGCACCTTGTTCTCTAAAGCTGGTCAGATGAATCATGTCCACAAAGTGAATATTTCTCTGTGCTGACTGCAGCAAGGGCTAAGCCTGATGACATGCAGGAGCCTGGATGGCAAATGCCTGAAGTTGAAGGGAATTAATCTTGCATGTCATGTGCCTCTGTAGTTTTTCTGTTCTCTGCATTGAGGGACCAGACAATATATATCTTATCATGGGAGGAAGATATATATACATGTGCAGCAGGGCAAACAGGAGCAAAGGTGGTCACACAAACTGAACAAGAGGTTATCTCCTGTCTCAGCTGGCCATTCCAAGCAGTATTTTCTTTAATGTGATTTTTCACAAGGCTAGGTGCAAAAAGGTCCATTTGAAGTCTCACAAAGGACAATTCATCTCCTCTTAAATTAGGTATCTCAGTTAAGTAGGATGAATCAGACTCTGGAGGAATTTATCCCTCTCCACCAACTATTTATTAGGTTCCATTAATAATGCAGAGTTTAGCATTTGCTGAGCAGCAGCAATAGCAGCAAGCTTGCTCTTGGCATTTAAATCTTCAAGTTAAGTTGCATGTAGGCACCTGGTTGAAACTGCCTCCATAAATTTGAGAGCTAAAATGTAGAGAAAGAAAATCAGCCTGATGCTGGATTTTATTGTTTTTCTTAATTCTCTCACTATTCAACAACTTTCCCATCATAACCTTCCGCAGCTCATACTGGTTTGAATTCTGGATTAACCACCTCTAAAAAGATAAATCCTGTTTTGCCAATGGAATACTTGTCCTGCTATAAAAACATGCCTGTGGATCTGCTGAACATCTCTTGATGCCAACATCCCTGGGGAAGGCTTTTGACTTGGTATTAATCACAGTCTGAAGCACCATCAGCCTTAACATTTCAAATTCAATTAGCTCTTCCTCACGCAGTTCATAATTCAGATGCTTTTGTTGTAAATCAACCACAACATAATAACCTGAGTCACTTTTAAGCACTCAGTGGACAAGTGTGTGTTCAGTTCTTCAATAAGTATTGATAGCAGGTTCAAGTCACAGAACAAAGATTCAATTATACCCAGGACAAGCAACGACTTGAGTATTTGTGATCAAGGAATTCATTACAGAGCAAGCACTGGGGAAGTTTGTAATTGAATCTTTTAAATGGAAAGGGGATGCTGTCATCCTTTAGGAGTGAGAATAAAACGGGGATTTTGGCATGGCAGCACCCCTGTACTGTATGGAACCAAAACCAAACCTCACTGAAGGCACAACCCATTCACACAACTCTTGGTTTGAACCCACCTGGAATTAGGGAAAATACTGGGGAATTGGTGATTTTTGACAAATGCCTGACTGATGCAATTTGGACCCTTGGTTGTACAGACTGCCTTGAAACAGTCTTGGCAGTGCCTGGCCTGTGAGGAAGCTGATGGCTTCTGGGGGTATTTTGTGAGGGGGTGGACTGAGAAAATGAAGTATTTTCATAGAGAGGCTGTTATGGAGTTCCAGTGGCTGAGATGTGGAGCAATATGTAGGGAAAGCCCAAATGCTGTGAAGGAGAGAACAAACAGCTCGTGGCAAGAACAGACATCTAGGAAGTGCTTGAAAATTACATGTGACTGAGCATTAAAATCCTTTAAATGAACATTTGGGCTTATGTTTACCCACTGAAGGTTAACAACAAAGGAAACAGAGACAAGCACTCTAATGAGCTCTCATTCCCTGAGGCATGTGTTGCCTTTTATTCAGGTAACAGCACCCTTTCCAGAGCTAATCATTTTCTTCTGTGTCACAAGGCAGATTTTCTTTTGCCATTTTTGCCCTCCACCTATTCACGACAGATGGTGCAATGTGCAGTTTTGGGAGCTTGGCTAGGGTGCATGAACTGATATGCATTAGGCTCACAAATTCAATTGTGTCTTACCTGTCTGACTGAGGAATCCATCTACTAGAATAAGCAAAGAGCCAGAGAAAGGCAGCAGCTTATGTTTGTTTATTGTGCTTTTCTTAGGGGAAAAAAAAAGAAAATAAAAGAAAAAGTAGTTTTGCCTTTCTGCCAAAACTTTAAATCACATTTCAACAGAATATGTCAGGGGCTTAAGGTCATCCTCTTATGAAAGCACAGGCAGAGTCTGGGCAGTTTCAAGCTGAAATAAAGGTTTCTGGTCTAGATAAATTCAAGGCATGGAGTAAGGTGCTTTGCTCTCATGGATTTAGGCCCAAAGCCTGCAAACTCTGAAGTAGTTTACTCAACTCACATGAGTAGATCAGTTGAAGCCTTTGTATCCATTTCCAGGAGACAGGATAAGCATGTGCATAAATAGCAATAAATCAGGTAAAAATCAATGTTTTCCACCCTGTTTGGAGGGCTGTGCCTGCTCATTCAGTCATGATAATGATAATTCTAGTTGGTGCTCATCCTCCCCAGTTTTGCCTCTGTTTTGGAGGCATGGCTGAGGCTCAGGGCAATTTGTGTTGACCCACACATGACCCACAACTGACCTAGAGACTGATTAGAGCAGCACTGTGGGGCTCAGTGCAACATGATCAGTAAAAGGTACAAATCTGATAAAATAAGGGAATTAATCACCACAAGAGGATTTGCCATGTGAAAAAGGGTTTTTTTTCCCCTCCAGATCATACAGGGCTGTATTGACAACAAGTCCACACTGTTTATGCCCTGGACAGACCTGGCTCCTGGGAGATTATGCCTTTCCTCTTGCTGGACTGGAAGAAGAGTGTGTAGGGACAGGGTTGAGAAGAGGTGAGTCCCTAAAGAGCAGCAACTTGAGCCATCACTCATGTTTGGCACAGGGCTAAGCCAGACCACTTTGCCAAAGCAGGGAGCCAGGTGAGGACAGTCTGACCTCTTAGGCCAGCAAAACATTGCACAACTATTTGCACTGGGTTAAGAGAAATTGCATTAGTGCTGTTTATACCCACAATAATACTGCCACCAATTTATGGGGGGTCAGACCTAGAGCATCTTTTGACCAGCTCACAAATTCCCTTTTAGGACAGATTTCCCCTGTAAGCAAAAGTTTTAAAAACATCTCTGGCACAGCAGCCTGGGAGGAGGAAGGCTCATAAATTGATGTATGTATTGTAAATACTTAACATTAGTGACTGTTCTCAATGAGCAATGAGATCTGGCAAGGAAAACCAGGTCAGCAGTGTTGTTATGTTTTTTGTCTATTTAAGCTATAGCTCTCACTGGTTTTTGACCCCATTCACCTCTTCCTAGCTGTCTAAATTTGTGGTCTGTTTTAAGACTTAAGATCTAACTCAGATACTCACATATTCCCTCCTTCCTTCTCTGTTCACAGAATATGCTGAGTTGGAAGGGATCCATCATCATTGTGGAGTCCAGCTCCTGGTGCTGCACATGACACTCCCAAAATCCCCCCATGTCCCTGAGAGCATTGTCCAGATGTTTCTTGAACTCTGTCAGGCTTGGTGCTGTGACCACTGCCCTGGGTTCCAGTTCCCAATCACCCTCTGGGTGAAAATAATTTTCTTGATATTTAACCTAAACCTCCCCAACTCTGATTGGTACCATTTCCTCTAGTCACTGGTTACTAGACTGAATAATTCATCTGGATTTTTGCAGTGTGTCACCTACACCAGCTTTGGCAGATCTTGCTTTGTAGGTGTTTGACATCTGCAAATACTGGGTCAAAAGTGTTTATGGAAGGTTCACCTGCAGAAGGAATCACCTGCAGAAGGAAGAGTGTTGAGTGGGAATGCAATGGAAACATAAAAGGTAAAAAGTCCTGAACCAAGGCCTTGCAAGCTGCACTGTTTATAAGGTCTCCTTTCCACTTTGACCCAATGTGGAGGTCGTGATTAAAATCTGGGATGTTCTTTTCTGCAGTGTAAAATGCAGAGAAAAATAAAAAAGTCACCTTGCTCCTCCTGCTGCCTCTCCCCTCTACCTTGCAACAAGTTTCTCAATGTGTTCCACCCATAGACTCCTTCATTTGTGGAATTAGTGACAGGACAATGAAGCAAAAATTCAAATAAACATTTTCTTAAGGAAAAAAACGACAAAAGTTGTTAAAATAGCATCATTTTAGATGGAATTTTCAAATTAAGCTGTCTGGTTATTTTTCCTTGACAGCGAAACAAGAAATATTTCTCTTTCTCCTAATCTCCCCCAGCTCAGGGAAGCACAAGCATCATTCCAAAGGCATCATTTTTCCTAGCTTTCAAAATTATATTGCCAAAGGAAAGGAAAGGAAAGGAAAGGAAAGGAAAGGAAAGGAAAGGAAAGGAAAGGAAAGGAAAGGAAAGGAAACCTGAATAAAAATTTCCTATGGGGAGTTTTGACTAAAAGCCAGAGGGGAATTATCAGTTATCCATTCAGACCAACCAGGATAAGGGATGTGGACCCATCCCTGGCTTTTGAGGACATTAAACAATCTAAAGATATTGAAGAGTGACTTTCTTTAAAGCTTTCTGCTGGAGCATAATTTTCCCTGGTGATTAATAGTGTTCCTGTGACTCAAACCCATGGTGATGTCAAGATTTGCCATGTCCATCCCAGTTACCAGAAATGCAATGCAAAAGGAGGGCTAAGCCCAGAACTTCATGGAAAATGGCTGAGTATGAGGTTTAATGCATTAATCACAGCAGTGTAAAGGATTGAGATTGTGTGGAACATAAATTTATCATTTGAGAGGGGCACCACAGTGGTGCCCAGATGATTTCTCTCTCCTTGACCTTTTAAGGGAGCCTCATGCCCTAGTCTAGAGACCAGACCACACACATTAACACTTTCCTGCTCAACACTTGCACTGGGGTCATCCTGCATACAGCATTTCTTCAATTTCCTTCTCAGATCTGTGTCAAAATGAATGGAAAGATTTGGTACACCTTGAAGGTGTCTCTTTGAATTTGAGCTTGCACTTGGACCATGCCTTCCTCAGTGCTAGCACAGGATTCCCCAAATCCCAATCCTTTTATCTTATCACAGTGAAGAAGGTGGCACTACCAAGAGTTCACCAGAGGAAATGCACTATTGAAATAATAAATATTCTGACCTTTTCTACCCTTCCTGATCTGATGTGACAGCAGAGGTCTAAGAGGGACAACCTTTTTCATTTTTCCCCATCCTTCAGTATTTTGATATTTTTACTCTCTTTGCTTTGGGAACACAAAGATCTTTACTTGCTTTCACCCACAGAAAAGCCACACTAGAATTAGGTGCTGTAATTTGGGCTGGGGAGGTAAAACTTGGCCTTTTAGCAGACATGGCTCCATGCTGCAGGATGGTGGGGACCAGGCAGGGAATGGAGGAGCAGCCCTTCATCCATATTGCATGGAGTGGTGCTGGAGAGACCCTGGCTCCAGGGAGAGGGGTGAGCACAAGGAAGCCAGGGCCAATGCAAATTCTGAGAAACTGGCCTCTCCACAGCATCTACTTCTCCTTGTTGCACATCTTAATCCATTTACTTATCACATGGTCTTGTGGGAACAGGCCTGTAACTCAAGCCATATTTGTTTTAATTGCCTTTGGCTTTCCTTGCCACTTGGCACATGTACAAAATGAGGAAAGAAAAGCTTTTATGGGAGTAAAATTCTACAAAGAATCACTCATATACAATAAAGACCACATACTCATGGGGGGGATGCAAAAGTTGCTTTGACCATGAGTTGTTATTATTATGCATCCCAAGAAAGGATGGAAAACCTTTTTGCTTCTCATAGGCTCTCCTTTGCTGTGCTCCATCAATCTTACCTACAACCATCTTATACTTACAAAGGAGATTAGACAGAGCATTTGCCACAAAGAAAATGAATAGTAGCAGTTCCATGACAACAAAATGATCACACTTTCCTGGACAAGGTTTGGGCATTGACTTCTCCCAGGGATGACACGTTCCAGAGCTGAATTCATACCCTGCCTCAGCATTTGGGCATCACCCACCCAGCACTGAAGACCAAACTACCGAGTTTGGTCTAACCAAACTTCCCAGTTTCTGAAGAGCTTCGTGGGGAAGGTCTGGAGGGTGGCAGGTCACAGCAGAAGGAGCTGCCATGCCAAGTGCTGCAGCCCTGTCAGCGTGGGGAGGGCTGGGGCTGCAGCCAAGTCCTCGCAGGCACACAGTCCTTTCACCACTCCAAGGCACGAGCAGATGGAGGAGCACAGCCCTTTCCCAGCCCCTTATATGGAGCAGATTTCAGTAAAGGAGATAATCCAGCCCGAAGGGGTTATACAGATAATACCCGACAGGCTCGGTGGAGACACGCTCTGTGAAATCCCTTATATGGCAGAGCTGGATGGGCTCAGATCTCCCAAATATCTGTGCAAAAGGCAGCTCTGCGAGGGGTCAGACAGCAGGCAGAGAGTCCTGGTGCAGTGACAGAGCTCATCTTCCAACCACTCCCTTTAAGAGCTGATCCCAGAGCAGTGCAGCCTCTCTGCCTCCTGTAACCACCTTTGGGAGGGGATAAATCTCATTGCAGTTAAGGTGTCACCTGCAGAAATGCTGCAAACTCCCACTGAGGTCAATCTAGGGACAGGGACATTTCTAGAACTGTTTTTCTGCCCTGGTTGCAGCCAGACCATGGAGACCATCAAGTGTTCTGCTCCTCCCTGGCTGTACCACTTGGTGCCCCCACCAGACCCAAACATTCTCTCTTAGACAAATAAACCCATCAGCTGCATGTGAAACCTGGCACATCTTTAGATACCTTTTTCCCACCCCAACTTCAAAAATAATTACTCAACCTTTTTTTTTTTATTTTTATTTTTTTTTTTTTTTAATAAATGCATTCTTTCATCTTCAAATAGATGAAAAGCATTTCATGCAGGTACTCCAGAACAAAATGACATGTTGTTAAGGCAGTTCATGAATGTTGTTTGTATCCAGAAAACTAAGCTTCTTGAAATACATTTAAAATAAATATGAACTATCCTTTCCAAGTCAAGAACTTGTAAATTTGTGACAAAATTCCAGCCTTGTCACACTCAACTCAAAACAGCTATTTTGCATTTGAAAGCAAAAAAATGTGAAGTGACTGGTTGCTACATTTTCTGACATACATCCCTTTTTGGACTTTATTATACCCACTGTGCAGCTGAGGAGCAGCTCTGGATATATCCAGCTTCATAAAGCCCATGGAGCTCCAACAAAGGATGCTGTTCATAAGCCAGACTCAGAGGTCCCAGTGCCAATTTCCTAGCAGGGAAATTCTCCTCTTTCCAGTGGAGGAATGCACCTTTCTCCATGATTCCCATTCCTTTATGACTATAACCTGTAACTTGTTGCTCATGCATTGACATGAAATATGTCAGAGGGTGCTGTGAATGGATAGCTCAGCAACTGGTAATTTTTGGAGTGCAATCAGGAACTTGTATGGTCAGTTTTGCAAAAAAACAGGTGTCAGAATATCAGGCTGGGATATTGATAAACCAAAGTTTCTTCTGACAGGGAAGACAGTCTCCTCTTGAGCCTCTGGAAAGCTTACGCCAGTGTGAAATATTTTACATTTTTTACCCGTTTAACTGATAATTACAAGTATGGTGCTCTTTGTGAAATTAAAAACCTTAACTGCTCTGATGTTTCTGAAATTCACAGGCTGAATTTTTCTTCTGGAGAGTTTCCTATAACAGAAAAGGAGCCAATCCCTTCCATCTGTGCTCCATAGTGGAGAGTCGGACAGAACCTGGGCAGCGACTTGTTCCTGTCTGAAATTTCTGAAAGGGAAAAAAATGCTGAAAAGTTTCAGAACAGCTTCATAAGTGGTTTGCCTTGTTCTTCTGCTAATTGCATAATTTTCTGCTCACAAAATGTCGGGTTTGCACATGCCTGTAGGAGTAGGGTCTACCCTGCTGCAGCTCATATTCCTTGAGCTGTTTATTTGTCCTTGCTCCCCTCTCTGCCATGGCTGCCTAGCAACTCCGTGGGATGAACAAGCTCCATTTCATTTAGGTGTTAAATAATCTGAAGTGCAGTGATTTTTTTTTTTCCCTTGCACAAACATCAGAGGACTTAATAACAACAGCAACCAAACACAGCACCGGAGTAATGGTGGTGATGTTCTAATGAAATGGAACAAACTGATACCTGGTATTTTTGAAACTCAGGTGTCTTAAAAAGTATGTATCTACCCAAAATGAACCTTGCTTTGGTAAATGTGGATGGGTAAAGTAGTGATCTGTTCACTGCACACATTCCAGGTGTGCTCATCTAGGGCTTCATGAACTACCCAAATAAATGTAAATGCTTAAGTTTGGCAGATCTGAAGTTTTCCCTTATTGTTGTGTCCCATTCCTGTGTGGAAGGAAGACCCAAGGTAGATGTTTGTGGTTGAGAAAGAGTGTCAAAAGCCAAAATGGTCCCAAAACAAAGCTCACAGAGTTTTATTAGCAAACTACACACACAGCATGGAAATTGGTAAGTTTTCCCCCTGTCCTCTAATAAGAAGAGTAAATAATAAGAAGAGTAAAAACATAAAAGAAAAGAGGAAAAACAGAGACAGTGAAAGGGAGATCAGACAGGAGAGGGAAGGAGATCACAAGTCCTGGTTCCATCACTGATCCAGCCAACAGTGCCCTGGGTCCTGTGAGCACTGCCCAGGTTTTGTGGGGGTTCCTTTTCACAGGTAAGGTTTCCCTGCTCTGGGATTGGGTTTTTAACCTTTCATGCAAATGCAAATACAGCCCATTCCCCTGGATCCTTCTGGAAATGGGTCAGAGGGCTTTGAGGGTCTTTGATCACTTTAATGCCCCTTTACTTGTCTTTCCCACTCCTCCATTCAATTCCTGTGCTTGTGTGGTTCTGTGCTCTGTGGTCTCCATGGACCAGCAAATGGAAGCTAGTCCCAGGGAAATGTTTTTCTATCTCCTTACAGCCCCCTTCTCCAGCTCTCAGAGTTTGAGACATGGCAGTGCATTCACTCCTTGTTCCTCTGGTTTCCACATTTAAACCAGCAATTCTTGCTGTAAAGTATTTCGCTTCGACTTGTTAAAATTTGATCTGAGATTGTAAATTCTGATTTGCAATCATAATAAAAATAGACTTTGGGGGAGCAAAAAATAAAGAAAATACCCAGCATTGTTCTTACACTAGAGGTGTTTGTGCTGCAGAGTCCTACTGGGATGAACAGAATCTGTCAGGCAGAGATGAGGGACAGGAATGAATGAAAATGGCATAGAAAGACCAATCCACTTTTGTTACATGAGCATTTCATGCTCCTGAATAGTGCAGTAATGCTGATGGTTCAGATGGTGCAGGGAAGGAGCCAAGACTGAATTTTCTGTAATGCATTGTGCTGAAGATAGGAAACTCTCTTCTTGTGAGGCTTGTGGGTGGCTGCTTCTTCTCCCACTGAGAAGAGCAACAAATTGATTAAAGGTCAGTGGGAATGCAGGCTGAGGTGGGTGCTATCCTGGGACATAATCAGCTCAATTCAGCTTGAAATTAATGAAGTTGCTACAGCAACCTGAGATGGTGACTGTGTTCAGCTGGATTGTAATGGGCAAGTTATTTCAGAGGTGTGGAGAAGCAGGAGTGCTGTGGGAGAAACGACAGCTCCCAGTGCCACAGTTCTACCCCAGTGGGCAGCTCAGCCCCACACAATTCATCCTTCATCCTCTGTTTGGGTACAGATGTAGTGCACCCAAGTGATTCCCCTCAAGAAATGCACAATTATTAATAGAGCTGTTCACTTATTGAATTTGCAGCGGACTAACACCGATGAGAAAACAAAACTTAAAAAAGCATAGTATGGCTTTGAGTTAGAAGAAACATGAAAAATAATTTTTATTTACTATTCTGCTTCCCCCTCTAAGTTTTCTCCTTTGACAATACAGAGCAAAAATGATTATTCCCATAGACCAGTTGGAAATCAACAGTAAAGCCAAGCACATCTTTATAATTTCATAATAAGCATTTAAACAGCCCTTCCAGAGAGCAGTGGTGCAGATCTCAGGCTCTGCTCATCATGGAAAGCAAAAAAACCAAACATTTTACAAGTCAGCATCTGTGTGAGAGATGGATTTTCCACAGTAATTTTTTTAGACTACCCATATAAATGTTTTTCTCAAAGAACAGGTCCTCCTGAAAAACTGCTCTGTAGATGAGGTTTTTGTGCCAAACTCCTTTTTCCATGTAAATATATTGGCAGAGAATGAAAGCCCATTAAGACACAATTTAATATTTACAAATCCCTATTTATCTGTAAATTTCCTTCCATCTCTTTACCCATTGTTCTGTCATTGCCTGGTTTTCTGCTCCTTGTATAACACATCATGATGGAATAGGGTTTAGTTTGGGAGAACCTGCTGCTCTGGCTGTTTGCAGAGACTCTACAACAGCTTGTATTACTTTAAAAGAGTGTTAAAACAGTGTGTTGCCTCACTTAAACTTCTGTTTTTCCAAAGGAAATCCATTTAGCTTTAACATATTTCCTGCCAAAAGGAAACCCGAGTTGTGTAGGCTATATCCCACCTTTGGGGACAGTCCTTGCCTTTCCTTCCCACTTGCTACTGAAAGGACAGGAAAATCTGCTGGCCAGCCCCACCCCCTCTCTCCCTTTTATCAGAAGCAAAATTAACTCGTCCCTCATGTGTGTTGGATTCCAGTCTAAATCTGGGCACCGGGAGTTTTGAGGTTGATGTTGACCTTGGAACAGGACACGTGGGTGTCTCTGAGCACACCTGGCTGCAGGGTCTGGGCAGCTGAAAACCTCCAGGAGCACAAGTGCTAACTGCAGCCACCCCCAGCCCATTTTACTCCCATTTGTCTCACCCTGTTCCTTTTGTCTGAGAGATCTTTCTCTTGTGGTTTGTACCCTAATAAAATCCAAATTAGAGATCTGAAGCCCTCTCAGGGCTGTTTTGGGGGGAATTCAAGGTGACTTCACATTGACTTCAGCCCTGCCTTGGGCTCCTGCTGCAGGTACAGATCCTCCACTGAACATTTTGCAGGCTGGATTTATAAGGCCTGGTACAAGGGCATCTTGCTGTTGGGTAGGCAGGAGAGTGGTTGGGGTTTTTTTTAACAATATTGCTTAGAAGTGGTGAGATAGGCAGCAAAATCCATACAGGGAGCAAGGGAGAGGTGGGGACTGTGTCAGTGTGCAGCCATGAGTTCTGCTTGGCAGTGCCTGTCCTGCCTGGCTCCAACCAGAAGCCCTTTTCCCCTTCATTTTACCTCTTTTTCTATCCTCTCTAACAGCTCATAAATTATCTGTTTAAAAAAACCCAAAGATGCTTTTTTTCCTGCAGTGCTTTGTCTCCTCCTCAAATTCCTGCCACATGTTGGGACTCTTACCCTTTCTGCAGTGAGAGCTGGTGATATCAGAGGCAGAGGACTGTGACCTTTAAGTGTGAAAAAGTCAGAGGAGGAGATAAGTTATAAGAAGGTTCCTGCATGAAATAATTCAGTGACAAGGTGTTTTGAGGGACAAAATAACTATTAATGTATAGGTTGTAATTTTACAGCTGAGGGGAAACCATAAGTGATTCCAAATAAAATGAAAAACTAAAAAAATGGCTTAAAGACTCAAAGATTTATTTTGCTTTCTGAGCCCTGTGCTCTCCCAGTGTACACAGGGATATGGGGGTCTGAAACAATCCTGAATTAGAAGCAATGATGGTGCTGCAATATTTGAAAGGCCTGTTCTGTGGAAAACTGAAAATACAGCCAGTGAAGGGGAGAGGATAGATGGTGTAGGGCAATAATCTATTGTAAATGAGGCTGAGATAATTTGTTTGGTTGTTGCATTTTGCCTGTGCTAAAAGCAGTGCATTACATCTCCCCAAATTTCACTAGCACTGAAGGAACACGTGGACCTGCACATGATCAGGTCTCCAGCCAGCCAGAAGACTAAGACAGTCCTGTGGATAACTCTGGATTTGGAATTCTGTCAGCTCTTTTGGCCACATCCTCTGTCCAGACTTCAGAGCCAGATTCTTCACGCTGGCAACCTGGATCAAAGGCAGAGGGAATGTTTCAAATTTACATGGGCTTAGGTGGGAGGAAGATCAGAGCAGGCTCGTGACATGGCCAGTGATAGGGCACGAGGAAAGGGAATGAAGCTGTGCCAGGCTAAGGTCAGTTTGGACATCAGGACAAGGTTCCTCACTGGGAGGATGGTCAGCCACTGGAATGGCTCCCCAGGGAAATGGTCACAGCACCAAATCTGCCAGAATTCACAGAACGCTGCTCTTAGTCATGGGGTCAATTTTAGGTGGTCCTGTGAGGAGCAGGGAGCTGGAATTAGTGATCCTTATGGGTCCCTTCCAACTCCAGGTATTCCATAATTCTACATTTTAGAAGTTCATCAATATGGAAATGTAGCTGAGCAAAGAGAGAAGGTGGTGCTGTCTGATCACCATGAAGGGGAATGTTGTCCCCAAGTTTTGGGAGTTATTTCAGGAGGTGCAGAGTCAGGAAGCACATCAGTAAGGATTTTGTAATGTCCTCATAACAATGATGAAGGATGAGCTTTGATTTAATCACAAAATCAAAAGAAGGCTCTTGTATTTAGGAGACCAAATAGGAAGGAAAAAAATCAGTGTTGAGCTCCTGTGTTTGCTCAGGTTTTGCGGCTAAACTTCTTTTCAGAAAGTCTTGAGGAGAAAATATGGAAATTACATTGTCTGGTCATGTCCAGGTGAGAACCATCCCAGAGAAGGTTTTCCAGAAAAGGCAGGTTTCACTCAGAATGCTGTGTCTTGGGCTCAGTCCTGGTGTGTTAAAACAGAGCTGCTCTCTGCAGATGCTAACAGGAATCTGCTCATTTTTGACAAATTAATGTTGCATTAGAGAAACCCAAAAATACCTGTGCTGTGCCAAGCCAGAGCCCAGTCTTGTCCAGAGCCCCACTGTCACCTTGGTGGGCAGACAGGAGCAGTGCCCTGTGACATCCCAGCAAACTCTCTGTGCTTGGCAGTCCCTGGAGCATCTTTATTTCATTGCTATGCACTGCCACATTTTGAAACCACCAAAAACCCCCAGAGTATAAAGAGCATCCCCTGGTCCAAGCTCCAAAGCTGCAGTGCACAGACAGTGCAGAAAATCTCATTTTATTTCTGTCCCACATGCCATTTGTTGGTTTATTTGACACCTCCCTAGTCCTTGGATCACAGGAGCCAGAGTCTCCTTCTCTATTCAATTTTTTCCAGGCCAGTCATGATTTTATTCCCCTCTATCACATCCTCCTTCACTTTATCTGCTGTGCAGGCAGAAGAGTTGCCTCTATTAAATCCATCCCCACACAGGAGCTGTTCCATACCTTTGATCCTGCCTGTCACCCTTCTCTACACCAGCTCAGCAGCAGCTTTTGGGCAAGGGGGAGATGGGAACCTGGTGAAGGCTCACCCCACATTTATGGAGCAGCATGTTGGTGTCTCTCCCAGCAATGCCTAAAACTTGTTTTTTTGCTCAAGACCACCCATTCAGCTGACATTTTCTTAGAATATTTGTTTCACCTCCCTGAAAAAGATTTCTTTCCTACATTGCAGTTATTTCTCCAAAACAGAGGGTTTTTCCCACCTCTGTCTGGAATTGGCTGTGTGGTGGTGGCACAAGCCAAATTCCCACCTCAGCTGGGAGGAGGATTAGAAACTTTAAAACTTTAAATTACACTAACAAAGTGGTACATGTGGGGAAAAATCAATGTCTCTGTCTTTGCTCTGGATACAAAAAAGCACCTAAATCACTGATTAAAACCACTGCTGCTAACAGGCATCAGGGGCAGGGATGAGAAGAAAGCAAATAACTCATGTAGACCTTTACTCCAGAGCTGTGTAGGTGGGAACTGGGCATGATGGGTCCTGATTGCTGCCCTATGCCAAAAAATTTGGGGAATTTATTGTTATTTTTAGCTTGTTTGATGAGGAGGACTTCCAGCAATAGTGCCTAACTCCAGAGTCTTCACAGGGTTTCTCCAGTGCAACTATTACCTGGAATTCAAACTGGAGGGGGAAGCCCTGGTGTCAAACATGTTTCACCACCCTGCAGACTGTGCAGATTGAAAAAAATACCAACTTCTCTGAGAAAATGTCTCCCTTCCCACAGGACACAGGGTACCAGAAACCTCCAGGACTGTCAGCAGGTGGTATCTGGACCAGCTGAAGTCTTCTCTGAGTTTTTTGCAAGCTCTGTAAGAATTATAAAATTCTTTAGTTATTTAAATAAATCTCTTCCCTATATGTTGCTTGAACATAATTGGGTGATGAAAATATTGTAAATCTGTGTTTCTACAGCATCTTTCATGCAAAGATATCAGAAGTGCTTCACAAACATTCACTAATTAAGCCATTAAACCATACAACACCCCACTGAGTCTGGAAGGACTTATAGGGATGTACAGTAAGAAGATTAAGTTTTATTCCTAGTAGTTTGGGGGAGGTGGGTTTGGCTGAAAAACATAAAAATAAATCAGAAACTATTTTTCTATAGAAATGACTTAAACATCCAATATATTGGGATAATGTCAGGAAATCAGACACAGGCAGGTTGTAGGTGGGTACTCCTGGGACCACATCAAGGGAGCACCATGCTGGGAAGTTTCTCCACATTTTCCTTACCCTGAACATTGAAGGAATGCAGGCACAGCTCGATGTCAACCCCCTCAAGTTTAAAACAGCCCCCACCCTCTGGCACTGCAGAGTGCCCACACTTTGAAAAACACAGGTGCCCACATGGAAGGCCTCTGGCACCTTTCCCACATCCATCCCATTAAACACATCTGTGCTGGAGAAATCCATATATGCATTTATATGCACTCACAAGCTGATGATGCATTTATTCACCCCCAACTTGGCCCTGCCAGCCTGGATGGGAGGAGAAGGGAGGATGGGGCTGTCACTCCTCACTACCAGCTCCAGGAGGATGAGGAGGGCCTGGGGAGGACACAGATCCCACATTTTCCCACAGGATGCCACAAGAGCAGCAGGGCTGGGTATCAACAGCCACCACCGTGTCAGCAGACCCCTCTCAACAGCTCAGGCTGAGTTTTGGGCTCTCAGGCATTGGTATCAGCCCGTGGCACGAAAGCTGTTGGGTATCGCCCCTGCCTGTCATCTGCTCTGAGCCAGGGTGTCAGGGCTGATGGCCGGGGGACTTTGGAAAGTTTTCCAGCTCGCAGATAAACAGCAGCAAATGTTCTCAGGACAACACATTCTGGAGCCCCAATCTTATCAGGGCACTTAGGACACAGCCTGTGTACACGTTTCAGGCCAGCCAGAGCTCGGGGAGGCTGCAGGCTCTTCCTGCTGCTCCTTCCTTTGTTCTGCCATCCTGCTCTAACAGGGCTGTCAGAGGAGAGCTGAACAAGGCCAGCTTTGCAGAGATTGATGCCAAACCTCGTATTGCTGAGTGCTTTTACAGCACAAAGGCTCATCCTCTTGTCTCACGGGGGTGGTGGTAGTGAAAAGCAGCTCAGGCCATCCTCTCAAAGGGTGAGGGGGAATGAGAGACAGTTTTGAGTCCTGGGCTCCCTGTACACAGCTTAAAGGGTGCACTGCATGGCATTTGGGCTGCTGGTGTGCAGCCCCCATTCACTTTGCATTGCCCAGACAAGGGTAAACCAGGCTGGCAGCACTAGTGTGACCATTAGGCTTCTCTTATGGTTAGACCCAGCTTTGTTAAAGCAAGCTCAAACCTGCCTGCACTGTACATTATAAACTTAGCCTCAGTCCTTGCTGCACATTCATAAGTGCTCATGTAGTTTGTAAAAAAAAACCCACTGGTGTGACTAGGAGAGCTCAAAAACACTAGAGACAGAAATAAGCTCTGATTAAAAAAAAAAGAAATATTTCAACAAGTCTCTTCTCATGGCTTTTGTTTGAGTACAGTCAGGGAGTTAAAATGAAATACAGGCATTGCAATTTGGGGTCGGGAGAATCAGTGTGTTTCACACCTACGTGCATGGTGTTACCTAAAACTCCTCCTCCTCCTTCCTGTGTCTGCCTGGAGTCTCTGCTGCTGCTCAGTTCCTGCTGGCAGATCCCTGTGATCTTCCTCCACCAAAACAACTCCCCTGCTGCATTCCTTGCAGCCAAGGGACGTGATGGATGTGAGCCCACGCAGCAGCTCCAGCTTCACGCTAAAGTCAGAAGTGAACTCCAGGTGAACTCCCACACACGGTGAGAGAGATGCTGCCTGACACCACATCCCTGTTTTCTACACCCTCTTCTGCAGCTGGGACATGACAGGTCTGTTTAATTATGCCCCCACTGCTCTGCTGGTTCGAGCAGAGCTGTGGTCAAGATCAGACTGAGCAAGGAACATCACTGGGCTTTGACAGCAGCCAACCTCAGTCTCTGAAAGGGGGAAAATAGAGACTAAGGCTGCTTGTTTGCAAGCAGAAAGGACAAGATTGTGAGGGGTAAAGGGTTCATCTTCCCTTTGCTTCTCAAACCTTCTTCCCAGCATTGTTTCTCCTGAAGGCAAATGTAATTTTTTGTGTATGTTTGTAGCTTTGGTGCTGCAAACACTTTCTCTGAGCCTGCTTTGCTGCTGCTTGCAGCCAGTGTTTGCCAAGCTCTTCTTGGGGCATCTCTGTGACACAATAAAGGACCCAGTGGCTGAATGAAAGCTGAAAAATCAATGGTCTGAGGAGACATCAGGGCTAAAATACTGAACTTTGGGGTGATTTTTGTGTTACTCTGCTTGATTTGGAGTTGGTCATGATGGCACAGTTCCTCCAGCAGTGCTGTGCTGTTTCTGGGTATCAGAGGTGTTGCTGGGGATGTCTCTGTAACCAGAAAACCAAGCATAAAACACCATTAATTTTGTTTTCAGACCTTAGCTTAGCTAATATTTTCTCTTTTCTTTCCTTCTTCACTTATATTATGGTATTTCAAAATTTCCAGGTGCTTTTATCCTAACTGAAGAAACCTCCATTCCTACCAGCCACTACAAGATTCTGCCAAAATCTGTTCCTGAGTCCTAACATGAGGTTAGATATGGGTAGAAAAGGACATAACTCACTTTTCCTTACACTTGCCTAGTCTCTTCACAGCACATCTGTATAAACCCATATTGTCATTTTACATAAATCAGTTTAATCCTGGTGTATTTTTAACCCTTTTGTTTCCTTTTTCACACTTCCCTGTCCATCATCTACGTTCTCTGCTGCCTATTGAATATTTGCAGAAATCCATACATGCCAGGAAGTCTCCAAAGTCACAAGGGCTATGGGATGCTGCTGATGGAGATGGGATTACTTGGCCTGGAGAAAAGGAGGCTCAGAGGGAGGTTCATGCCCTACAACTCCCTGAAAGGAGTCAGAGTGAGATGGTTGTGTGTCACTTCCCTCACCCAGTTAACAAGTGACAGGATGAGAGGAAATGAGCTCAAGTTGAACCAGGGGAGGTTTAGATTAGACATTAGGAATTTTTTTTTCACAGAAATAATTCTGAAGCATTGGTACAGAACCCCCAGGGGAGTGCTGGAGTCACCATCCCTGCAAGGGTTTAAAAATGTGTAGACCCAGCACTTGAGGACAGGGTTTAATGGTGAACTTGATGGTTGGACTTGATGGTCTTAAAGGTCATTTCCTACATTAACAATTCTAATATTCTATGGTTCTAAGAGGTCAGAATTTCCTTTCATCACCAGGGAGATGGATATGCTCTTGCAGTGAGCTTTTCACATCATTTTGTATTGCTTATTTCTGATTTTTATCTTACCAAGTATTTTGCACCAGGATCAGAGAGCTGAACACCCACTCTGAGGCATTTTTGGTAAGGTCACTTGACATCTTCATTCCAAGCCTCTGGTATTATCTTGCATGAGAATGCACTTAAGATAAACATCTGTCTGAGGCTTATCTGAGCTCAGATTATGTTCACAGACAGCAAGAGAATACAGGGATTTAAAACTTTTCCTTCTGTTAAAAATTTGTTTAAACTTTACATAATCTGAAAAAGCAGAATGACAAACTTAATTCAACATCCAATGAAGTTGTTTAAAACATTTCTTCCTAGGGTAGGAGCCGACCTTTTCCCAAATAACAGAATGCCAGTGGCTTCTGTCACAGGCCCCTTGAAAATGCCAGTTAAGTGTTTTTCTGCCATCTCTCTCCACAACTCCCACAGGACCTGGTTTTCTCAAGGCCTGACTGTACTTGTTCTTGCAAAATCCCTGAGGGGAGCAGAGATGAATTCATTCCTACTTTACTTGTTGGGAGCTGAGACCTGGAGAATAAATCTGGAATTTTGAAGCCCCAGTGGAGCAGTTTAGCTGGGCAGAAAACAAACTCTGGGCAGGAAGCACACAGGTGTAGACCCTCCTGTTTTTGGGCATGAGCACATGGGCAGGCTGTCCTGTGGTGAATTGTCACCTCAAGGACAAGGAACAGGCACTGAGTCTGTGCCTGTGGCTTCTCTGAGAGCACAGCAGGGTGGACAGAGCCAGGGTGAGACTCCTCTGCCAGGGGACCTCATCTGAACTATTGCTCCAGGCTGTCTTTCAGTTAATGGAGAGAAATAGGTGTCTCAGGAGAGTGATCCATCTTCTCCTGATGTGGCTGTCCATGGGGAACTGCTCCCTGAAATTGCCTGTTTCTACTGGCTTCCAGTGGAGCTGAGAGATTCTGTCTCTGAGTGAAACATCATTTTGGGTGAGAAAGTCAGAGAGAGGAGCTGGCCTGGATTCTGCCAGTGACAACCAACCCTGGGCAACCTTTCCATGGCTTTGGAATACCCAGGGCACATCACCCCATATCTCAAAGCAGCTGGTAAAAACTGAGTATCCTAGAAAGCAACTCTATGGCTAAATCAAATTATATTCCACAGGGGAGACACTGAGCAGATCTACAAAAGGTTTACCTGCCTTCCTTTCCTCCTACCATTACACCTTGCTGCCAAGCAAACTGGCAGAGTTAGGGGGAAAACTGTCCCTCTGGAGTTAGATTCAAATATTCTGGGTTTACATTTACATGAATCTCAACCACAAATAAATCACCAAATGAGAAGAGACTATATTGCAGTGATATAACCCATGGGCATTAAGCATCCCTCAAGGCAAGCACTCAGCTATTCAGCCTCAAAAAGAGCAGTAAAGAGAAACAAGATCCATGTGTGAATTCTCTAATTTCTTTAGGTTAAGATTTTCCACAACTTAATTTCATGAAGGCAGTTAAGGACTTTCCAGCAGGAGTTGTAACAAGAGGGTAAAATCTGTCAGATTACAAATACTGGCACAAAGTTTAACAGTAGGATTAAATTTAAAAAGTGTCCATACTTCATGAGGAAAGTTCTGTATCCAGGAACAAGCATTACATTGGCAGAACTTATTTCACCCCAGTCCTGTTCAGTCCTGTATATCACAAACACAATCAAAGCAAGAGGTGGCCTCACTCAGAGTGGCTTTACTTGCACAGTTGACCCTTCCCTCAGGAAATCCCAGCTGGAGAATGGACAGCTGTGTGCAGCTGCTGCACAGAGCACCAGCTCTTGCCTGGCTGCCCCTGCAGGAGGGATGGGTCAGTCTGGGCAGCCACACCCTGCCCAGAGCAGGCACCAAGAGCATCTCTGGGTTGGGAAAGCTCTCTCCCTGACTCAGGGGTGAGAGCTCTGGGCACATCCCTGGGGCTGGAGAAGGGAGGATGGGAAGAGCTGGCAACCCAGGCAGGAATGAGCCCTCCCTTGGCAGCTGTCATCAGGGAGGCTCCTCCAGACCAAATGGCACTGAGAGACACCATGCCCTCACCTCCTCAGCAGCCAGTGGGTGTTTGTAATGCTTGCTCATGCTAATTAAGGTCTATATCACTGTTCCCATAATTTTGGATTCTGCAAGAGGCAATTCTCATGTCTTGTGAAGTGGCCCACCCTATTTTATCCACAAGCATTTAAATGGTGTTCTGAAGAGAGGATATGGAAAAGGCACCTAAGAGGTTTTTGCCTGTGTCTACTTTTCTATTACCAGCATGGAAAAAATTGTTATAATAGTCCCAAATAGCAGCTCTTTTGAGTACACATAACTGTCCAAATAATATTACTGTGTAGTACCTTCTTCTAGTGCTATCACCTCTGTTCTCTCAATTATTCTTAGCTGGAAAATAGACATGCATTTGAAACAAGCCAGCCAGAATACCCTGTCTGATGTGACAGTCCAAATACTAGAATAAGCAGCCAGTGGTTGTGAGAGGGATGACATGGATGGGATGGGAAATCCTTCACCTTTTTTGATTGGAGTACAAGGAAGGTTTCTAGATGGAGAAAGAAAGGCATGCAGTGAGATTTCTCCCACTGAGTGCTAACAGCTTCCTCATGTCTGCTGGGCAGGACACCTTCCCTAACCCTGCAACCTTTCCCTCTGCCAAACACAACAAATATGGGTCAATGGCTTTTGGAGAGGGGAAAAACTCCAGAGCAATCCTCTACTGACGCTGAAATAATTCCAGAGCATGAAAAGCGAGAGCAGCTGGGGCTGCTTCCACATCCACAAGCAATGCAGCCTGCTCGTTGCCAGCAATCCTTAATCCTCTTTGAACTCCTGACTTTACATATGGGATGCTTGCTCCATGGAGTAATAGCTGTGTATTGCTGCCCATTCACTGTAAGTATTGCACAAGGCGATTCAGAGATGAGAAATGTATTCTCAGGAGGCTCACACAAAGGTTCCTGCATGCAAATCATATCTGTGCACTGGCACATGTTTGCAAAACCAGGAGCAGGGTATCGAGTGTTGAAATGGGAAAAATTCCCTCTGCATCCTGTGAAAATGCTGGCAGCCCAAGGGCAGAGAGTGCCTGAGGGTGTGGCAGGGCTGCACCAGCACTGCTTGCCAAACAAAGTAATCATTTCAGACACCAAATAAAGGGATAAAACTATTTCAGTGAGCAAAAAGAGGTCTCTGTAATCTGGGGAGAGGTGGTAAAAACCTTTAGGTGTGTGTTTAGGAGCACACTGTTAGTGCTTACTCTTAAATGCACTTATTTTTCTGTAGCCTGTGTTCTCCTTAAAGTCCTGGCTTTGGGAATGTAGTGATGAGGTGTTTAAAACAATTTCCTTTGGAAGGACTTTGAAAAAGCAAGTATTTCATCTTATAGGGGAGATGCAAGTTCATGCCATTCATGTTGCAGCCTGAAAATGTGACCTGTAGATGCTGAAATGTCAGAAACAAAAGGAAAAAAAAAATAGTCAAAAAACAGAGAATTTGAACTTTTTTGTTTCTCTCTCTCTTTTTTTTTTTTTTTTTCCTTTTCTTTTAATACTGTTTTCTTCTCCTAACCTGCTGTTGGGGGCAGGAAGGGAGATAAAAGGGGAAGCCAGTCCTGGTTTAGAAGCATTTGTATTTGTAATTCCAGCAGCCAAGGGGAATGACCCCATGGAGATGGATGCTCCCCCAGACTGGAGTCACTCATGGCTGGGCAGAAGGGTATTCCTAAATATATGGATTATACAGAAGTTAAGAATAATTTTGGTTTCCCCCAAAATGATATTTACTTGTTTGATTTTCTTTTTTCCTTTTCAAAAAGTTGGTTTGATATGGTTTGGTTTCTGGTGTTTGGTTCATTTTGTTTTGCTTTGTTTTGTTTTAATAAAATGGTTTGGTTTCCTTACAAGACTGAAACTTGCTAATCACAAGCAAACACTTCTCAGAACAGATGGCTTCACTGCAGAGTCAATTTCTCAGTGAAAGGGGATTTTGTTGGACAGACAGTGCTCAGTGCTTTTCCCTAAACTCTCCTTTTGTGCAGGGGCACTGGCATGAGGTCAGAAATGTTTCAGCTGTGTCAGCTGCATCCCAAGGCAAACCTGCCTTGGAGTGGACACAAGGCTTGGGTGCAAGCTGATTTTAGACCTTTGAATAAATCTACAGCTAAATTAATGCTCATGCTTTAGGCTGCCAGTGCTTCCAGGGGTGCTGAGCTGCAGGGTCTCCACCAGGATCCATAACCAGTCCTTGTCAGAGATCTTTCTCTGCCTTCCTTCACCTGCCTGCAGTGGTCTGCAGTGAAAGCAGTGAAAGGAAGGTCATTGATCAACAGCTTTCTTGTGGAAAGACATTTGCCCAGTTTTTTGTATTTCATAGACTCATAGAATGGTTTTGGCTTGAATTGGACCTTAAAGATAATTTATTTTCAACCTCCACCTTCCACTACACCAGGCTGCTCCAAAATTATCCTTGAACACCTCCAGGGATGGGGAATTCACAGCTTCCTCCTCTGTGTTTGGGTCAGCCTGAAGAGCAATATCTTGAGTCTTCCAGCCCTGTCCTGTTAAGCCCATCCTGGAAATAAAGAGGAAAGTCTATTGCAGCCCAAATCTGCTAAAAGCAGAAAGCAAATCCTGAACCAAGTATGAAGAAGGGTTAGGAGATGTGAGACTGTCCTGCCAGTTGAGCAATTTGTCACTGTCAAAATCTTTTCTAGCCCTGTTGCTAATGGCTCTTGAGTTAGGTGCATGCACCATCAGCATCCAAAATTCTCTGGGCTGAGCCCTTCTTGGGAAGCCTGGACACACCAAGATCACACCAAGGAGCAGCTGCACATCCCCAGCTCACAGAGGCATTTGCTCTCACAAGCCTGGTGGGGCCCAGGGCACAGGACTGTGTCCTGCAGCTGGACCCAGGGGCAAGAGGCAGAACAAGCTTTGCCCTCAGCTGCAGGTGTAGAAATCCAAATGTAGGATGTTTTCCTGAGTTTCTGCCCACAAATCTGAGCCCTGAACATAAAATTCTGGCAAAGCTTTGGAAGAAGCAAACTGAAGGACTTGGACAAATTTTATTGATGGATGACAAATGACAGGGATTTCACTAGCTAGGTACCAAGAATATGCCAGAAGAACATAATATTTGTACTGCAACATAGATTTAGAAATACTGTTTTGGTCTGAACTTCACCCCCTCACATTTTTCCTAAATAATATAAAAATATAAGGTTTACAAAAGAAAAAGGCAATTTTCCAGGATCCATCAGCTCCTGTCCTCATTTTCTTCAGCCATGGTGTCAGTCACTGAACAAAATCTGAAGGCAGGTGTGATCACAACAGCAAGAAAAATTATGATTTTTTTTTTAGTGTCCATTTCTGAAGCTTACAATCCATGTTGAGGCAAGAGGCAAATTAAAAATGTGAATTTACAATTCAGATCCAGGGATATTCCTTCAGCTCAATACCAGTTAAAAATCAAGGGGGTGCAATAAAGGGATCCAAAGCCAGAAGCAGTGAAAATGTAACTCATTAACATCATTATTCACTAGCAGCTTATCTGATGTCCTTGCAGAGTGGGTCACACACACAGTAGAAGGATGTCTTTGATTAATGAAACATGCTAAAAAATGAAAATATGCTGGAACTGCCAGGGCAAAGGTAACTTGAGGCTGCCTCAGGCTGTGATACACCCCAGGGATACTCATGGTTGTGAAACAGGGGGTTCCTTCCTGTCCTTGTCAGAGCTTGTGTATGTCTTACCACAGGACAGTGGCAGGAAAAAGCATTAATAATAACATATATGGAAAAGGGACTCACTTGGAAGACACAGAAACACAGAATCATCAATGGTATGAGCTGGAATGGACTTTAAAGATCTCATTCCAGCCCCTCTGCCATGGACACCTTTCCCTAGGTCAGTGCTCAGCACCCATCCAGCCTGGCCTTGGGCTCTTCCAGGGATGGGCCAGCCACAGCTTCTCTGGGCAACCTGCTCCAATATCCCTCAAAGTCAAAATAAATAAAAAATTCTTCCTCACATCTGACCTAAGCCATTGGCTTCAAGCTAAAGGATAAATAAATAATGGGTTTGGGCATCTCCTTCTCTATGTGTTGTCTGACAGGCTGATATTTAGTTATGGCCTGTGCAGTGTGGTGGCTCTTCCCAGTCATTGCTGATGTGCTGGGCTGGGACAAGCTGCCAGTGGTGGTGTGCAGCAGCATGACCCAGCTCCCTGCTGCCAGCCAGTCTGCATAATAGACATTTACTCAGGTGCTCAGAGAACCTTCCAGCAGCATTTGTGGCCCTGGCCTCTGCACCACCTCCACTGTGCAGGTGCTGCCAACCTCTCTTGCTGCCACCTCGTTCTGGAGGATGAAATTCAGGTGTCTCACAGTGTGCAGGGAAGTTCTCTCCTCTCCTCCAGCATCCACCCACTGACCCTTGTTTGAAGATGTGGACTCCAGCCAGAGCACGGAGGAGTTTCCCTAAAACTCTGGATTTACTGCTTGAGCTCTTTGTAAGCCAAACCTGCTCCTGCTGCAGTTCATTGTGCAAAAGGACTAAACTTTGTCTCTTTGGTGAATTTCATCTGGAATATTTAGTGGGTAGTAGGTTAGAGCACATCTTGTCTGCAGGGATTGCTCCTGCACAGGTTAAAATCCTTCCTGCACAGCATCCCCAGGGAGCACCAGATCACACCTAGCCCTATCTCCAGGACACCAGCAGGTGCCTCCTCCTCTCAGAAGTCCAGGGGTTGGACACTGGCAGCTGTGCTCTGGAGGCATTGCAGAGCTCTCTGGGATAAGGGTGATGCTCACAGGAGCAGGAGGAAGAGCTGCAGCAGAGGCCAAGCCCAAGTTCAGCAGGGATATAACCCAGGAGCTGATGGTCACATCAAACCTCAATGCCTTCTGCTCAGATACTTCCTTCTCCTTGTTTATCCACAGCAGCAGGTGCTCAAACCCACATTTGGTGTCCAAAACACAGCTGAGAAAAGCCAGTGCTGGTGTGGTGGTGCTGTGCTGCTGAGGGACAGTGAGGCTGCAGAGTGGCAGCCCATCCCAGGGACACTCCCCAGCCACCCAGAGAGCTGGCAGAGCTGTTAACCCTGAGGGATCTGAGAAGGAAACTGGAGAGGACACAGGCTGCTGCTTGGACAGGATGGTGGGGGTGTCCCCCACTCCCACCCTCAACAGAAAACTCACAGACAGGAGCCATGGAGACTCTATGTGCAGCCAACTGGAGTGACTGCAAACACTGTACCTGCTGCTCAGGCAATCTAAGAGAAGGTTTCATGAGGCAAAGGACTGCTCCAGGGAGGTGGGATGTCCAGGGAATGTCCAGACCCAAAGCTTAGGGAAGGTGGGTTTGGGTGTTGATCATGGTTGGCATCTTGTCCACAGGTCTTGATACCTTCTGCTGCTCCCAGACTCTGCCTGCAGCTCCAAAAGCAGCTGAAATGCCAGCATCAAAATGCCCAACCTCTCCTCAAACATCCACAGCTCAAACACAGTCAGGACTGCCCTAGACACCACCACCAAGTTCTGAATTATTCTTCCAACTTTCAGGGAGCTGACAGATGTCTGTTCCTGCAGGTCAGTCTACTGAAGCAGTGTCATGTTCCAGAGCTGAGGCAGATGAGGGCCAGGCCAGCACACAATATTCAAATTAATGGATTTGATCTTCAAGACACCCCTAACACCCCAATGTGCAAAGCTCTGAGATGCTGTGCAGCCTTTGCTGCAATCCAAAATATTCCCAGGTCTTAGGTAAAGCTAAACTTTAGGGGATGCCTGCATGGTGTGGCTCTACCACAGCTTTAACTTTCCCCAGGTGTGACATCTATTTGACAATTTATTTTCTGAAAAGGCCTCAATCATTTCAAAATAACTAGGCTTTTTTTTTTTTCTTTATTTCTTTTCTATGGATAATTAAACTTTGCTCTATTCAAAGGCTTTCAAAGAACAGCTGGCAGAAAATAAACCCTCAAACTCCAAGAAAAGAAGGAAGGGTTGCTTTTACAGAGTAATCTAAATTACCCACACTTCAAAAGCAGAGCACAAAGGAGGCATTTAAATAAGGGTCCTTTGTTCTGTAGTTGCTGTTGCTGGACAGTGCTGCAAAGCCCTTTTTTAGCTCAATATAAACAGCCTTTTAAAATCCAAAGAAGTCTTTAAATGGCCATCAGATTAGGGTTTGAGAAAAATTGTTGCCAGATTACATTGAAAGTTACTCGACAAGCCAAGGGGAATGTTTCATAGATTTGAGTCTTTTTGCTTTTGTGACCCTCACTCTTCATTTCTGGCTTGCAGTCAGTCTTGGGGGGTTTGCTGTTCCTTCTTCTGCAAAGAAACAAAAGGGAAGGGCTTCCCCTCCAGCACAGTGGGGGTACCTTGCCATCCTGCCATGAAAAAGGCAGCATCACCATTTTCAGCCAGTTCCTGCATTTTTAAAACCCTGATGGTGTTCACATCAAGGAGGAGCAGGAGGAGGATTATACACAGATTTTTGTTTTAGAAAGGATCCTCCAGCCTGGTGAGCCTCTGACCCTTTCAATGGTTGTGTCCCCCACATGACTCATTAGTGCAGGAAAGGAGCATGGAATACATGTGCAGTCACACAGCCCAGCTTGATTTAATTAGACATGCTTTTAATTAAATTTTATCGTTGAACCTGTAGCAGGAGCATGCTTAGATAAAAATATAATGAAGATTTCCTTGGCATCAAAGAAGAAAGGTGTGACTTCAGCTTAATTGCTTAGACCAACGGAGGTAGAACTGGGCTGTATCTGAGAACTGGCAGCAAATTAAGGCTGCAAACAAAGGCATTTGCTGCACACCCTGTGGCTGTCCTGCAGCCTTCACTGGCATGGTGCCTGTGCAGGTCCATGGCAGCTGAGATGCAGCCCTTGTTTGGGTGAAACAATTGATTAGACCTGCAATTACACTGTGATAATTGCTAAGAAGGGGGATCTCTACTGTAGGCAGGCAGGTAATAAATACAATTAGGTTTATTTACTAATAAATTAGTATTAGGGTTCCTATTTACCAATAATAGGGATCCTATTTACCAATAAATTAGTATTAGGTTCCCTTGAAATTCTCAGACCAAGAGGCAGGTTTAGGAGATAGCCAAATCTTGCCCAAATGGAGCTGGGAAATCCCATGGATCCTGGATGGTCAAAGTCCTCTATCTCTGCTGGAGGGCACTGTTGCAGGAAATGAGGTGTTGATGAATTTCCTCATTTCCTGGCTTTCCTTCCAGAAAGGGGACACTTCTCTGATTCGTGAGTCATTGAATACTTGGAAGAAATGTCTAATTTGCCTCCTCATTGCCAGACACATCCCAAGCTCATAATTTTCTACCAGGAGGCAGAGAGAGCAGCCATTAAACCCAGCAGTGAAAGAAGAAAATCACATGCACAATTTGCTGCCTGTGCCTCTCCCCTGGGACTCCAGGGTTTTAATGCAATTTGGTGTATCCCAGCCAGTGGTGCTTGGCTGCTTTTAATTAAAAAAAAATTAAAGGATTTATGTTGGGATTAAATGGGATAATTATTGATTGATCTCTGCCTTCTAAATTGAAAAGCATTTGGATTAATCAGCTTTTAAATAGGAAATCACTCGGCTCTGGACAGGAAGCCAACCTCAGGCCCTGCACTCTAGCAGGGCTTCATTTTGCCCTCTTCCATCAAACCCACTGGGAAATATTTTCCTTTCTGTTCTTCTTGCTTCATGCCCAGAAGAAAACTGCTTTCATTGAGGCAGGCTCAGGGTCACAGGTGTTAAGGGACACCTGCCAGGCTCTGCAGCATCCTGGTGGAGCTGAGCAGGAGCTCTGACCCCTTCTGAGACCTGGAGCTGGGAGCTGGGCCAGCCCTCCCCAGCAGGTCCAGCCAGCACTGAGGTTATTCCATGGTGCAGGAGCAGCCTTGCACCAGCAGTGACGTGGGAAGTTCTGTCCTGCAGGCCAAGCAAAGCAGACACCCAAACAGCCAGCTCAGCAGTCAGGAGAGGCTGGCAATAAACAGTGCAGAGCTTGCTCTTGCTCAGGGCTGGGGCTGTGTCCATCACCCCACCTGTAAAAGCAGTGGGAAACCAGGTTAAGCAGGTGAGGAAGGTGGTAAGGCAGTGTGAACTAAAAATAATAACGGCACACTCAAAATAATCATATCCTCCATCCCCAGCTGCAGAAGTAGGCTGCTGACCTAAGCACTGTGAGCTCAGGTTTCTACATTTATTCTGAGGCAGAAATTGTGTTGCTCTGTGGTTTTCATCTGTACTTGGAGAATTCCACCTGCATGAAGACAAACATCTTGTTAACTCGCAGGAAACCCCAAATGGAGAATTTGGAAGAGAAGATTTGATGTTTTAGGACTTTCAACAGGATTTTTCAGCCTCTGAATTAAAGGGTAAGGGTTACAATTGTATAAAATTTTCAGTTCCAATTAGTCATATTTCCAATGTCAGAACTTAAAAGCAATTTTTAACTTTATTTACCCTTTGTGAATGAGGAGAACAATGTGAGAGCAATGTCCACATCATAATCTTTGTCTTCTAATTTATCTAGTCTGGGAAATTCTCCTATTTTGTTTTAAAAGTTCCTCCCTTTTTAAAACATTCCCCACATGGAGAGAGCAGAATACCTATCCAGAGAACCTGCATTTTCCTGGGAAGCTTTTCTGCTGAAGTGCTTCCATCAGTGGGCTGCTGGTCCAGCAGTGACTCATGCAGACCTCCCCCACATTCACCCACCTGAGGCAGGGGACCTGGCAGCAGATTCCACCCCTCTGCAGACAGAAGATAATTCACACTTAAAAGAATTATTTGAGTTTCTCACATAGTCATTAGATGCATAATAATTGGAACAAAAGACTTTTCTTCAGCTGAGTGAAAGCCTTTCCTCCACAGACAGCCAAACTTGGAGAGCAAAGCTCTCACATTGTGTCAGTGCCACTCTCCTGAAATCCTCACCACCCTGGCCACAGCCCCTGAATGATCCCTCCTGCACATCTCCCTTAGGAAGGGCAGACTCAGAGCTCAGCCTCACCCACAAGTGCATCAAGAGCTGCTGATGTGATTATGAGAGACCTCCTTGCTCCCTACAGCTCCCTGAAAGGAGGCTGCAGCCAGGTGGGGGTTGGTCTCTTTTTCCAGGTGAAAAGGGATAAGGCAAGAAGAAAAAGCATCATGTTGTGCCAGGGGAGGTTCAGGAAAAATGTCTTCATGCAAAAGGTTGTCAAGCACTGGAACAGACTCCCCAGTGGAGTGGTGGAGTCACCATCTCTGGAGGAATTTCTAAGCTCTGGAGTTGTGGTACTTAGGGCTGTGGATCAGTGATGGACTTGGCAGTGCTGGGTTAATGACTGGAGTCTTAGAGATCCAACATAAATGATTCTATGGTTAGGTAATAATGATATAAAAATGAATGAAGTGTTTTTGAGCAGCAAAGTCACTTATCTCAGTTAGGGTGACAGTTTTCTAGAGTGGCTTGGTCCTCAGACTGACTGCACATGCCTTGGGTAGAGGGCTCCCACAGAAACCTCCTAATGGACATTAGGAAAATAATGAGTTCCACCAATTGGCCAACCCAGTGGGGCCATTCAATCTTTCCTGCATCACACTCTGGGTCTGCTTTGGAGATGAGCACCAAGAAGAGCAGTTTTTTCCTGCAGACATGTATGTACAAGCTATTTTCAGTATTTTCTGCTTACCCCAGGCCTACAAGAAGGTGGAAAACAAAGGGAGCTTTGTCATCATTTTAAGAAGAGACTAAGCAAAAAACTTGAGGCACAATAAAATGAATTGATTAGAGAAGATAACAGATAGTGCTTTTATGACTAAGATTCATTACATTAAAATAGGTAAGAGCCAGTGATATAAAAACACAAAGGGTAGACATCCTGCCTTCAACACAGGCAGGGAAGAGGAAAATTCACTCCTGTTGCTCCCTTTTCCAAAGTAAACAAGCTAAGAAAGGCTAAAGAATGGGAATTATTGAGAGTATAGAACCAACATCACCATCTTCTTAAGCTTAAACTTGCTGAGATCTTTTCAGCAAACTGCACTGTGCCATTGCCCATGGTCACAGCTAAACTCACCCTCAGATCTGGCAGTCAAAACTAACAGTCCTGACTGAATATCTGATAATACCACACTGCTGTTTTCACCTACTTGATGTGGGGAATTAATGAGAATATAAAGCCATATTTGTTCCTCAGGATCACAGCAAAACATTAAGAGGCAATGGCACAATTTGAGGCAAAATTACATATAAAAGGAGAAAAAATGCCCAGAAAAGTGATGCAGCCTGGAACAGGGTCCCAGGGAGCCTGTGCCTTCCCTGTCCTTGCTGAAATTTGAAACGGAGTAGACAGGGCTCTGACCCACCTGGTTTAACAACAAATGCTTGAAGTGAACCCTGCTGGAGCATTGGAGCTCCCAAGGACCTGTATGGTTTTATGATTTCATGGCACATTACTGACTTACCCAGCAGCAAAGTTATAAACCACAAATTTTACTTTTGCCACAGGTGATTTTTCAGATGCTTTGGATCCATGCTTGGCATGCTTTGCAAGGTAGGGACTAAGGACTGGGGATTTGGCCTGATAGTCCCTGGGCAGCACAGGAAGCTCAGGAGTCCTAATGGGAGTGCAGAGCTGGTATCACCAGTGAGACCCTCAGCCTCCTGCTGTCTGGATTTCCCATGCCAGGCATGTTGCACTGTGCTACCTGAAAGGAACATTAACAAACAAACAGCTTCTCTGGTCAGTAGAAAAGGCTATTTGGGCAGAAGAGAATAGAAAGACTACATTTCTGGGTGATGTTCATGCATTCAGCAGGTGTTGCTCGAGGTGGGACACTGCCTGAGGATCCTCTAAGGCACCAGCAGAATTGTCCCTCCGAGAGGCTGTAGCTTTGAAAACCTCTTATCATCTCTTTGCAGGCAGAAACTGGGGCAGGCAGCAGCCACTAACAGCTCTCCTGCCCACATCACTGTGCCCTGCTTGAGCAGCTGCCTCTGCATTCTAGGGCAGCCCTGGCCCAGGATGACTGCACAAAGGTAACCTTCATCCATCTCCTGTGAGCACACAGCTCTTTCTTCTCCTACCCTATCACTTTTCCATGACCTCAAACTCCCCCAGCAGACTGTCAGAGTTTTGAATGAGTCATTCCAGTAAATTCTTCCCCTCAGCAGCTGCTGCTGTCTGGGACAGCTCAGGTCACCAGAGGGTGCTGCTGGTGCCCTCCAAGAGCCACCTTGGACACCAAGGGTGCTCTTCTCCCCCAGATCCTTCTTCCTGAGCAGTGACCCTTGTGTTTTCAGGCAAATTGGCCTTTTCTCCCGTGCACTCCCCCTTCCTGTGATGTTAGGCTGTCTAAAACCATCTTTTTTGCAGTCTCAGGCTTGAAGCATCCTGGAGAGAGTTGGTGTGTGAAATCCTGTGACTTTGTTCGTGCTCCTTCACAAAGCCAGCTGGCAGCCCTGGGTGCAGGAGCAGGAGGTCAGTAAGGCTGAGTGATTGACCATGGTTATACATTGAGAGGGTTTCCCACCACCCCACAGGGGAAAGGAGAGGTTGTGTGCATATCTGTGCCCAGAGAACCACTCAAAACCAGTGCATCAGTTCACAGGACAGCAGAAAAGCCCATCTGGAAAGTCCTTTTGGCCTCTCGTGCCTAAAGCTGTTGTTGTGATGGATTATCCCACAGTTTCTGAGGCATCCTTGAATTTAGTCTTACATGTTTCTGCACTATGTTTGCTTCCAGCAAAGTTAATCTTGGCTGTCACTTGAGTACAGTTAATGATGTCCTTCTCAGAGATTTGTAGCTGTGCCTAATGGGGCTGGAGCCCCTCCCTGGGCTCTTCACTCTGCTTCCAGAGACCTTCTGCTGGGTGCACAGGAGCCACTGAGCATTTCGCAAAGCAGTGCCTGAAAACGAATGCTGAGTCCTAAATGAGCTGCTGTATAATCCCCCTATCTGCCTCAGACTGTCTCAGATTAATTCTATTTGCCAGTCACTTTCCCCTTTCTCTAAAACAGGGACATATTTTTATCCTCCCAACAAATCTGACACAGTGGAGTTTCCCTTGTGTGTATTCTCACTAAAGGTTTTTTTTTTTTTAAAAAAAAAAAACTCTTCTTAATTTCTTGTAGCCCAGGACTTAGAATTCGAGATTTATAATACTTGCAAGAGACACAGCACCAATTCCACCAAGACAGAAAACCACCAGTGTGAGTTTGTAGAGCCACAGATCTTGTTAAAGACAAGCTCTGCAGTGGAGCCAGTGTCTCCCTGCTGCCCATGGCTTTGACATGCCCTGGACAGGCCAATTGTGGTTATATAATGCTGGCTCTGGAGCAGATGCTGCTGTGCTGGGGTTGGGAGATTAAAGCTGGCGTGCACAGCTAATGGCAGCTTCCTGACAAATGCAGGCACCTCTGTGGGGCAGGGGATTGATGGAAGCTCTGAGTGGCTCTTCCCTGAAATCCTGTGCAGCTGGGATGGAGACAGGAGGCTGCAGGGGGAGCAGCAACAACAACAACAACAAAACACCCCAGAAAATTCAGCACATCCAGCACACCCAGGTGTGCAGGGCTGTGACCCAGGGCTGCAGCAGCTGCCAGACATGGGTGTCCTGTTTGGGGGGAGATGATGTGCTGTGCCCACATCATGGTGAGATGTTCCTGTGGCTGAGAGCCTGATTTGATGCCTTAAGTTTTAAGTTTTTCTGTTCTGCTTGGGTGTGCTTTTCAGTTGTGCCTGGGTGGTGAAGACAGAACTGTCCTACTCCAGCTGGGGACTCAAGGACAATCTCTTCAAACTTCAGGCCCTAAACATAAACAACATGAAAAGAAGAGGGCAAGCAAGCAAGGAGGATGAAACTTCATGATATGAGGCTGTTAATTGGACAGTTGACTTCTGTATGCAAATGAGCTAAAACCTATAAAAATGTGAGTGTGAGATCTCGTGACTGAGCCCTCTTTTTTTTAATTTTTTTTTTTTTTTCTTGCAGGGTGTGGCCTTTGAAAGCCCCTCAGTAAATATCCATTTTATTCCCCTTAACTCTGTCTGGCCTCTGTTGCAGCTCCTCTAGGCATCAGATTGAGCATTTCTTCACGCTCCTGAGTGATTCACCACATGTTTGCCCTATTGAGTGTCCTGTCACCTTTTCCAGGCTGTGACCTGGCCCTGTGGCATGTGCAGCAGGATGTCACTGCAGGGATGGGACAGCAGGCTGGGGACAATGCCCTGAGAGCCTTTCACACCTCACATCAAAAGCCTGCCTTAACAACCCCAGTCTGCTCTGACTCCCATCCATGAGCCATCTGTGGGTGAGGTTTTTCCAGGCAGGTAGATGGGAGGGAAGCAGGAGAATCTCCAGCTGCTGCTCACAGCAGTGCTGCTCCCCACCCTTGAGAGACTTTCTGTGTCTGGCTGATCAATGCCAGTCCCTGCCACCCCCAGGATGCCTCTCTGCAGTTTGACACACACAGCCACTGCTGTCTGCTGACTCCCAGCACATCCCTCCAAAATCCTGGGCTGCTACATCAAGTTAAAGTGATGGATGAGGAAGAGCTGTACCCAGCTGATTCAAACCTCTCCTTGTTAGTGCTTAAAGGTTGCTTCACATCTGGATCCCATTTAAAAAAACCTATCCACTTTGGTTGCTAAATAAAGCTCATGCAGGTGTAAGACTAAATGAACAAGCATTTCTAGTATCACTGGTGGTGTCTGGTTTGAGATATGTGCCACCAGTGGTGACTTAATGCTACCTTTACAGAAAAGGCTAAGCCACACTAGGGATAGGATCCAACTGGATTTCTTTCCTCATAAAGTAAAATAATAATCAGGCCACCTCCTGCTCATCCCCATTTGGCCATTTTCATCTTGTTTTTTTCTGATATCTGACAAAACCAGTCTTTTGCTATTTCTGCTAGCTCTTGGGACAGGCAGGGAGATGAGGGAGTGCTACATTCTCATGGCTTACACCATGGGACATCCCATCTTTCCATATGGAGCTGTGTGAGAATTCCCAATTTTTGTCATTCATTTCCTAAATCCCCACTGGGAAGGGGCATTTCTGAGAAAGGAGCTAAAAGGAGATCTGAAAGCTGTTCAAGTGCCTTAGATTTCATACAGTCACAGACACATAGAGCCTTTCAGGTTGGAAGGGACCTTAGAGATCATCTTGCTCCTACTCCCCTGTCATGGGCAGGGAACTCTCCACTCTACCAGGTTGATCAAAGTCACACCTAACACAGCCTGAACACTTCCAGGGGTGGGGTACCCACCACTTCTCTGGGAAAAAAAATGCCTCATAATGTCCCTTGGGAAGGTCTGTCCAGGAGATTCTTCCTACTCCCCAGTCTCATCTGAGTAACAACCTCTCCACTCACAGTCCTGAACAGTGACAGGTCAGATGGAGCCTCAGCCAAGGGAGGATTGGGCCTTGCTGGGCTGCAGACACTTGTTACCTTCTAATTAACACTGTAATTATTCCTTTTTTATGTCCTTCCACCTCATCTATGTACACACACTCCATCCATTCCCCTGTATCACAAAGGGCAGAGGATGCTGACAGATTCTTCAGGGGTCTACTCTGCATTGTAACCCTTTGGTTGCATTTCAGGACCTTTTGGGGCTGGGTGCCAGCAATATCTGAGTTCATTTTAAGGCTGTTGAGTTCCAGCAATCAGGTTAGAACAGCATGTGGGTCAGCCTGGGCTGAAACACGTCCCCAGCAGATGGATCAGTGCACAGAGGGCTCTGCCTATGCCTGTGGTCACACTGCCATCAGTACCTGAGCTGTGCAATGCCCATTTCCCAAAGGCAAATCTACACAACGCTGCAGCTCCTAGCAGGGGTGTCACCAGAATAAAATCTTGGGCTCCAGCCACTGTCCAAACCACAAAGCCTCCCTTCTCCTGGTAAACAGCAGCTGCTTTGCTTCCCAGAAGTGACCACGCTTCAGCAATGGCTTTGCAATGTAAATATTTTCTAACCCACCAGAAGCACGTGGGCAGCTGTCCTTAGGGGTTTGTGTCCTCAGAGTGAGATGCAAGTGTGGAGCTGGATGGTCACAGGGGGTTTGGTCCTTCACACAAAGTGCAAGATCATGTATCTGCTGTTTAAGAGCAGCTGTCAGCTGAATCCCACCACAAATGGTTCAGTAGTTACCTAATCAAGGATATTGGAGGTGCTGAACCATAGGAGGAGGAGCAGTGACCTTGGCATTGCTGGAACTGAGCAGTGCAAGCCATGTGTCATCAGCCCAGCTCTTGTGCTCCTGTGGGAAAGAGATGGGATTGCAGCTGATCACAGCTCCACAGACCAGCAATACCCAGAGAGGAATTTATCACATATTTCACTGCATGGCTGGAAGGAGGCTGTGCAAGTGATTATAGTGATTATTGACATCACCATTGCCACCTAAATCCTCTAGGACAGTGGTCATTTTCTTAGGCTGTTCAGGGGAAAGCTAACATAGCAGAGGAGCCAAAAAATCTTACAGCAGATCAAGCAAATTCAGGTAACAGCTTTTAGTTGCTGATGCACAGCAGGATACTTCTCAACCCCCTTTTTCAAATATGCATGAGGCTAGACATTGTTCAATTGTCAACAGTATATTAAAAATATATACAATGAGGAGATATTAGATTTTCTTGGTTCTTTACTGCATCAGCCACCTGGGGCAAAGTCTCATTTTGCTCAAGGCCAGGACTGGGCTTCACATGGATTTTTAGGGGAGCAGGCAGGATCTGGGCAGAGCTGGGGCAGCTTTCCTGCCTCTGCAATCACTGCAATCCTGCCTCTGCAGCAGCTCCCAGCTCTGCTCACTGCTGCATTAACAGAGAGGCACTTCCAGGTGCTAGAAAAACCCCAGTGGGGAATGGAGACTCCCACCTCCAGGACATGGTACAGCTTCAGAGTGCTACTAGAGAGGAATTAAAATTCTGCCAGCAGTGCCAGAGACATCTGGTGTGAGCTGGATGCCCAAACTTAACCAAAGCTTGAAATTATAGCCTGAATCTTAATGAAACAAAAGGCAGATAAAGGAACAGCATATTCAGAGGGAAAACTGAGGATTCCAAATGCTTGAGCACAATATTTTAATATGGTGTCTTCAGCCAAAGCTGCCTTTAATAAATATAAACATAGTTTTGGTTCAGTCAAAATGTTTAACATAAAGTTGCCCAAATGATCTGAATTTGGGACTTTGTTCAGCTATTGAAAGTAAACCATCTGTTTGCTGCACTACTCTCACTGAAAGTTGGGAAAAATCCTGGCCAAGAATTAACCAGTGACGAGCTGCAGACCTCTGTGCCTGGGGGAGGGAAAGGGGGGAGGAGCTCTGGTGTTGGATCCCAGAAACCTGGGTTTTTTGAGTTTTTTGTGCTTTCTGGCACTGACCCCCTGGAGAACACTGCTTTTGCACTGAGGCCTTGGAGAAGGCTTCTAAATTTGAGTGACAGAGAATTATGGGTGTGTAATTAAATAGAGGTGAGTTCACATGGTGAAGGGGTTTAAATTTGAGGTTTTTATAATATAGTAACAGGTATGGGACAAGATGGAGGATTTTGGGTGGTGCCTCTTTTCAGTGTCCTTCCTCCTTCTTCTTCATGGTTTCAGGCAATAGTTTCTGGTTGGATAGTCAGTGCTGCACTCAGGGTCACAGGAGTTTGGTTATTGGATCAAAAGTATAAATAATATAGGTGTTAATTCCCTCTTGGACTGCTTAGCTTTAAGAGACCTTGTAGCAGCTGGATTCTCCTCCATTTTGCTCTCTTCTAGCTGGGGGCTAGAATTGTTGCTGAACTCTCTGTACTTTAGATAAGATTTAATAAACAGCCAGGCCCGAACACAAGAAAATTCATCTCTGTGTTTTTTCATCCTGGCTCCGAGTGAAGACAGAAGAAACTTCAGACAAAACACTAATTAAGTGGTGCAAAACATGACCCTGTTACACTCTGGTGTTTCTTGAGAGTACCTTGGCATGGCTGATACTCTTGGGCTGTCCCATGGCATCCCATGATGGATCCCTGTCCCTCTTGTGGGAGTCCAGGGTGCTCTCCTGGCTTCCCTTGGTGCCTCCAAACCCCCTGGCAGGGGTCTCAGAGGCCCTGGCATGGTGCCCAGGACTTCTGGGGACTGGATTTAAGTCCCTGGAAAAATTTACCAACACTGCAGGAGGAATTACAAGTCACGAAGGATAAGTAGAGTATAAATTAGATTGTTAGAAGATAGAAAAGTGAATTTTAAGAAATGTTTATATTAAGGGTTTGAACCTAATATGGAGGATTTTGGGCATGGTATGTCTTTTCTTCTTATCATCCATTTTCTGAGCCAGGATGGCACTTTTGGATTGGTGCAAGGGAAAACCGGACAGTGTAATAAAATTGTCATGTATTGGAAAGTAATTGTAAATATTAGGTACATAATTTATAGTATAAAAGATAAGTCCTGCCCCAAGGGCAGGCAGTGTGCCTCGCATCTCAAGCTGAACAGACCACTGTTAGCTAGAGAAAGAATTTCTTAGAAAAGAAACAATAAACAACCTTGAAAACCACAGAAAACAGCCTCCTGAATCTTTGGTGGCCAGCTGGGAAAATCTGAACTTTAAACCACCTGTATGTCCTGCTGTGAGGATCTCAGGCTCAGGAGACCCCACAGCCAGTGACACCTCTCAGCTCCAAACACCAGCCATGGGCTCCCAAGGCTGGAGGACACCCACTGCTCTTCAGGAAGCATTCAGGAGCAAAAGGGGAACCCTGGTTTGCTTTCCCCTCTCAGAGACCTGGGCATGCAATGTGTGCAGAGCCTGCAGGTGCCAGCAGCACTGTCACTGCTGGAACTCGCCCGCTGCTGCTCGCGCTGCTCCGCACAAACTGCATTTGTTCTGCACAAAAGCCTCTGCTTGCTCACAGCTGAGTGATCACCAGCTTTTAATGTGCTGTGACAAGGGCGACTGGGTGTTGAACCTCCTGGCCCTGCTGCTAGATCACTTTTAGCCTGCAGTTCAGTTTGAGCCTTCCTGCTGAGTGTGGCAGGAGACATACCAAGATTTCTCAGATGCTTCTTTGCTGGGCCAGAGGGACAGCTGCTGTTGGGAGAGCTGCCCAGAGCACCCTGTGTGGCTCAGCAGCACATGGGAGAGCAGGAAAGTGGATTTACTGCTGAGTCAGGTGCATTTGTCTCCCTCTGGCCTTGGGTCCTGGATGATGTTGCTGTCACACAGGGAAGTGTGTTGTCCTAGCACAAGAAATATCACTGATAAACATAAAGAGATTTAACAAGCAGGAATCAACAACAACTGCACTCACATCTTGGGTCATTGCTTGGGATGGCATTTTGGCCCAGCAGGTTTTCTCCCCAGCAGTGGTGGCAGCAGTGGCCAGCTCCTGCTTTGCATTCTCTGTGGTCATCTTCTTGCAAGCCAGCAGATATTTGAACCCCACCATCATTAGATTTTGTGGTTATTTTGTAATGCACATGTAATTGAGCCCTTCTGTGGCTTTGGTTTCATTAATGTTGAACCCATTTTTAGAGTATGAAACAGCCTACCTTTTCCATCCTCAGAAATGAAGATGATGTTTTGGCTCAGAGAAATGTCCTCAAAAGCCCAGGATGGAGATGAGACTCCTCTCCAGGTGAACTGTTTTCAGAAATTCCTCCTGAAACCACATATTTCCATGTATACACACACATGAATGCAGAGCTCTGCTTTTCTGGTTTCATTTTTTTAAAAAAATAAGGGAAAAAATTTTTTAAAAAATTAAGAGAAAAGAAATCAGCAGACATCCTTTCCCCAGAGTTCCCATTTTCTAGGAACCTACCAAGGAGAACTCTCAAACCAGCATCTATCACACTTTTTGGTGGCTTGACAAACCAGCCAGGTTTCTCTCTGGGACTGAACAGATGGAGAAGCAGCCTGTCCTAGGGAACTTCCCAGGCTTCTCCCTGGCTGGAAGAGCCCTTTGTCAAAGTGATTATTCCTCTGCCACTGAGCAAGACACGAGCAGACACAGGCTTCAGTGCTGCCACACCATCTTCCAGACTGGAAAGTTGCTCTGAGCACTGCAGTACTCACTCTCTGTGTGTTCCTGGTCATGTTAACAGCTTGGTGCTGTCCCCAGGTCATCCCATGCCACCCATATTTCATCCGTCTGCACCCTCATACCCTTCCCAATTTCTGATTGTCTGCCATCTCCAGCTGCCTGTTCTATCAACATTTCTTTTTCCAGGAGCCACTTCACCCCCAGGAAGGTTTGGAGGTTTTGGGAGGCACTGGTCTAGCAGCATGCCCTGATAGGTGAGCAGGGAAACATCCCTGGGACAGCTCTGGTTTAGGTCAGTCTCCCAGATATGATTTTGGGGATTCAGACTGACTAAGAACTGCTTCAGCTAAGCAGGTTGGAAGGTGAGACCCCACTTAGAAGGACCAAAGTTTAGTCTTGTTGTCCTATTTAGCCTCTGGGCAAGAAAAGCAACCTGTGACTGATTTTGGTATCCAACAGGAACATAACACATGAACTGGAAACACTGAGATGTGGTCCATGCAGATTAGCAAGCCAGACTGTCTCACTGCCCCAAAACTACTGATGACTGAGTTAACAGAGGGCATGCTTTTATTTGGCTCACCTAAAAGCTAAAGACAGAGTGAAAAACACAAACCAAATGATTGGAAGTTAATGTATATCCTGACAAAGAGGAAAATTAACAGAAAACTAGTGTTTGGAACCAGTGTAGGGCATCTCAAGCATTTTAGAGGTGAGAGGGTGTGCAGCATGTCTCATGTATTGCCTTGTGCCCAGGTTTATAGACAGAGCTGTAAGCCAGGGAATGTTTTATTCACATTGAAGCGACCACCTTCTCATGGCTTCTGTCAGTGACATGATGCCCTTAAGGAAATCTGAGCCTTGCAGACAGACCTGTCTGACCCCATTAGCTTGGGAGGGAGATGAGTGTTTGCAATGGAAACTCTCATCCTGGCTCTTTCATAGACCAATAAGACAGAGCACCAGGGTGCAAACATTGGTGTGACTCACAGCAAGCTGAGATGAAATGGAGATGATATCCAAGCACTAACAGCAGCATCTTCACAAAGTTGGGAAAACCAGCTTTGATGATGGCAAGGCAGGGGAGAAAACAGACTTACAGGGTAAAGAAGCTGTTGTGGGACTGATGGAAAGCAGGAATTCTCCCTCCTTTAATAAAGAGATTTATCTGCTGAGTAGGTGATAACATCAAACTGACACCCCTGGAGGGAGAGCATCCCAATTTAGGATAGCATCACGAGTATGTTTTGCCAGTCACTATGAAGGTATTTACATGCATTTAATCCACACAGTCAGCTGGTGTGAGAGTCAAAGCTCTCAAATTAGAGCTGGGTAAGGACCTTAAGCTTCAGGCTTCAGGGATTTGGACACAGCTCTGAGACCAGAACTGTGATACTTGCAAGCATCCACTGCCTACACCAAGAATGGAGAGGATTAAAAAAGCTCAGATTGATAATTGCAAACATCATCAGATAAAAAAGATTGCTACAGGATCACATTTCATCTCATTCTTTACTCTGGGAAGGTTCTTTTAACTTCATGTGGAGTTTACTTCAGGACAGAATGCTGAAGAAGACAGGTCCTACGTGCCTACATGGAGGTGACAATACAGCTTTATTGAAAATCCCCCCCAACAGTTCTAAACACTTGAACTAAATTCTTTTCAGAGGAAACTAAGGAGGGGATTCCAGTGTGAGCACGAAGGAGTGTGCTTTGTCCACCCTTCTCTATATAAGCTGCAACACTGAACTGACTTGAGAGGGGTAAAGCAGCAAGTGATCCCTCCCTGTGTCTCTGCAGCCTTATAAAGCAACACCTTACCAGCCCTGTCAGATTGGGACCAGGGCCATGTTTGCCACCTTCTGGGGTCTGGGTAGTTCTCTGCCTTCCCCCTGTCAGTGTCCAGGAGTGTTTCTACGCCAGACACTCCAAGAATGTGAAGGCTGACCAATCTTCAGGCTGATCTTCCCCTCCTTCCCAGGGAGGCTGAGGTGAGAGAGGATCACAGCTGCTGGCTACAAGGCTCACACTCTGGCTCCTGAAGCTGTTAAATCCTCAAGACCCTACCCAAAAGTGAGCTTTGCAGCCTTTGTGGGCTTAAGGTTCCTGGCATGTGCATTCCATGTGTGAAAGGCAAGATTTCCTCATGGTGCAGTAGGACAGGACAGCAGTGGGGTGAAAAACTGGGGCTTTGTCCTTGGTGGTCACACCTGGCCTGTGGACCCCTGACCTGTTTTCAAGAGGGACAATGTGTCTTTGGCTGCACTAAGGCAGTCGAATGTCAGGCTCAGAATGGGGTCAGAAGCACAGTTTCAGCTGAGCATTTCCCTTTCTGGTTAACTACTACAACTTTGCAGCAAGAGGAGGATGTCTCTGAAGCCTGGAAAGCCTCCATGAGTGAGAAGTTAGGTGTTTTCTGGCCTCTGTTCTCTTCTCAGTGGATAGTGGGATAATTCACTGCAAATGCCATTGCAAGGAGCTGCTTTATTCCCAGGCAGCCACTCCTGGCAACAGAAATTTCACCATGCTTGAATGACAAAAGCTTTGGCCTTAAACCAGGGCATTTTAGTTGTGGTGGTTTGGGGTTTTTTTGGTATCCTATACTAAAATCCAGCTCTGCAGTGTGCCCTCCTGTAAGGAAAGGAGAGAAACAGCTTGGCTTATAATAGCTGAAAGGAGTAGCATCACTGGGGTTGAACACTACGGAGTTTCAGAGGGGCTTTCCTCTGACAGGGAGGAGAAAGAGGACTTGAGTCCAAGTTCCCCAACACAGCCATGAGTTTTAAAATAAATAACAAAAGAGGATCTTATTTCCAGTGGACACATTTTCTAGCCCACCACATCTTCTCTTTTGGCTTTCTGTGTCACAGTGCTTTGTGATGAACTTTCTGGGAGGTGAATCCGACCACTGCATCCCCACTGACAGGAGCACACTGAGACTGCTGCCCTCTGCACCTTCTGGCTGCCTGGAGAGGACAGTGCAGGGAAGCCCTGGGCTGGAGAGCTTGCCCAGCTCAGCCCTGCAGCGTTTCTGTGGAGAGGGATGGTGCAGATAAGCAGTTATCTGTGCTGTGCACACACAGAGGTGTCGGTCCTGGCACTGCAGGCTGCCCTGAGCTGCTCACAAGCTGCATCACTGCTGATGCTACCCAGGTGACTGCCACCTCCTGTGAGAGATTTAGGTGTCATCACCACTGAGCTTACCCCCTTCACCTGCCCACCACACCTTTCAGCAGCTGCTCCTACCGAAGCAAATCAAGGTACTGCAAACTACTAATCCCCACCTTGCTTCTCCCACTGTTTTCTCAACTCCTCCAACTTTTTCTGAGGACTTCACAGCTATATGGCTGTGGAGGGAGGTACAGGAAGGATCTTACCTCTAAGGTGCATAGCTATCCTCCCAGCTCCTCCTGGAAAACAAAAAATAAAATACCTTCCATCTCAAGTACCCTCCCATTGGATAATGAAGGCAATCCAAACAAAGCTCAGGGCACCAGAACTAAAAACATCTGTTTTTTCTGTGTTTTGTGCCATGGAATTGGTGGTCCTTGGTGGCAAAGCAAATGCAAATTAATTGTTCCTCCTACAATATGAGGTATTTATATGACCTGCCTGTGCCTCTGTGTGAAAATGTTTTATCTTTCCTTAAGACCTGGCCTCTTTTTACTACCTTTCCTGCCTGCCAGATTTTCACATCCTCCTCAGCTGATTATTTTTGCAAAGCTCATAGGAATTAATTTATCTCTGAGACATCCATCCCTCAACCAAACCAGACTGAAACAGGCCAAGGGAGAGACACAGGCAGAGGTATGTGGATCCAGTGACTATTATTTGTTATAGTTGTAGCCAGGTAGGTTCTGAGAGGCACCTGCCCTCCTTTGAGGGCTGATACCTTCCCTGCCTGGGTAAGAAGCTCCCTTCTCCTACTGCACAGGAGAAACAGCTATCTTTATCCCATTTCAACTGTCTTTACCCCATTTCAACCATCTTTACCCCATTTCACCCACAGGCTTCAGAGAAGCCCCTGCACATGTGCAGCACAGCACTGCTGAGGCGCTTGGCACAGCTACAAACCTTCTCCTGCAACATCCAGGGCAGCCCACCCTCAAACCACAGCATCCCACTTCCTCACAAGGAGGACCTTCTTCTCTTCTGCCTCCCTCAAAGATTTTTCAGCAAATCCAGGCTCCAACAAATCCCAGAGCATCCCTTCAGTCTCCACTCCAGTAATAAGAGAAAGGAATTTGATTGAGGCTCCCAGTGGCTCTTTCTCTGCCTGTGGGGTAAGGCAAGGACAGGTGGAGGTGATGTCCTCTCCTATTTAAGGTTTAGCATGGGTTTTTTATGACTTAAAGGAAACCTAGAAGGAAGATAAATGTTTTAGGGGAGTTCTGTTGTGGTAGGACAAAGAGTAATGGTTCTAACCTAAAAGATAGGAGTTTCAGACTAGTATAGGGAATAAATTTTTTACAAGGGTAGTGAGAAACTGGAAAAAGTCGTCCAGAGGAGCTGTGGCTGCCCCATACTTGGAAGTGTTTGAGGCCAGATTGAAAGGGGCTCTGAGCAACCTGGTTTAGTGGAAGGTGTCCCTGCAGTTGGATTGCATGACTTTTAAAGGTCCTTTCAAACCCAAACTTTTCCAAGATTCAATGAGTCTGTGGAACCAAGACTGTCACCAAGGGCTGAACTGTCCCATATTGCATTGAACCCTGTGACTCCAGGTTTGTGTCCTCTGTAGAAATTCTTATAATGAACACAGCTGTTCCCTGAGCTACAAATGAAAATTATTTCATTTTTGCTTGGTCTGCAAGTTTTGAAAGCGAATTAAGACAAACTTGTGCAACTGGGACAGTCTATCTATATGAAAAAGATGTGTTAGCAACCTGGTTTCCCTCTGGGGATTGCTAAAATTCCCTCTAGCTTTAGAGAAACTGAGACTCCACAGAAGCCACAGAGGTTCTAAAGTAGAGCTACATAGTTCAAGTCACCTTTAAACTTTTAGAACCATGCATGGTTTTATCACAATTGTCTGTGTATTCTGTTTTTTTCTCTTGAAGCCCCATTTTTTTTGACTAGCATAGCTAGTTAGAAATTCTGTTATTTGAATAGAAATAATAAATATATTATAAATGTGTGTTATAATAAATAAATCTGTGTTCAGATTTCAGTTATTTGTTAGAGAAAACAAATAAAGCTTGAAAATATCACCAGATCACCTAAACTTGAAGATTCGGAGTATTAAAGTAACGGTGGTAGTAGTAATAATAGGAAGAAGAAGAAGAGATGATTCTTTTGAATTAAAATCTCATTTTCAAGCCACTCTGGTGATGTTTGAACACCTAATAGAGGTTTTTGGGACTGCAGAAAAAAGGGAAAAGGGGAAAAAGATCTCCAGTGCCCTGATTCAGTTGGGACTCACAACCCAACGCGAAGCAATGAGATTCCAGGGACGAAACAACTGCAGCAGCAGCCTCAGAAAGTTTGCCACGGCAAAAGCACGCGGGCCAGGAGCTGCCCAAAGGCCTGTTTGTCAGCTGGCTAAAATAGCCCAGGCGGAGGTGCTGACAAAGCCGTGCCCAACACCTCCAGCCCTCGCGGGTTATCGGGGCCGTCCGACCGCGGAGCATTTTCCTGCCGGCTGCCAATCGCCCTTCCCCAGGACTATTTGCTTTCACATGCTTTCCCTTTGACACGGCTGCTATTTCTCCACAATGTGCAAACACTCAGGAGGATTTCCATGTTTGTTCTTCGCCCGGCCTGTGGCGGCTCCGTGGGGGATTGACACGAAGGCGCAGCCGCTCCGCGGGCGCTTCCTCTCCCTGTGCTCTGCTCCTGCCTGCTTTCTCCACTTATTAATCCAGTTATTAATTCTGCTCCAGTCCCCACACCCCTGGCACACAGCAGGGAAATGCATTCCTGGTGTCAGAAACACGACACTGCCATCCTACATGGGTGTTCTTTAGAGCCCGGCGGAGGCTTTGAGCTGCAAAGAATTTATTCTTTATTTCTCCCCTTCCTACAATGTTTTCTGACTTTAAAAAGCTTCCTTCAATCTCAAGCAAATTACTAATATGTGACTTTTCCTAAGAAAACTGATTGGGTTGCCTGTGCTGCTGTTAACTCTCTCTCTTAATGCTGACTTTTTTCCAAAATTATCTTAGTATTTAATAAGACAATTTACATCAAAAGTAAAAAGGAACAGAAACCACTAAAAAAAAAAAAAAAAATCTCAAAATGAATCTAGAAATTGCAGGCCCTGACTCCAAACTCATGGATTGCACCTAGGCTTGAATTAATAGATCTGCTGCTTTGTAAAATCAACTTAATTTTACTTATCAATGTGGTTAAGCTACAGGATGGTAGATTTAAATTGGATTTTAGGAAGAAATTATTCATTGTGAGGGTGGTGAGACACTGGAACAGATTTTCCAGAGCCCTGTCCTGGACCAGATTTGACTGGACTTGAAACAACCTGGTCCAGTGGAAGGTGTCCCTGCCCATGGCAGGGGGATTTGGAACTAGGTGATCTTTTAGGCTCATTCCAACCCAAATAATTCCATGTTTAAAAAGAAGCAAGTATAAAAATCCACATTTTTGGAGGAGACAGTCCTCCAAGTTCCTCGATAGGGCTGGAAAATAAGAAATCCAATTGGCAAATTTTGTTTTTTAAAAATTTCACCCTGAAAATTAAAAAATCTGAAAGCCTTCAGAAGCTTTCCCAAGAGTTGTATGAAAATAAGGAGAGTCCTGTAAGCCAAAGCAGCCCCTAGCACAGTGATGGGAGCACATCTATAGAAGTTAGGCAATTCTGGTAAAAATCTGGATGTGAAAATCTTTCTGGTGAGGATCATGACACTGAACTTCCTCCACATTGGAATTTTGACTACAAATTCTAGCGAGAAATTTCCATAACTAATCTGACATGTCTCCATGGAGAATTCTCATTTCAGCAAACTGCTCCTTCCAACGAAAAAGATCTTCCTGAATTTCAGACAGATTCATTCTATACACATTGACTCAGAAGTCAAATTATTGCATGACATATTTTAGCAAACGCTTATTAAAAAAAAAAGTCTTCTTCCCAAGTCAGATTGCCCTGGGCTAATATAAAACATTATTATAAATTGATTTTATTAAACTAATTCAAAGGTCTGACTGAATTTTTTCATTGCAGTTCAAACTAGTGTTCCTCCTCCAGCTAATTCTACTGGGCAGGATGGGTTGAAATACCAGTGCTGGGTTCATCCTATAAATGATTCTCTTTGAGAAGAGACTTTTGAATTCATCTGAAGTAGCCAGAAATTCTCCACTGATTTCAAGAAGCTTTGGATCAAGCCTTTAATGCTCTGTAGGTTGCCTTCCAATGTAAGGTGAACTGGAGAGGTTTTCATCAAAAAACCTCCTAGCAAAAGTCACCATGCATTTCCCAAACAAATATGTGGAAAAAGAGTCAGAGAAATAATAACATAAATGTTGACAACATAACCAAAAAAAAAAAAAAAAAAAAAAAAAAAAAAGGCAGAGGAAATATTTGTTATCCTTATTTATTTAATAAAGAAACATAATAAATTTGAATTTTTCCAGGTACAAACAGCTTAATATGTCCTATGATATTGGCTGATATTTTCCTTGCTCTTTTTGTAGCTTGAGTGATTCATGTGGTAGCCTTTATTGAACAAATCAACAGAAAAAATGGCAGCACTCACCATGCTTATAGACAGTGTGGGCCAACTATTGAGTTAGTGTCTTAAATTAAGTCACTGCACTGGGAGGTTGTATCATGGCTCGATTGGGATCAGCATCTCCAGTAACAAAGATCTACAAGTGAGGTTATTTGAATTTTTTGAGGGGAGTTCTGAATACCATACAAAGATACCATTCCCTCTTCATCCCTAAAGAAACATGCCACAGGACAATAGAAAACCCAATAGAAAACCGACCTTCCAGTTACAAAGATTTTTGAAAATAATTTACAATTCAGTTTTAGAAAGTTGCACTGTAAACATCTAGAGTTAAGACCCTCTTTCAGATTTTTTTTGCATTACTTTTTTTTGTTTGTTTGTTTTTAAAGAGGTTTTGGGTAAAAGAACCATTTGTAATTGCATCAGTACTATAGGGTCTCACAGCAATGACACTAAAATGTTTAACTCAAGGCTGAAACAACCACAGGAAGGGCTCTTCTCTAATAAAATAATGACCAGCTAATTGTCTCTTTACATTCTGTTTATTACCGGGCCTGACTCTTAATAAGAACAGCAGTTGAATATTTTCTAATATAAGTTGCAAATAATTAAAATATTGTTAAAGCAGCATAACCAACAGCTCACTACTGAGTGCAGGCTGGCGTTTTCCTTGGGTTTCAGACAGTCTACATCATACATGAAAAGAAATCACATGATAAATGCTCCTTTTCCTTAGTATTTCCCCCCTTTTTTTTTTTAATTTTTTATTCTAAAGCTTTGAAAGGAAAATAATTTTGCTAGTTGTCAGCCAATAAATGCTTGTTCAGCAAGTAACGAATGTACTATTTTCTAATTAAACAGTTTCATTATAGGCAGCAACTTGCTGCTAATGATCAATAAATCCCATTGAGGAGAAAACATTTTAATCAGTAAGTCGTGTCCTCTGAGTGTCAGCCACTCTATAAACTCACAAGATACATATATATGTATAGATATACGTATGTGTGTGTGTATATATATATGCATATAAATATAAAAATCGCATACTCTTTCTGGGTGATATGTACAGTCAGAATAACATTACAGCATAAATACACAGGGAATTTGTATAAAGTTTCTCTAATTTGAGAAGCCTTGAGCAATTCTGAGTTTTTGGGGGAGGTGAGGGGAGGGGGGAAGGAATAAAGAATGATTTTACTTCAAGGAACGACGAGTAGTCCCCTTAAGTTAGAATCTAATTACAAACAAGATTTAAAGGCAACAAAATGCCCAGAGGAACAGCCCTATGTTATACACCATAGACATGGGGTTAAGAGGGCAAGAGAGCATGATTATAATAATACTTATATAGTATGGTTCATTCCCTTATAGCACTTTGCAATCAGAAAGTCTTACAACACCCCTGTGAGGTAGGTAAGTATTATTATTCCCATTTTACAGATGGGTAAACTGAGGCACAGATAGGTTAAATTATTTGCCTAAAAATCATGTAGTAAGAATCAGGAATAGACCCCAGGAATCCTGATGGCAAATCCTCTGAATTAACCGATAGACCACTCTCAAGTGAATGCCTGAGACACCTCTCAATGAAAGGAGAGAATATATTAGCCCATATTTACACAGATACATTGTCATCCTTTGGACATGTTGTCGTACATATTCTGACTTGTTTAGAGGACAGATAACAATGGCCATCGATAAACTTGACTGTAATATGTTGCTTTAATTCTTGTTGCCAACCCCCATGTGGTTTTTTGACTCCTTCACAACCCGGGATGTAACTAAATGTAAATGACAATACACCTTAAATACATTCTTGATATCTTTGCTTCTCCAAGGTGAAAAAGCACAATTACTCTTCCTTTAAAGTGCAATGGCTCATTACAGAAATCTCAAGATTTTCCATGAAGTCCAACCAAACCCAAGTACAATCAGTCTGAAGGTGAAAAAGAAAGAACTTGTCTGTAATGATGGACATGTCTCTATATTCCATAAATAAATTCTCACATTCTATTGAGGCTGAAAGATAATAAATAATCTATGTTAGCACATAAAAACCTCTAATACTTTTCTACAGCCACACATCCACCTTTCACCCCATTGTCATTTCTTTGGCCTGAAGCTGAAGGACACATCAACTGTAAATATTACTTTGTCTACAGGAATGAGGATATAGCTACTATCTAGTAGATTTTTTTATCGGTTCCTGTATTTCTTGTCCTTCCCCAGAAATCTAACAGTGCTATCTGAGAAAATGAAAGATGGACTTTGAGTTAAAAGGATTCAAACCCTCAAAATCTGTGTACAGATCCAGAGGAAATTCCCCTCCCGTCTTCTTGATCACACTGTCGCAGCCATTCTGCATGGCCCAGTTGGCATTGATTTATTTCTATTAGTAGTATTAGTAGTTTTTTCTTTTTGATTAATATTGATGCACAGAGTTCCAAATCAGGCTGCTTAGCTCAGTGTTCCTGGGGAAAATGTAACCTATCCCACTACCTTAACAGAAACTTTGCCAGCCTAGATGGTGCTTTGGATCACTACACACAAACGTGATGCACTACTTCTATGGCGAGTTTGATTGCGGATTTCAAAGCAGATTCTTGAAACATACTACAAAATTAGTGCTTTTATTAACAGTTTTACAAACAGAATCCATAATTGTCTAGTTTCCTGAAGGATAAAACAAGCCGTTTCTGTCATCATTTTGATATCACTTGCTTCTCTGTGTTTGTTGTTTTGTTTTTTTTTTTTTGTTTTTTTTTTTTTTTTTTGTTTGTTTTTTTTTGTGTGTGTGTGTGTGTGTGTGTGTGTGTTTCTGCTGATGTGGTGCAGTTGCAAGTCCCAAGAGGGAGGGCTTAGTGTAATCAACAATTGAAATGTTGCTAATTTGATACTTCTGTTTGCAACAACTTTCCTCTTCAAGTGATGGGGATCCCATAAGTTCCTATTACCTTGACTCAGAGTTCAACATGAAGAGTGTTAGGATCATTAATCTCCATGGAAAAAGAGACTTCTTTTTTTTCTTTTTTTAAGTAAAAAAATATCAAATATAATAAATTTATGAAAGACCATTCACAACATATACAGTAAGTGTTACATTTTGCTACAGCAGCTGTGATTTTTTTTTTTTCTTTTTAGAATGCAAGGTCATACATCGCCATAAGTAAACACACTAATATGAGTAAGACCTTAAATGAATGTATACAGCCAGGCTTTATCTGTGGATAGATATACACTGTGTTTACTGTTTTACAGTCTAGCCTATTCTTATTCACACCATTGATATAACAACTATGACCCTGCAGAGAATCTTCCTGTGCATATATAAATATAAATATTGAGCCAAGTCAAAAAGAGCAGGGTCAAATGTTATATGACTTATTAGATTCCTGTAGTTAAGGGTAAAAACTCCACTGTTTCTTTTTGCAACTAATTTTTAATAAGAAGGCTGCTTCAATCGTTGTGTAGTTACAGCATTACATTCTGTAAACAATGTTTTAAAGCATTCTAAACAAACATTTAAACAATTGATTCTTTATCCTTGTCGGGTGAGAGAAGACAATCTATAGCCTCGTCGCTTTTGCTCACGTCCGTTATCTTCAGCTGGAGGTTTTCACTGGTGCCTCTGGTGACGCTGTCGTAGGATGGGGGGAAGGAGGTGGAGGAGAGAGTTTCTGACTTGTCTATTGGCCTGCCGTAGTTCTCGTTCATCATGAACGCGATGAGACCCTCCTTCTCGGGCGCATCGTCCTCCAGGATGCTGCTTTCCAAAGTTCTGTGCCGGTACAAGTAGGATGCCTGCTTCATGGAGCGCCGGAACAAATGTCTCCTGTACGCCCTCTGGATGACGATGGCGGAGACCTCTTCTTGTTTCCGCCGCAGAGTCGTTGTAATGGGCTCGTAGGAGATCTTGGAGGGGTTCGCTGCCATGAACTTCTCTTCCATCTGTATCTTAAGGGCATCCATCTCTCCGGATTCTCCTAGCACCCTTTTTGTAAAAGCAAACAAAATATCCAAGCAATGGATCCTGTCTCCGCTGACCATGGGCAGGTCCATGGCTATGAGTTTGATTTTGTTGGGTTTTGCTATGCGCAAAGGTTCTGACAGCGCGTCTGCAAAGTCTGAAAGTGCAGAATACTCAATAAACTGAGTGGCTTCGGGGTCAAACTTCTCCCAGATTTCATAGAACATATCAAAATCATCCTCGCTTAGAGGCTCTGTACTTTCCTCAGTGGCTACACTGAAGTTCTCTAAAATAATAGCTATATACATGTTTACAACAATGAGAAATGATATAATGATATATGTAACAAAGAATAAAATCCCTACAGCAGGGCTCCCGCAGTCTCCCTTTGAGCCATTTGCATTGGGAAGGTTTGGGTCACAATATGGTGGTCCGGTGTTTAAAATAGGGTTGAGAAGACCATCCCAGCCAGCTGACGTGGTGATTTGGAAGAGACAGAGCATGCTGTTAGCAAAGGTTTGGAAGTTGAACATGTCATCAATCCCATACTCCTTCTTCACATAGGCAAAGTTAGCCATGCCAAAAATGGCATAAATGAACATGACCAGAAACAGCAAGAGGCCAATGTTGAACAGAGCAGGAAGGGACATCATTAAGGCAAAGAGCAGAGTTCGAATTCCTTTGGCTCCCCGGATGAGTCTCAGGATCCGGCCAATCCGAGCCAAGCGAATGACTCTGAAGAGTGTGGGTGAGAAGAAATATTTCTGGATGATGTCAGAAAGTACGGTGCCTTGAAAAGAAAAGAGACAGACAAGAAGTTAGTACATGGGAAATAATCCCAGGTTTTCCTTTTAAAGCAATCAGTCAGGATTATTGAGAAAATAAATGGAAAGTTGCCCAGATTGGAAGGCTCACAACAAAGGGAAAGGCATTGTTGCTTTTTCATGCCTGTTTAATCCATAAGAACTTGTGAGACTGTAAGCTGAGAATGGTAGTGGCAGTTTTATTAAGGGACAGTTTTCTGTTGGTAATGAGAAACCAAGATCAAGCCAAGACAAAAATACCTGGAGCTTTTTTGGCTATGACCCACCTGAGAAATTTGTCTTGAGTGCAGATGTTATAATTTGTCTGATATGACAACATTTTTGTCTGTAAAATAATGAGTCAGAAATTCTGGTGTGCTGGGCCTGGTTTCTTTTTCAGCTTCCACCAGAACAGTGCAGGTTTCCACTGTGTATCCACTTGGTTAGTTGTTTGCTTATAAATTTTTCCAGTTTCCCTGATGGGCTGTGAGGGAACTAAGGGCTGAGGCTGTGCTAGCAAGGAAATGAGCTTGCACTCCTGGACTAAACTCTTCATTCAGGAGCAGAACACTTGGTCCAGACAGTCTAAAGCCAAGTCCCTGGCTGCACTGAGCTGTGCTGAGCTCCTGTCTCCCACAGGAACAGGACTCACTGGCATGGCCTCTGACACTGCAATAACCTGGCTGATCATGGGACAGCACTCTGAGCAGCATGACAGCTCAGGTTAATGACTGTGTGCTATGGGCATACCCAGAGCATCTGACCTCAAGGCTCTGGTGACATTCCCAGGGTGACCCAAACCTGTGGAATCCAGGCTGTTCAATGCCCCCAAAGCACAGGGTGTTTAGAGCAGCAGGAGCACCAGTTGATGTTTTCCTAACATGACACTTTTTTATTCACCTGTTCTCTCCCTCAAAATGGAAACAGTTTTTCAGAAGAGTCGAATTTCTGAGCTCGTTTTGCTCACTGGATCATCTTCCAGTTGCTGCTACTTGCAACTTTAGTGAAAACACTCTTGGTAGGATTTCAGATTCATTTGACCTGCACTTATTTGGCATCTAAATACATCTCTGTTTGGGGCTGCAGAGCAGCAAATGGCACAAGCTAACAATAAAACTGTGTCTTTCTGTTTCATCCCTTGGCTATATGAGAGTGCAGAGCTCCAGTGACAAGGCTGAGAAAAGTCAGACTCGCTGCCCTGAAGGACTGCTTGAAACTTTTGTAATAAAAACAAATAGCAAAGCAATAGCCATCCACATGTGCCACTTTCATGTGGCTTTTTTACTTCCCTGTCATTGGCTGTTATGCAGAACTGGTGTTAAGTGTTTGTGGCAGCTAGTTCATGTTTTATCACCAATTGGTGTTAAGTGTTTGTGGTGGCCAGTTCATGTTTTATCACCATGCACCACTAAGTGTAGAGTTTGATAAACCTCCTAATTTTGCTGATCAAACCAGTTTTTGTTAAGCAGTGGTATGCTAGTTATAATCACATATTAAAATTGAGTTTAGGATTAAATTCTATGAGTTGAAAGCATATATTATTTCACAAACCCTCCAACTTTGCTAATTAATTTCATGTGCCTTTCTACCATTGGAGTCTGGGTGAAAATCCAGGGTCACCTACCTACGATGGACAGAATCACAACCACAAAGTCAAAAATGTTCCAGCCGTTGGTGAAGTAGTAATGCCGCAGAGCCAGCATTTTGAAGATGCACTCCCCGGTGAAGATGGCAACAAAAAGCATGTTGATTTTGTAGAGGATGTTCACCTTTTCTTGACTTTGGTCATCTGTTTCCACCATCATGGTAACCATGTTAAGGCAGATGAGAATCATGATGGAGACATCGAAGGCTTGTTTTGAGACGACATCGAAAATAAAACCTTGGTATTTGTTCTGGGGGAAAGGATAAGGTTTAGTTGGGAAATTTAAGCCATGTAAAAATCATGAAATTGTATCCTGATTGATCAGAAAATAGAGGAAAACAGACAATACATTGCATCTGATTGGAACTTCATAAACTTAAAAGCGATGATGAATTTTTTTGATGGAGTTTTCAAGCCTGTTTGCTTCTAATGCTTTTTGAAACTACTGTAAACAAGACACTGCACTGTGGCCATGAATTTATTCAGAGCAGGCAGGTGGCCACTGGCATATGCAACTGGCACATGTAAATTGCAATGTTAGTCAATGCTGCAGAACAGAGGGAATTTTGTACCACAGGTCACTGGACTTGCAAATATTATCCAAAACCAAAACATATAACTATTAAGTGCCTTTCATCTGGGAGCAATAAACCTTCCTCCACTGGAGAGTTGAATGGTGCTTATTCTAACAAATAAACATTCAGCTATTACACAAAGTTCAACTGAATTATACTGTTCTTACCAGTGGCCTTGGGATTGGCTTTTGAGGTTTCTTAGATCCCAGCTTTTTCATTGCATTATAATATTTTTTCTGTTCTTCTGTCATGAAGATGTCCTGGCCACCTAAGTATAGGGTGAGAACAACACTATTACTTTTGATGAAGAGAGCTCACCTCTGCCCCCTTCCAAAGTTCAAGGATGAATCCTCTCCTATTTCATTTCCCTTTTAATGTAGCTTTCATCAGGTTGGACTGCTCAGAGGGACAGGGGACACCAGGCCAGCCTGTGCCCCTGTGTCACATTTTGTCAGATCCCCTCTGCCTGAGCTGTTTGGCTGCATTCTGTGAGGAATAGAGTCCCCCACCCTCTATTTTCAGGATGCTCATGCTCCAGGGACACTAGGGGCTGTACAGCTGTGCCTTTGTAGAAGTCCTGCAAGGTGGTTTGTGCAGATGCTCTGCCACTGCTGATCTCAAGGATGCTGTGGCAAAGCCACTGCTGAGAAATCTGTTCCTGGCCTTGGTGCCTGCAGCAGTCACAAGATGATGTGTAGCACATGCACTACTTATCTTTTTCTTTTGTTGGTTAAAATTGTCAATGATGACACCAATGAAGAGGTTCAATGTGAAGAAAGACCCGAAGATGATGAAAATCACAAAGTAAAGGTACATGTATAAATTACATTCCCATTCAGGCTGCTCCTCACACTGCAAAGGGAAAAGGGAAAGTGTGAAAATGACACCACCTCTGCACACATCAAAATATTGATGCAGTCAGAACAAAGCTGTCCACTGGAGATAGAATTATGAAGCATGAGAAAAATACTGTAATTCCTGTGAGCAATCAGCTCTCCTTGGTCTCTGATTTTTACCACTGGCATGTGCAATGCCACAGTCATTTCAGCAACACTTCACAGCACTGTCACAGCAACCACACTGCTCCAGAATTAAATCCTACAACATGTTCTCAGTCTGAACCCAGAAGGGGAAAATAATCAATTTTCTGATTGTCCTAATGAACTAATGGTACTTACAATAAAATAGAAGTATGATTGCAGTACAATTGAATCCTACTGAAAAACATGGTAATTTTAAACACAATTTTTTAAAATGAGGAGTGGAATAGAATAAGGTCTATTGCTGAAGAACTGAGCAACACAGTCTGATAACCTCAAGTCACCCCTGCCCTGTTTGGCAACAGTGCTCAGATTTTCCCCATCAGCTCTTGGTATCTAAACAAAGTGCATTCCCTAACTGCCATATTTTCTTGGGGGTATTCCATGAGTTTCATTCAGCAGCAGGAGGATGCCTGTGCACATGTAGTGCCAGAATAAATCACCATCATGAGCTATGTTATGCAAAGGTACTTCTCTGCTCCTCTGGTGCCATCAAGTTTTCCCACCCCTTATTCCTCCCCTTAGGCCTTGATTTTTGCCCTAAATTCATCCTGCCAAATTCTTAGTACCAGCTCTTTAGTACCTTAAAAGTTAACAGTAAGTGTAAACTTGCTCCTCTAATATAACTAAAAGAAGGAAAGAATACTCTAGATCTTTCAATAAAAAGATAAACAAACCACACATGGTGTAGGAAGGGAAATGCTTTTTTTGTTTGTCTGTTTTTATGGAAATCTGAAAGCTGGACAGGATGCAGGTAAGAGCTGAGCTGTCACCAGTCACCAGCACATCTCAAGTCAGAGCTGGATGTTCACACTCCCCCTGTCTGCCAGGAGCTTCTCCACACTCCTCCAGGCTGCAAAAAAAACACTTGTTCAAAGTGAAGGTGTGGGGAGGGTTAAATATTTGCCTCACAGGGCAATTCAACTTAAACAAAGAACTTTTAAAGATGTGTTATCATCAGAAGTTGGAAAATAAGGACGTAAGCAGGGAGAGGGGAAGAAATACAGAGAATAATTTTGGCCTTTGGTGGACTCAGACTAATTCTTGAGGTGCCTCTGTGTGCTGGGAGCTCTGCAGTAGGAATAGATAAATCGGTTGTGTAGGAGTAAGGGCCACATTTACTTTAATTTCAGATTCATCCTGCCTCAGTACAGCTACAAATAATGAGGGTTTGCAACTGTCCCAGCAAGAGCAAGACAGGGACTGGCACCCTGCATGTATTTCATTTTGCTGTGTTTGTTGTTAAGCATCATCAGTGCTGCAAAAGGCAATGGAAAAGGAAATTATTAATTTCCTTGCAGAGACTTACCTCTCTTGAATCCACTGCTGCATACATAATATCCATCCAGCCTTTAAATGTGGCCTGAAAAAAAATCCCACACAAGACATAAGCATATTAAACAAGTATATCCTGAAATAATCTCTGTGATGAACTTTCAAAATGCAATGTTGAGCATGTACTTCACAATTAATACATTGCCTGCCTTGCAGTCTAACTTGTATCCTTGAGTTTATGCTTATTTAGATAATTAAAATCATTCCAGAATGGTTTTCTCCTGGATTCTCTCATTTCTGTTGTTTTTTAGCACTTTCTGCACTTGCAGGGATAAAACAAAGGTTTTTAGATGAGGTTTTAAGAAAGAGAGAAAACATAACAAGTCTTTGGAAGTCCTGACCTTAAAAATTTCACATAATGAAGGGATATGGCTGCACATAACATTAAAGAATGTTGTCTTGCACAAGCCTTGCACCAGGTGAGGTGGATCCCATCCATTTCCTGCTGAAGCTTGGATTCTGCCCTCGTCTAAACCAGGGCAAATCACAACAATATCAAAGCCCAGGAAGATGCATAAATCACAGCTGATTTGAGAGAAGCAAAGGCAATCAACCCCTGCTGTGAGCCTGGCCCTGGAAACTCAATCTGCTTTAGTGTTCAGGTTTTCTTCTTATTAAGCTTTATGAAGTCAGTAGTTTTAATATTTTTTTTTTTTTAATAATTGTTTAAAGAAGAAAAGATTCCACAGAAGTCAATGTCTCTTATTGGAATGTTCAATGCAGAAGGGCAGTGACAGCACTCCTAGGAGAAACACAGGGAAGGGATTTTTTTACTATTCTGTAGCAAACCCACGACTCTTTGATCTCAATATCTGCCTCTAATTAGGCACAGCCTGGTGCCAAAGCACACCTGGCATTAGGTCTGACTCTGGCCTGAGCCCCACTCCCTTTATTTGGGTTCTCTAGAGTTGTTTCTTATTTGACTTCTGACCTATTTAGACTTACCAAAGTCAGTGTGAGCAGATAATGAGGCGTTTTTAGATTTATTCATTTCATCAGATTTACACTGACAGGCATGTAAAACCCACACCCAATATTTTTTTACGTCCTACTTAAGTTGAATTTTGCTCTATTGTGTAGGCATACAATTCCAGATAATGCTAGTAGGAATTTGGCCAGAGGTTACCAAGAGAAACCCAGGCTGTGGTGGGTACATTTAGTGGTTTAAAACTCTCTATTATTATATTAAGTCCTGGAGGTAATGCTGCCTTCCCAATTCCTTCTGAATGCTACTGAGCCAAAGGAAAATGTACAAGAGATCAATGATATTTCTCATGAAAGTATATATAAAATAGAGTTTGAAAGGTTGCACCTATTCTTATCTACTGCTTGAAAGAGATTAACCCACTCCCCTAAATCAGAACCCTTTGGAAAATCTCTTCCATGGTGCTGTGTGTTAAAAACCACTTTAGATGAAAAAGTATCTACAGGAACAATCAGCAGTTTTATCAAAACAAATAATTATTTGAACCTGTCATGCTGATACTCCTCAAATATTCTAATATTTTCCTTTTTTGCTGTTCTCTTTCTAATCTGATTAGAGACTTTCTGGTGCCATTAGAGCTTTCAGCTCAAAGTGCTGCTCAGGAAGGGTGGCTGGGATGAAACAAGAAATCCTTTCCCTGTGGCACAAAGCAATGTGATCTTAGCCTGTATTTTTCTCCCACTTGGGGGAAATCTTTTCTCTGGAGCAGCTATTTTACCCCTCAACATGTACCACAGACATGAGAGACTCTCCTGCAAGGCACAGTGGTTTGTTGTGGCAAAGGATGATGAAGTGATCAGACAAAAATAAATATAAGAGAATGAAGTGCTGTCATTTTCTGTTTCACCCAGATGATGAGAAGAAAGAGAATTACAAATCTGTGGGACATCTGGAAAGCTTCCCTGGACACTTCAGCTGCAGAGGGCAAAAGATACTGAGAATGAAAGAAATATAACACTGAGAAAAGAAATTATTTATCTGGAATTAGTAACCACTTACACTCTGGATAAGGAAGTGACAAAATCTTCATGGGAGTGTTTGTGATATTATCCTGCCTGGAAGCTATCCAGAGAAACACCATTTTCTACTGAAACTGTCATGTGATGAGATTATCTACTGATAAACTCATCCTGGGATGGGATTACATTTTGTTATTTCACTGGTGGTTGGAGCTGCAGTGCAGCAAATTAGTGGGGAGGAGATTGGTGGGATGGCACTGGCTGCCCTCACACCAAATGGTGCCTTGAACTAAAGCAAGACTTTAAATCTGTAAGCCTTTGGGGTTTAGTTTTACTTTTTTTTTTCCCTTTTCCTTTTTCCCTCTTTTTCTTTTTCTTCTTTTTCTTTTTCTTTTTCTTTTTCTTTTTCTTTTTCTTTTTCTTTTTCTTTTTCTTTTTCTTTTTCTTTTTCTTTTTCTTTTTCTTTTTCTTTTCTTTTCTTTTTCTTTTTCTTTTTCTTTTTCCTTTTTTTTCTTTTTCTTTTTCATTTTTCCTAGGAAAGGAAATTGTTCAATAAAAATACCTGCTTTTCATGGCTGAAACACTGGCCTTCACATTGCTGAAATGTTTCTTTGGGCAATACTATTGATGAAAAAACAATTTGAAAGCTAAAGCAGAGATTTATTTGCACATTTGGCGTCCACAGTGACAATAAAGTCAGGCATTGCAGTTTACACAAGTGCAGGAGATGGTGTAACACAGTAACTTTAGACACATTTTGTGTCTGATTTATGGGCTCAGTCAGGATTTCGAGCCTGGCATGAGGGGTTGCTTGAACTCTGCAGCTCCTGCTTGCTGTGCTGGTCTAGAACTGCTTCTGTTCTCTCCCATTCCTTATCTGGAGTCACAAAGTGACAGAGCTAATAGGACATATTCAAAGATAAATAAAATACAGTCAACCTAAGTCCATTCTGTCTAAGAAGAACTTTTCCAAACAAGCCAGATGCTGCATGAAAGATCACTTATTTCCTGGGTATTTCTCAAGAGATGGCTGAAATTTCAAAATCTATTACACAAAAAATATGTGGAGGTGATCACAGGGTGGAAGGGTGGGATTACACAAGGGAAATGCAAAAGTGCTACTGGAAATTTAAGATATTTCTTTGATCAGCTCAAATACAGAGTTATAGAGCAGAAATGCTGTGATACTTTAAGAAAATTTGGAGCACAGAAAAGCTGTTACTGAAACACTGGGTTGTAAGAAGACTTTTTCCTGTTAGATTAGATTTTAGGAGTGTTAAATCACCAGGAAAGTGAATCATCCTTCTTGCAAGTCAAAAAGTTGTGATGACAAAAAGCTTTCCCTGCCCATGAATGAGGCATTCCTCTTGCTTGCAGAGTGAGCAGATTAGTTACCTCTGTTATTTCATTAACCTGTTCTGGGACAGCCTGTTAATTGGAGGAGCTTGACACTTCTCATGAATGTTTTCTCAGACTCATTAACCCCAAGTGGCATCTTCAGGACAACACAATGGATCCCAATCAAGGTAGGAAAAGAGCAGAAGATATTTGGGGCAAATTTTGTGCAGTTCTCAACTACATTGCCAGAAATCTTTCCTCTGGGCAGACACATGCCCTAAAGTTTCTATAGTAGCAACTTCCATTTCTTTCAAGCATGCTGCTGTAGAAGACAGAACATCAAGCAGATTTGTTTTATGCATTCCCATTTGGATTTGCAGGCATTCCAAAAGAACTTCAGAGTCACTGGGATCTATGCTGTGGCAGCTGAAAATGTCAGCAGTGAAAAGACCAGTTGCACTTAAATGCTCAAGTTTTGGATCCTGGAGGGCTGTAACCCAAATGTTTATCTCTCCTTGCCCTGCTGTGCACAGGGATGCACAGAGGTGTCTGTCTCCCCAGGAGAGCTGGGCTGGCAGCTGAGCCCCTGCAATTCCCAATTTGCTGATGAAATGTGACCCCTTATGGAGAATATTTGGCAAGGGGCACCTGTAAGTGACACTCCTGCCAAAGGAGATCCAGGTTTGGGTCCCTTTGTGTGTGTGTGTCACCTCTTCACCTCATTGCCTGTGGTCAGCAGCAGACATGAGAGCTCCAGGTGCAGGATTAAAGCCAAAATCAATTCCCTAATGGAAACTGGCTCCTGCTCTTCCTCTGTGAAGAAGGAGCTGCCACCTGCCATGGGAGCTGAGCTTGTTTCCTGCTAAAATCAGTTTGTTCAGGCCTAGGTTTATAACACTTCTTTTGTACTTTTGCAACTGGAAAATCTATTTCTCTTCTATCCAATACAGGATCACAAGTTTGAAAGAAACCTGCAGTCATCAAATCCATTTTCAACTGGAAAAGAGCAGTATTAGCCCATTGCCTTCAAATATGTGCTGAGATCCACCTTACAACCAGTTATGTTTCTTCTGCCACCACTGATCCCAACAGAAGTGACTAGAAAAGACTGTTCCAGGATATTCCTTAGGAAATGCCAACTTATGAAAAGCCAAAGATTTTCAGAAAATTGGACCTTGATTCTTATAGAAGAAATGGTGAAGGAATAGCTACTTCTCTGATGGAATTTCTCCCCCAAAAAAGTAAGCAATTGTTATGTAATCAGAGGAATTAAGAAGCTTCAGGTAAGGCACAATATTTTAAACTTGGAAATTCTTGCTCATTTACATTGGATGTTTAAATGAAAGACAAACAAAACACTACATAGAACAGAAAATCTAATTAAAGGCAAAGTTAGTTCCAAGTGAAATAATCTACCCTGCATGGCTGAGCTGAATATTGCAATTATGTGCAACAGATAAAAGCTCTCACTCTCAGCAAGTTGATGTCATGGAAAGAATCAAAAGTGGTTGTGCCCATTCCAATGTTTCTCCTTTCCAGAGGGTGTGAAAGCAAAAACTCAATGGACAGCAATCAGAAGATCTCAAACTCAAGTGTTTGTGTACCAGGAACTGCACACATAAGAACAAGGATTTCTGTGAGAAGGGAAAATTGTTTCATGGAGCTGTTCCATGCATCTGGGACAGAGGAAAGCAGATCTGGGAAAAACAAATTCACTTCTTGGGAAGGAGCAGGGCTGGGGGAGGCTCGTGCCCCTTTGGAAGGGCAGGAGGGGGCTGAGGGCAATGCCCTGCTGCAAAGGCTGGATTCTACATGTGACAAATGAATTGAGCTCCCAGAACACAATTTTTTATCCCAGAATTGAGGGATGCCATCACAGGCATTCCAAGAAAGAAACCTCCCTGTCCAAAGATGTAGCAAGGAGATTATTTAACTCTGCATGCAAAAAATGCAACACAGCAAACACTCCAAGTGCACATCCAGCCCCTGTCATCATTTGGCTCCAGATTAGGAACAATGGGGAAAAGCATCATAACCACTAGTTTATGTGGGGGCCCCATGGAATTGAAACACAAAACAATTTGTCTGAAACCACCCAGCAGTCCAGCAGCAGGGCCTGGACAAGGTGGAGTCTCTGTGGCTCTTTCTATTAGGTTATCCTGTATCAAAACACGTGAATCTCAGTGCACACAACCCATTTATCTATATTTCACATTTGATGGTAAAAAAGGTTGCAGAAGTGGCTTCCTTCTGCCTTTATAGCTCAAATATTGCCATCATCTTTGAACCTCAGCAGTCTCTTTTCTGCTCTTGCCACCCTCCCAGAGAGGCTGGGCTGGGGGCAGGGTCAGCACTCTGAACCCACCATGGCCCATAGTTAGATTCAACCTGAATCATTGTTTTAGCAGGTGGACACAAGGTGAGGAACCAGAATGAAAGGCACCAGTGTCCTTCTCAAAAATGGAAAGTGAGCAGAGGGCCATAAATTAAGGCTACAGCTTTGTGCAGTAACTTCAGCTGGGAAACTGAAGGCACTACAAATTCATTTTTTTCCCAGCAGGATACAGTGAAATCCCAGGCTGCCCAGGAAGGGCAGTGCACTCTGTCTCCATGGACTGTCTTTCCAGTATCACAGATTTCTTTTCTGGAAGTGAACTTTGCTCTGCATTACAATATTGACAAAATGGTCTTTAATTCACCTCAATACTCCAATCACCTCCCAGAGACCTGTATTAGTGACACAGCAGAAACTCAAAACCATAAACTGCCATAATATCTCTAGGCCAAGTTAATATGCAAAACATGATTTATTTACTCTTGAGGAAAGGCATTGTCCTGATGGGTAAGGCTGAAAAAACCCAGCAAAGCCCAGAGGTTAACTTGAGCTTTTAAACTGATGGTTTCAGTGAGAATCAGCAATATCTGCCCATTAGTTTCTGGTGGCCACACTTACCACTTGCAGCAGAGCCAGGTACCCAGCACCAACATTATCAAAGTTAACTTTCACTTTTGTCCAGTAGAAGTTGCCTGACACGTTGTAAAGTATGCAGTCACTCATGTTGTTGATAATTTTAGAGTCCAAAGGCATATCTCCTTCTGTCTTATTAATGCACTTCCCAAACTTCCCAGCAAAGAGGTTCACTCCCATGATGCTGAAGATGAGCCAGAAGATGAGGCAGACGAGCAGAACATTCATGATGGAAGGGATGGCTCCCACGAGGGCATTGACCACAACCTTGGGGCAAACAGGAAAGGGAAACCAGAATTAATGTCAGCACTTGGGTGGACACTGGTTAACAAGCTGCTGTGAGCCCTTGATTAATGAGTCTGAACCCTCACATGGTGACAGTGGATAAGCACTGACACTGCTCAAGGAGCCAGACCACCCCTAAAGGCTTCAAACAGGATTTTTTTTTCCTTTTGGTAATCAAAGAAAGAATTTGTTGGCATCCCACCCAAGGGATGGTGCTTTTTCAAGAGGAAACTCTGATTTCAGGAGTTGTCTTGACCTCTCAAATCTTTCTGGATAGTACACTTCAGTCAAACTATAATAATGATGTGATTAATTGGGAATGGCTGGGGTGCAGTACAGTGACTCAAAATGGAAAAAAATTACTTCTGAAATCTTTGACTCCACTCAGGCCTCTGTAGCCAGTGGGTTCTGAACTATAGCTGTGATAAATGTTGCTTAATTAAATAATAACAGATTGAGACATACTGTACTAGGCCAGCTTCCTCTATCTGATCAGTATGCATGATTAAAAGAGCAAAATCATTTTAATTTAACAAAAAAAAATTTTTTTTTCCAATGTCATGCTGTAAAATTCCTACACATTAACCCAGGCAGGGCTGCAAACCCCTGCATAAAATCATACATTAAAATGAAAAGCAGAAGGAGCTTTTAAGGTGTGTGAATGATGGCACTGGAAATGCTGAAGCCAAGCAAAAACCCAAAGTTCAGACCCTCTACAGCTGCCAGGTTTGAATGCAGCACTGTAAAACCACTCTATCAAGCAGGCAGGCTGCATTTTTTTATTGTTTTGAGCACTGTCAGGGTTTAAGGGGGTTAAAGCATCTGTGCATGTCAAACTTTACACTAAAGACTCAGAGAATCAGAGAATATCCTGAGCTGGAAGGGTCCCACGAGGATCACTGAGCCCAACTCCCAGTCCTGCACAGGACACCCCAAGAGTCACACCATGCAAGACATTTCCTGAGATAAGAACTCTCTCACAAAGTGTAGTTTTCCCCTTCCTGTGCCAAGCAGGTTTCTCCATGGGCACAGCCTTTGGGGATGCTGCCCTTGCATGGTCCAGGCTGTGCTGCCTCCCAGCTGCATCAATTTCCCTCCATCCCTCTCTCATGCCTTGGAGATTAAAACCTGATAGGTGGCCACTCAGCTCTTCTCCTTCTCCATCTACATTTCTGAAACTGAGACAAGGTGATATTGATCCATAAAAATTAAACTTTATTCAATTGGTGAATTTGATTATGGAAAATGTCAGCTCTTCTTTTCTCTTGTGTTAGTGTCCAATTTTCTGACAAGCTAATAGTGTAACATTCACTTCTCCATCATTTTTGCATTGCTGTGGAAGAAAAATACCCAGAGGAATGAAATGGTTTTCATGCATGTATAGCAGCAGCTTCCTCTACAGCACACAATACAAAATTATGTAGATGTTCCAAAACTCAGATTTATATTTTGTGTATTTATGAATGAAGCTGATTTTCACACAGGAAAAGCTGTTTGACCAATTGTTTTGTTTTGTTTTTCTGTATAGGCCCATTCCTGATGACTTTTCTTGGGATTTGTTTTTTGTTTTGTTTTGTTTATTTGCTAATTTTATCTTTCAATTTTGGGTGTCAATCAGTTTCTAACCTCATCATTTTTAGACCAAATTTACCATGTTAACCAAAATGCCAAATAATCTCCAAATCAAGGGCTGGTTTGGATATAGCCTTGCACTTTTCAAAGTAATTTTCATTTGCTTCTTTGCACAACAATATTTTTTTTTTTTTTTCAGTTTTAACCCATGCCAGCAATAACACATTCACTTTTGTTACATGTGCTGCTGAACCCAGCTCCCAGTGACAGGACACAGAATCCAGGTTTCAGCAGAACAAGTGATGGCCATGCCCACATCCTGCTTTTCTCCTTCTGCTGAGTTATGTTCAGTGGCCTGTAGATAACAAAACACGACATGAGGCTGGAGCAAATCCTGCAACACCTCTCTGAGTGAATTATTCACAGGGGGTTCATTCTTCCCTTGCTGCCTCTGCTCTTAGACCACTGTGATGCCATTTGTTCTGGTGGAAACATTCTTGTTTTGCAGTGAGACAAGTGACAGGAAGACCTGGATACATAAAGTCAGGATATTATCATAAATTTATACTAAAAATTCACCTGCATACCTTGCCATGGAAAGAAAGGAATTTCTGCTGCACTTTGGAATAACAACTTATATACCCATGTACAAGAAAAGATTTCATATCTGTTGGTTTCTATCAATACCTTTACAGGTGAAACCACCTTCCAGCTGACTTCTTGCAATCTATAACCTGTGTTTGGTCCCCAGCTCTCAACCAAAGCTGACTCAGAATTTTAATCCAGAAATAGACTTGCATGATGAGCTAATCCTCCCTTTGCTCTGAGAGAGTCCATCAGACTCCCCACAGTGATTTCAGACCCAGACTGTAACTCCCAGGGAAGCTCAGGCACATCTTTTGCAAAGACATCTAATTTACAGTGTCATGATGTCAAATAACAGAGGAAAAAATGTATTATTAGATAATCTGTTCCTGGTGCCCTTTGTCCCCAGTGTTAGAAACAGTTGCTGCATTTTTAGGTGGAATTTGTTGAATTTGAGGCATCTGCTCTTGGATGTCTTCTCCTGTCATTCCCATCTTCATTGGGGGGAATTACTGCACATTGCTCTGGGTAATTATAAAATCAGATATTCATTGTAGCTATCATGGTTCTTTCAGATTTTTAATCACGCTCATAGTCCCCTGCAGAGACTTTCCCATTTTTAATTCCTCCTTTCCAGCACTTTCATGGAATTCCAGTGTGGAAGCACTGCACTGTCCCTCTGTTTGCTGGGCTATTTCCCTGCATATCCAGGGATTCTAACAGTCACCTCATTTGTCAGACCAGCCCAAAATCCTGTGTCCTGTTGAACAGTCATCCTGATGCCTATGTCCTCCTCAGCTGCTGTTTTCCAAGAAATATTCCCCAGAGTGACCTACATTCCTCCTGCCAAAATAGTCATTGTATGTGGGTTTATTAAAATGTGTGTTGTACAATAGATCTATTTTTCACTGTGATCCAGATCAGCCAGCATAATTCCCTTATCTGTAATTTCACTTGCACTCATTTTTGAGTGCTGTCAGCAAAGATTTTATATTTTCTTCCAGATGCTGTTAAAGTACAGATTAAAGATCTCATTCTGAACAATCCCTCACCCCGAGATCCTCATCACCAAATTTACAGTGTGGTCACTGCTTACAATTACTTTTTGAGATCCATCATCCATTTTAAAATGTGTTTACTTGTCTTGGTACAAAGCTTATGTTTTCATCACAATGTCTCATGGTATCAGATTCCTCTCTGAAATCCAAGCATTCTGTATCAGCAGTTACTGTCATCAGCATAATTTGTAATCAAATCAAAGGCCCATATCAGTTTTACAAGAACTATTCCCATGAAATCATGCTAACAAGCATTAATTATGCTGTTTCTTTCCTGCATATATCTTGTAGCAGTCTCACCATGACTTTGCCCAGTATCATTTTCACATTTAATGGTCTCTCATCATCCTTCTGAAACACTGCAATAACCTCCCTTGCAGGGAAGTGCCACCTCTGAAATAATTCCCTGATGGACAACCAACGAGGAGACATGAGAGATGTCATTATTTGGGACAGGCAGATTTATTTTTTCTGGGCTCATGAGTGTAAATCCTCTGGGTCTACAGTACTCAGGTGGGATCCTGCTCTTTCTGGGTCTTTTTCTGAGGATTGAGGGGCAGGATGGCACCAGCTCATCCTTATTTTGCAGACCTCTCATGGCACAGGAGCTGCTGAGAATTGTGCCAAACTTGCACAGGTCCCAAACTGAAGATAAGGAAAGAACTGAGGACTGATGGCAACAGGTTCTCTTGGCCACCCAAGTGCTGCTCTGTGCCTTTGTCTCATGGAAAATTGCCTCCAAAATTTAGGCACAACATCAAGGAAATAAGTCTCTTACTGCAGTACATGAGAACTTTCTTGCTCCTGTTCTAGCCCTGCAGAGATGTTTCAGTTATTCAAGAAAGAGGCATTATATTAGAGTAAACTATTATTATTTTCTCACTGTCAGTGTTTGCTTCTCAACATTATCATTATTTAATCCATCACTGTGCTGGCAATTTTCCTGTGCATTTTGGAGCATATGAACTCCTAATAATGAAAGGTCTAACTGTCCCTAGTCTTGTTAAGTGTGGTTAGACAAACTAAAACTAAAATGATTTGCTTTTCCAATAGCACGTATTCTCAATTATACTTTATCATGGTTTACAAGCTAATTCACCACCTCTGATAGCTCAGAATGACTGAATATATTTCACCTGCAGCAATGGCACAGGAAAGAAAAGGGATATTGAGTCAGGGACTGAGTGGCCTGTAAGAATGAGCATGTGGGAAGGAAATGTGAAATTTGCTGGGCTGATCCATGTTAAGATCTTCACCAAGCAGCCTCTTATTATTGTCAGAGAGAAATGAGGAGTTGTTCATGTTACTTTTTCTCTATTGTACTAATGATTTTCTGATGTTTTTGGCTCATTTCCCCACTGCTATTCAGGTTTGAATCCAATTTAGTTAAACTGATGTGAAATCATGAGTAAACAATTGTATGACAGCTTAGAACCCACTGAGCTTTGCTTGGGCTTGTAAATCCACCAGTGAAAGCTAAGCCTTCATAAGCCAGATCTAAACTGATTTGAGAGAATCTGTGTAGAATCTGGTAGTTAAACCAGAGTGCTTTTGCTAATACTGAATGCTGAAATAGTTCCATCTGTGAATGAGGTCATCAAATGACAGGAGTGAGAGCTTTAATTATTGTCAGTAGTGCAACCTCACTTTGTGTCTTTGCACCTTGGTTTTCTTTTATTTGGTCAATTACCTGCAAAATATTGCCTGAAAGTTTGTGATGACCAAAACAGATCAGGTTTGGGTGCCTGGATAAACAGAACCCTTAGAATCTACTTGCCTCATCATCATCCACAAAAATAATGTGATTTAGCTAATCACAAAATCTTAGGAACAAGGCATTACATTACCAAATCTGGCCATCCACAGAAGAGGAAAAGAATGGATGTGGGGTTTTCCTGTGCTGCTGTATCACCATATTTCCTGACTCATCTCAGTTGTCAGGCTCTCCTGCCTTCAGTCTCTTGCTGTGAGAGCTTTGCAGTGAGAATAATTCATGGCTGGGAGATCAGTGCATGAAATACACATTTAGTCACTGATGATTGGGACCAAAATTTTGTCTGCAGGAAAGCTTTACCCTGAATATACATCACTGTGAAATATGTAGCATTTTCCTTGGCTTAGCAGAGAGATTTGGGATCATCAATATGGTTTGTCACAGAATTTTGTCACAGATTTGCTATACTTTGCTATGCAATCTGCAAGGTTAGCAGCAACCTCAGCTCACACAGAACACAGCTGTCACCACCTGCAAGTCATGCATGGTGTGAGGAATTAAATAAAGTGCTTATCTAAACAATAATTGATTCTTGTTAGCAGGTAGGCTTAACAAATAAACAGGTATGCTGTGGGAATATAGTCAGGGTGGCAAAGGAATGCAGAAAAGAAAGAAATGGATGCATAAGATGGAGCAACAAGCAGAAGCTGCATGGTTTTAATGTTAATCTCAATATTCCTCATTAAAACTGCAATCTGTTCAAAGAGGGGAAAAAACCATTCATTCATTTGCTTTCCCAATCTTTAGCATTTCCAATTTTTGCTTTGATTATTAGTGAAAACTTCCTTAAGAACTTCCCAGTCACTCTCATTTTAAGAGGTGTCAAAGCAGGGAGCAAACCTTAGCTTGGTTGTTCCCCTGATACACCTTATAATTGAGAGATAATTGATAGCCAGATGCTTCCTCATCCAAAAAGCTTTTTTTTAAGGCATAGTGTGACAAGTCAGGCAGCAGGATTAGTTTATCACTAAATCCACCCAAGGATAAAGATGTGATGATACAACAGCAGCCAAGACCCGGGAAGGATTTCTTTGTTGCTTTGATAAAGAACAATCATTAATTTGCTTTGGCTGACCAGAGCAGGTGCCACAATCCCCTGTCACACTTGGATCCCCACAAAGCTGAGCTCTGCTGGATGCTTGTCCCTTACCCTCATCCCTTCAAAGCGTGACAGGGCTCTCAGTGGCCGCAGGGCACGGAGGGTCCTGAGGGATTTGATGGGTCCCATCTCGGAGTATCCCAGAGTGTTGGCAACCAGGCTGATCAGAGACACCTGGGGGAGACACAAAGGGGAAATTCAACCTGGTAGAACACTCCTGCCACGTCCCTTCTCTTCTGAATTTCTTCCCTGGAAAGAAACAGCTGGTTAGTGGAACAGTGGGGGAAAAAAAGTCTGAAATGGGAGTCACTGGATTTGGGAATGGGAAATGGGAGCACTGGATCCACACAGGAGGAAGGATGATCCTCCACAAATGGATGAGAAAGGTGGTCACCATCAACAGACCCACCACTCTGTGCTGTTTTCTGTGCACTCCCTGAGGTTTGTGTGTCTTCACTACCCAAAATACAAGTCAGGCAAGTGTTACAGTTTAGAGTTTTTTGGAAGAAAGCACATCTAACCTTTTCCAGCAGAGATAAAGGATTTTGGTATTTACATTTAATCACTGGTCTTCAACTAAGTGGTTAGAAACAAGTCTTCTACATTGCTGGCAGACATGACTACACCACAGACCTTAAAAGAATGATGTGCATGGCTCTTCCATCCTGCTCTTACTCAATTTTCTGGTTTCTGCACAGTCTCTAAAGGGGATGGAAATTTGACAGGTGCTCAGTGTTGAGGCTCACACCTGTCAAAGACTATTTCTTTGAAATGAACTTCCTGAATTTGGAAGCAGCATGGAGGTGTTCCCATGATCTTCATGTTCCCAGAGCTTTTGTAGTGCCCTAGTTGGTCAGAAATGTGGGTGGTATCAGGCACAGGACTGGATTCTGAATGAACTGAGTGGAGGTTATGAACACATAGAGCAATAAGGTTTTTGCATGCTTAAATCAGTGTTCACAGCCTGAAATCTTACTGAGCTGGGAGTGAAAACAAACAGCTCTCCAACACTGTAGGTATCATGCCAATTTGCATGCATTAAAAAAACCCAAAACAACAAAAAAAACTCTACCAGAATTAATCACCACGCACTATAAAACACTATTTTCTAGAAGGAAAATCCTGTGTATATTGCTTATCACAGTTCCTTTTCTTCCTTTTTAATCTGTTTTTTTTTTGTTGTTTTTTTTTTTTTTTTTTTTTTTTTTTTTCCTTACCATTGTCACAGCCCCAGTTATCACAGTATTGGATATCCCATGTTCACATATGGGAGGGAATGTGCAAAGCTCATCTCTGAGGAGTGGATGCTGTTGCCATTTTCAAGATAGCAGCTAAAAGCAGGGACTCCTCTACATTATAAAAAATAGGTGCTTAGTGTAAGGGAACTCCAGCACCCCCTTAAACACTGACAGCTCCAGAGGGAAACCTTGTTTTAATTTTAGGATGGGATGGTTTTTACTCTGAAGCCCACTGCTGGCTGACCAGCCCAGCACCACCCATGAGGTCTGGGATAAATCAGGGCAAGACCAGCCTGGTCCCTAAGCCCCAAGACTGTGTTCACTTTAGAGCAGCCTTTCTCCTGAATATGCATTTATTTACACATCAGCACTGTCTGCACAGCTAAGCATCTTTGTAAGAACTTGCCCAATTTGTTGAATTATTTACCTGCTGATGGCTTTATTGTGTCATGTGGTGACTAAGGGCAGGAGGTCTCAGAGAAACCAAGCCTGAGCTGGGTTTCTGCCAGGATTTCAGCCCCCACCCCTGCAGAGGGCTAAGTGGCACAGAGGCTGGCTGTCACCCTGAAACGTGTCACTCTTTAACCAGGGGTGACACAGACTCACCTCTGTACAGACCCAGCAGCTGGGGCAGAAGGGAGGGCTTAGTAAACACTTCTGCCTTTTAGTGCTGAGTGCCCTGTGAGAACACCACAGTGACAGCAGACTGGGCTCAGGGTCTGATGTCTTAGGCCCCTGTCTTGGGTTGCAATGCAGGATGTGACCAGAAATGTGAATTCTGTCCCCATCTGCTGCAGCCGGGTGGGGCAGTGACCCTGATCTCCTGGCACATATTATCTGCTAATGGGCCATCTTTAAAGTCATCTTAAAAGTCTAAAAAATAACTGGCATTAAGGAGAAATCATGATAGGAGTAACACTGTGGCACATATTTCTGTTTTTGGTGGGAAGTTTAGTGCAGAAAACAGCCTTAACCTCACCAAGCCTTGGAGGTTCCCATCCAGAAAGGCTGAAGGTATGAGAAAAACAGCTCAGTGATTGTGAGCTCAGAGACAGAAACCAAGATCACATACCAAGGGAAGCTCACTAATTTGTAAAACTGATCTGTAAAATGAATGTAGATATTTAAATGAAAGTTAATCAAACACAGATTACCCAACACCCTTCTTTGCTAGCTTCACTCACGATGACTGAAATTCAGATTTTATCAAGGTCTTCAAACTGCTTTGGTTGGAGAATCTGCACAATCCCTCCCTCATCCTGGATTTGTATCCCATAACTGCCCTTTCTCCAAGGCAGAAGGGTTTTAGTTCAAATCCTCCAAGACCAGACTTTGCATCTGAGTTCCCATTTTCTTTTTAGTGCCACAAATGTCACCCTGAAACACATCACAGGTGGTGCTGCCCTCCTAACACAGATTTACACAGCATTAGATATCTCTGCAGAGGATTAGGTCATGAAGCTGTGTGATATTTGCAATGATTTACAAAGCTGGAGTCAGAACAGAGTTTGAGACAACTTGTTTAAATGCTTGGATGTTGGTTTTGAAGGTATCCCTGTCAAATTTTATTTATGGAAGAATTACCAACGCAGGGACTTGGCCATTTGGACTTGATTAAAAGTGACCCGGAAGGTTATTTTTAGGAAAAAAATCAAGCAGTTTTCAAAATTGGTGCTGACTGCCCCACATAATCACAACAAAAGGTGAAGTCAGCTATTTCTGTTATTTTTTTTTCTGTTGCAAGGCTATGCAGCCCAGAGCTGCTCTAAAGTTCTGCTTTGTGCTACGCTCAGAATCTAAAATGTGCTGGCACCCAGAAAACACCTCTAGGGTCAATGTAACCTCCAGAATAAGTCATACACACATTTCTAATCCTTTCAGTACCTGTTTGCAAACAGTTTTGTAGTTTTTTTCATAAAAACCTCCCCCTGAAGCAGCACTGTAACGTGGTGGAGAGCAAGTGAATCCGAGGAGTCACTACTGCTTGGAATAATTTCCAGAACTTGCTAAATCTTACTAGGAAACTTTCACATTTCCATTTAACTTAATCAGGGAATAATTTCCCCAGGTTAGGTCCAGACTTATCCCCTTGACTTGCTGCTCATTTGGTGACCCTGAAGTCTCCAGAACAATGCTGTCACTGGAATTTCCTGCCTAGCCTGAAGTCCAGCAATGAGGGTCCCTAAGGGGAGAGAGGTCCTCACAGATCAGTGTGTGCAATCCTGCCTCTGCAGACTTCAGCCTGTGACACACAGGTCTCACTAATCTCATGGGCTGGGATGTCAATCATGTGGCAGCTCTTCCCTTCTGCATTCCCTGGGTCATCTCAGCACAGCCTCAGTGCTGTCAGACACTTCCCAAAATTTTTTCCAGCCCAAAAGAGCAGAAATTCTGAAAGAGTCAGCATTTACTGCCCAGCTCAATGGCAGAGTTTCCCAACAAATCTCAGGCTCCTGGCAAAGCCCTGTAGGTCCTACCTAAACAATTCATCTCCTTGCTATCATTGGCAGGCAGAGAGTGTGGAGCTCTCTCTGATCCTGGCACTCAGGGAAGATTTTTGCCCCTGTTCCTGACTTTCTTTGCCCAGAGATAGTCTTATCTGTGCATCTATAAGAACATTAGGTCAATAAATATAGACCTGTATTTCTATATTCCCATATATTTCTATATTCCCCCTATTTCTATATTCCCACATTATTTCTACATTGCCACATATTTCTATATTCCCACATACATCCACACACAAATTTATCTATACAGATTTTGCAATCATTTGCATGTCAGATGCCTGGAGCTGGGCAAAGGGAGAGATAAATGAACCCCACAGATTTTACAGTTGTCATTTTCAGTCTCATGATCAAGGGAAAAAAGAGAGTTTTTAATTCTGGTTCACTGGGCACTAGAAACACCAGCCATGGGGGTTAATAAACCTGTAGCTGGTGTTTGGAAAGCCAATCTCCTGGTATCTATGTGCTTTGGGTCTGGAGTGTCCCTCTGTACAACATCCATATGTGTTTCCAGAACAAAATCAAGAAGAATCAATGAATTTAGAGTGCTAGAACACAGGGAAGGATCTCTGATGAAAGGTTAGCCTCACCGATAGCTGTATAAATTAAATACATACATAATATAACTCTAATGAGAGTAATTTCTGAATGCCTTGATAATTTTGAAAATCCACCTCAAAGTCTTGTCCAGGAAACAGAACATTTTTTCAGTAATTTCCAATTTCATAATTTCACTGTTTTGCAGAATTTGTGTCATTCTTAATGTAAAAAACATGAATTGTGTATGTGTCCAGGTGGCACCTGGATAGTGCTAAATTCCCTGTGTGCTCACACTGGTCTCAGTCATTCACCAGTTACAGACCGTGCATTGTCTGACTATTTAAATTATTCACCATGAACACATAGAGATAAAATACTACAATAATTTTATGTGTCTTCATTATCTGACACTGACCTAAGCAATCAGTCTTGTAAACCAATGTAAACTCAGTAAAGTCACCAGAAGAGAATTTTAAGGTGGCAGAAAAACAATTACAAAGTAGGGACTGTGATAATGCAGCACACGGAGGGAAAAAGGCCTTTAATTAGAAAATCATAGAGGGATTTTTTTTTTTTTCTTCCCAAAGACTGATTGCATTTACAACAGCAGTGGGTTCCTCTTTACATGAACACATTTTAATATTATATTAGCAGCCTCCACAGACTCCCAGTCCATGGGGGGGTCACAGGGAGTCGAGGGCACAGAGTTTGGGAGCAGTGTTTCACCCAGGGCTGGTGGAGCAGGGAGAAAACTGGAATAAACTGAGCTGGAATAAAGGCTGCTCCTCTCTTTTTAAAATTTTAATTTTTTAAATGTTTTTCATTCCTAAAAGCACATGATTTCAGATAACCTGGGAGCATCCCCTGGACCAGGCTGGGAGCAACACCATTCCAAGGCAGGCACTACCCAGCACAAATTGCTTGTTTTAATTAACCCCTGACCACCACTGAGGTGAATTAACAGCAGAGCCCTGAAAACAAGGAATTCTGCCTGAGCAACAGCAAAAATCATCCTTGGATAATCATATAAATCCTAAAACCAGCCAGAATCTCCACTAAATGCCTGCTGCTGCACACATCTGAGAGCAATGCCTTGTGAGTCTGTCTCAGGGATAAGGGGAGACTTCCTCCCTGGAATGGCCAACAGCATATGCTTTATGCAGCCAGGGATTTCATCAAATTAACCTGCTTGTTCAAATTAAAGGGGAGGGAACAGCAGGCAGAAAAAAAAAAAAAAAAAAAAAAAAAGGAAAGACATCTGAATGGAAGCACAGCAGCTGAGCTGAAAGCTCTGGCCACTTATTTAAATAAGCAGTTCCAGCTAATGCAGGCTCCTGGTGCTTTCAAATAGCTTTTTGTGTGCCCCAGAAACAGCTGTCTTGCCCTCTCTAATTGTGCCTTAAAAAAAATAAAAATAGAGGAAATAGTGCTTGGATTGCTGTGGGTGCCTCTTTTCAATCCAGCCTGGCTTCTCCTGTCTTTGCTGCCAAAGATAGGATCACTCAAAGATCTCCTCACTGCCCAGTTTCTTCAAGAGCCAAGTCTGAAGTTACAAGTTTCTCCCCTTGATTTGAAAAGGTACAAAATTCAATCTTTACCCCAGATGCAAGCTGGAAAACCACAGGGAAAAGGAACTTTGCAAACAAACTAAAATACATGGATCTTCTTTGGTTGTTTAAAATATGGTTGGGAAAAGGGAGCTTTTAATGAGGTTGGTATCCCTTTCAGCATCCACCCTTTCTGAGCAGACTTTTATTGTCATTTTATTTTTTAAAATATCCCTTTGTCCTTTCATTCTGACACTGCATTTTCTGCCATACAGATGCCAAACTGTATGATTGCACCTGCCAATCCAGAAATTGCACATTATGAAAGAAAGGCACAAAGTTAAAGGATAGTCTGAAAAATAGGACACTAGAGAGACACTAAGGTGACCTAAATTCCCATCTCTGCTCCCTGTTTCCTTGAATCACAGCTCTCATGTTCAGGTAAAGACTGCAAACTCCTTAAGGCTGCTCTGCGGTTGGTCCATGGCCTGGAGGTGAAAACGTGTCTGGAAATGAGCTATCAAAGGGCTTCCCCCTCTGCAGCAGTTCATTACTGCTCCTGGAGTGCTCTCAGGAATTATAACATGATGGGCTACACGAGTGCCTAGATTAATTATAAACAAAAATTACCTCCTGGAAAGCCCAGTGCTACTTCCTATTACTCAGGTTTAAAAACTCGTTTACTTCATCCACTTCTTTTTTTTTTCTTTCTGTTTCTCCAGGACTTTTCCACCTTCTTTTAAATTTTTTTTCTCCAGCTACTACTCAGACTAAGGCTACAAAATTCTGTTAATATTCCTTGTTCTCAGCTTGTCTCCAGGTCCTCCTGTCCAAGCTTTTCAAGGCAACATTTCCTTTTGAGGGGGCAGCCTTGTTGCAAACAGCATGTGTCACTCTTGTTGGGCTAAATGCTTTTAAATAAATCATTCCTGCATCCTAATTGCTTCCTGGCGGTTTCCAGAAGAACCTCTTTATGTCTTGCTGTTCTCTTAATCTGTCACCTCCCCTACACCTGCTCAGGCTTTTCTAACAGCTCCAGTCAATTCCCAGGGCAGATGGCTGAGAACCAAGAATTAAACCTCAGCTCATTTCCCAGGGCTGTGAGCTCTCACCCAGCCAGGCAGCAAACTGACTTATTGATCTGCAGTTTTCTCCCCCTCACCATTTACAAATGGATTTTCAGCTTGTCTCAATTCACCTTTTTGCAGAAAACAGGCACCTTTGCCCCACCTTGACATCCTGTTTGTTAGCACTGAGAGGTGATCACAGAATCAGCTGGGATCACAGATCTGCTGAGTTGGAAGGGATGCACAAAGATCATGGAATCCAACTGCTGGCCCTGCACAGAACACCCCAAAAGTCACACCTTGAGAGCATTGTCCAACCTCTGCTAGGCTTGGTGCTGTGACTACTTCCCTAGGCAGCCTGCTGGGGATTCCTGTGAATTTTGGGGATCACATGATGTAACTCCATCAGACAAAGCTTGGCCAAGTCCCAAGGGCTCCCTCTGCAGTGGCTGTGCAGGTGCAGATGCCTTGAAAAGTCTGGTTTCTATTATGGTTTAGAGCAAAACAATTTCTGCATCATCAATTTTATTCTGCTTCTCATCCAGATGAGCCTGGACTTTGGGCAGGTGGAGAGGAAAGACATTCTCCCTTAAAAATATCTCCAAAGCATCCCATGTTTCATCCCAGGGAATCTTCCTGATGCTGAATGCTGTAGTCAGGAGTGGACTTGTTTATTATTTATTATGTGAGGACATAATGCCAGGGTGATTAGTGACAGAGCATTTCCCTGGGGCTCAGCCCCATGGACTCTGCAGCATTTCTATCCCAGCTGGTGGGAGTTGAGGTGCTGAGGTAAAGCCAAGTTTCCTTCTGGATGGGATTAGGCTCAACCCTACTTAGACATGACATAATGAAAACAGCAACAAAAGCAAAAAAAAAAAAAAAAAAAAAAAAAAAAAAAAAAAAAAAAGCCTACAAAAGCCCCAAACCAAATCAAACAAGCAAGAAAACAAAACAAAACAAAAAACAAAGGAGAAAAATTTGCTTGTGTTGCCCCCTCAAGGTGCTGCTCTGGATTTGCTTGTTTCCCTAAAGTATTTGTTTAATCAGATGTTCCAAATCAATATGAAAAAAATATCAAATTTTTGTGTTAAATGTGAGAGTTTTAGCTTGAAAATCGGCTCAGTTTAGTTGGGTTCTTGAACCTGGTTGACCCTGAATTGTATTGAATATGTCCATATTGTATTAAATATGCCAGAATGGAGAGGCACTCTGAAGACCTGCAGGATCCCCGACTTTTGCCAGGAAGGGTAATGGCACAGGTAGGAGTACATACTAAAAGTAGGAATGTTAAACTTCATTTGCCTTAGCACAAACATCCCAAAATCAGCCATACCAGGGTCTGCACAAGGTCTGTGCACCACCAAGGCACAGCTTCCAAGTTTCATCCCAATTCCTCTCATCTCCCCCTCACTAATAAAGAATCCCCATCCCTCTGCAGGCTGCTTCTATCCCTGCATTTCTTCCTTTCCCCTCCTCCTCATGAGGAGTCTCCTGAGCTGCTCCTGACCATCCTGGATAGTGGGAAGATATTTTTTTTTGGCTGAAAGTTGGGGTTTCAAAGGTGCTGCTCATCAGGGAGAGGAGCTGTGGGACAATCCCCATCCTCCTCTGTCCCTGGAGAGTTTGTGGGACTCTGGACTGTTAAATGCAGTCTCAGCTCTTCCATGCAAGGAGAACATCCCTGTGCATGGAATTTGGATTCACTCCTAGTAATGGTAAGGGCCAAGCAAGCTGCATGCAAGAACTCCAGGATTTTATTAATTATTCTCATTTAAAGCATAGTCTTCTAAAAAAGGGCACTGAGAAGTGCTCCATTTTTAAATGACTTCGAGAAATAAAAATGTTTGATAAATCTAGCTCAGCGAAATCTGAGTGGAGATGGGTTTTTTTTACAGCACTTTTGAAAGTTGAAAATCTGCTTCAGCAATTGAAATTCATCAGCATTTGCAGTAATTATTTATCTCCCAACCACTTTGCAAGGTGCAGGCAGATGGTGAACCAGGCTCACTGTGGACTTCTCACCTCCATTTCCCACCCCTTTTCCTGCAGCTGCAGCATGTTTGGTCCTGCTGAGCCTTGTCTGAAACTCAGCCTGTGCTTCCTCTTGGCAGAGCCTGGCTTCTCCCCTTTTAGCATCCATGTGGTAGTGGACATGAGGTGCAAACCAAGATAAGACCAGACATTTGGATGTTTTTGCATGTGCTATGTTGAGATAAGGTGTGGGGTGGCAGAAGGGAGATTTACAGCCTCGGCTGACCTGCTAACACACATTAAAACCACTTATCTTCATCTACATTTTTTTCTTTTCACTTATCCTGAATTAGCCAATATGTATTAAAAGAGCAATTTTCTCTTCTTTCTTTTTTTTTTTTTACTTCACAACCAGGCTCCCTGGCTTCTGGAAGGGGATTTTCACTCCTATTGCTTATCTGGGAGAATGTGCACTGAGACAACTTCAAAAATCCCACATGTGCATTTGCTTTGAGGAACTGAGAAAAAGATAAAAGTCAAAAACTGAACTCTGAAGTTACAATACCCTGTTGTACCCATGGACTTCTGACAACTCACAGAGAACACTAATAAGTTCTCTCTTAAGATGCTGCTCCAAGTGACAAGACATATTATCTTTAATTTGCCTTGGCTGTGTTTTTGTCATTCTGCTCCTGTGTGCTTTTCTGAGCAGAAACAAGACAAAATTCACATGCACACAGGGTAATGTCCCAAGAATACAAATTGGATTTCAGTGCTGTTTGGGAACAACTCATTACAGCAGATTGTGTAATTACTGGTACAGCAAACAGAAATCACCTTGTTAATCAACAGGGAATACAGATGGAAAAAAACAATTAAAGTAATCATAAGCCATCAATATTTACTTCACACAGCAAGTTTTTAATTGTCACTTAAAGACAATCCGACACAAGGGCATAATTTAATTCAATTCAATTTTAACTAGGGAGACAAAGACTGTTTCAAAATGTTCATCTCAGATTCAAGGATTATTAGCTGCTTCTTTACTTGTCTGACAGTGAAGTATTTGAAGCAGAAATCTTAGAGCAAGTGCTTTCCAGGAACTATCTTGGAAAATGCAATTCCTTTATTTTTGTATAAGTGCTCAGGGAAAGTGATGATGCATTTAATGCCTGAACATCCACGAGTAGATCTCATACAAGCACACAGGAAATCTGGCAGCAAACAGGAAATTTGGAAAGCTGCTCAGTGGGGAATACAGACCTCTAGTTACCAACTCAGCAGCTCCAGACAAACACCAGGAACATGCTGTGTTAGAACCACTCACAAAAGTTACTGAGGAGAGTGAAAAATACATATAATTTCATTTTTATAAAAGCATCTACAGTATCCTGCCTAGTGGATTTGTTGAATAACTTTTGAGATGTCTGGCCTTCAAATCCATTGCTGAGATGTGCTTGAGCTATTTTGCAGACAGTTCTACTACCCAAAACTCTTGTGAGCCCCTGCCTCCATGGCAGGGGAGATGGAAAAGGGAAGGAAAGAACAATCTTCATTCCTGGTGAAACTAGTGGGGCATCAGGGCATAAACTGAGAATTAGAAACGTTTTCCCCTCCCTGCTGCATGACAGACATTGCTGGAGATGGCTGGAGGGGAAGGAGGTGCCAGCATCCCTAACAAAGCAATTGTTTAAGAAAATAGCTTTCTCCAAGTGTGAAGACTTGAAAGACAGGATAATCTTGGAAGGAATTGGTGGAGAAACCCTCATCTCCCCTTATCCTTGAAATCAGAACATGACAATCAGGCTGGGCTTTTGTAAGCCTGGTTGGGACTAATGTTTTGTCAATTAAATTGAACACAAAAGCTGCAATGGAGATGATGGATTTGTGATAACGGACTTTTGTGGAGTGATGACATTAGTCCTGGTTTAAGAGGATTTCTCAGTGAATGCCATAGGCAAGGAAACTTGGCTGTGACTTTTTTCCTGAGCGTTCTGTTCTTACCAATGAGTTGGGAGTTCACTTTCCCATGAGCTTTCTGGTGACAGCTTGTCTGGGGCTCCAGCCTCTCACCTCTGCCTCCAGTGCCTGAGCAGTGAGTGAAGCAGCTGCTGACTGCAACACCTCCAGCCTCTGAATGATGCTAAGCCCAGGCTGATGTCTTTCCCAAACTGACCATGCAATGGAATAATCCACCTGCTGTCAGCAGAGACTGGGACATAGCTCAGAATTAATTGGCTGAAGCTCAGGCTAGATAAGCTCCAGATAATATTTATAGGTCAGAGGAAACAATTGAAAGGAACATCAAGCATGACACCAACATGCACAGCTGGGGGAGTTTCTGCTCCTTGTTTCCAAGCCCAGCTCTGTCTGCTTCTGCAGGACAGCCCTGGTGGAGAGCAGCTCCCACAAATATTCACTTTGGGTGCCCCCATCCCTGGCCAAGCTCGGACTCCTCATTTAATCTGCTTTGTCCAAAGAGGTTTTGATTGCATGGATGCTCAGAAAATATCTGTTCTTTGTGGAAATGCTTGCCTGTGCATCCTAGGAAAGAGGATTGTGTAAATGCCACTCCTGATGGTGACAGTGATGCCTGTCTGCACAGTCTCTGCCTTTCCCTCATGTGAAAAGAGCTGTGGCTTGAGTGCCCACCACTGCAGTTCATGAGCACAGAGAGCTGGTATTTGCAGTCTAGGAGGGCATTACTTTCAGCAGTACAGTTCTTTTCTACAGGGAACCTTGTATAGATGTACATTGATGTTGTTTGTTCAGCATGCCCAGCTTCCAGCAGACATCTAAGGCATCTTTCCAGGTGCCCTGAGCTGAAATGAGCCTGCATTTTGTGGTTTGATTAACCCTTTCTCTTTCCTCCCAAAGAAATCTGTAACAGAGCTGTTGAAAGGACATTATTGCATTGCAATGTATGTGAAAGCACTCTCTGCTACTCTAGCACACTTTGAGAGGCTGAGAAGCCCATTACCAGAGATCATCCTTTAGGGATTCTACATCCAGCAAAAATAGCTCAGTTTGTGGATTATTCTGGGTTTTGATGTTTAGGCATTGCAAAACAGAATTTTCTTTAGTAACCCACAACTGTCACATGGAGTCTCTGCTGTTCCACTGGCCCAAATCAGTGTCAAAGGTCTTTCATAAGGAAGGATATATTAAAAAAAAATAAAAAAATTCACCAGCAATATGCTTATATACCCTCTGGGTTCAAAACCCATTTAGAAATAGTGAATACTTGCAAATTTTGAACTGGTTTTATGAATTATTCAAAACAGAAAATAGATTCAAAGTTGCATTTGTACAATGAGAAAACACAGATGAGAGATGGTTTCACATGTCCAATCAAAAATCGACCACGGCAGCTTGAATTTTGAATACTGATACCAAACCACTAATGAATAATTTGCAGATCAGGAATTTTTAAGTGAATAATTTTAAACAAATAAATTTGAGAAAATCAGACAAGTGGTTCATCTGCTTCTTTTGGAGCAGCTAATTCACCCATTCACTCCCTTCTGCAGCTCAGTTGCAGTGATTTGGTTCTCAAAGGCCCAGAAAGAAAATGTAAATTGAAATAAAAAGTGTGCTGGAAAAATTATAGGATATTACTCTTCCAATTCAGAGTGACAGGGTTAGCAATAGGGTAGGAGAAAAGCATCTGTTAAACCTGCTAAAAATATAGTACCAGGTTCTCAAAATCTGCTCTGGGAAAATATTTTTGAGAAAAGAATAGTGCAGGGGGAAAAGATTTATTCATTGAGAGCCCTAAATACCAAGTGATGGCCTAGAGACAATCAACAACCAAAACAACTCAAGGGTGGAGCAGCTTTTTGGTGGGACTGGGAGCTTGCAAAATTAACATTTAAATGTGGGTGGAACATTTAAATATGGGTTGAGAAAATAAAACATTCTGGGTCAGTAAGAAGGCTCTGGGATTGATTTTCTGGGGACAAGGGGAGTCCCAGGGCTGGTGTCCCCCCTGTTTTATTCCAAAGGTGCTCAGATGTGTGACAGGGGAAGGTGAAGCCCCTTTCCCAAGCCATCTTCTCCAATCTGTCATTATAAACTGCACCATTAAAAGGCAAACATGCAGCTAATTTACATTTGGGCTTTGTGTTCTCATGTGGTTCTTGTTCCAAGAGGGGTTTTCACACAGAGGACAGAATTTAGCTTAGTTTTTGGTTTACTTTCTTTGGGCTTAATGAGGATGTTATTTCACAAGTGTGGTACTAATTTCAAACTGCAAGAGTTCCAAACTGCCTCAGTGGATTGATCCTGCACACTGTTGCTCCCATCAGGAAGATCTCTACTTATGGTTGTGACAATATTCATCCCTCATCCAGCCCTTCTGGTCTTCAGAAACTCACTGGAACAGTAACTCCAACAACAAATTCCTGGAAGCCCATCCAGTACTTAGGTGAGTCCTACTAGTCCCATTTTGGAGATGGAGAAACCAGAAAAGAAAAGCTATGTCACCTAAATCACACAACAGTTTTCAGAGCTGGGCTATAACTTAGGGACTGGCAGATTCCAATTTTGTGGTTAAATAATTAAACCAGGCCTTCCTCTTCTGCTGGGGCTAATCTGAGAAAAATGAGTGGCTTCCCTTTAAAAGGTTTCTAAGCATATATGCAAAGAAGAATTTATGACCTACAATTTATGTAAAGAATTTCCTTTTCATAAATCAATTTATTAAAGCTCTGGAGAAGTTTCCAAAGGCTCTGATCCAGCAGTGCACTTAAACATGTCCATAACTTGGAACAAGCAAATTGTCCCATTGAAGTGCTCTCCTGGGCTGGGGCCAAAGAATTTGCAGTTCTTCCCTTGAGTCAAGGTTCAGATGTAAAATGGGGAAAAATAATTTCTATGAAGTTTAATAAATTACATAATCATGGCAAAGCTCTGCCAGCCTCCCACATTAATACCTCAAGCTAATAAGAAATGGCCTCAGGGAGGTAATTGCCTCCTTATTGATACACTGAGATGAAATGTTAGACTTCATCTGGAGGACCTGGTGTTGCTGACTTTTCCCAAATTTGGCAGATCCCACATCAATTCAAAGTGAATCTTTGGAGGAGCCAAATCTGGTACTAGCAACACTCCTGGGGCAGGAGCTTCCTTTTGTTCAGACCCTTAAGGATTATGCTTGCATTAGGAGAGTAAGTGTGGTGGTTATTTAAAGGATTTGGAGTGTTTTGCAATGTTTTGTAGTAGTGAAGACACTTTGCCAAGAGGACTTTTCACACCTTCTTCTGGACTCCTGCACTGGTAAAAACAGTACTGAACATCCTGTTACACACTGCTGGCAGCCCTGCCAGGGAGCCCTGCCAAGGACAGCTCCTCTGATCTGCTGAAACTCGTGTGCCCAGGTCCTGTGCAGGGCAGGCTGAGGTAACTGCACCTTGTGCTAGCTGGGAGTGTGGAACCAGATGTTAAATGCTGAAAGAAAGGGAGAATTCCTGGGGATGGGAGGGGGATGAGCATGGTGACACTTCCACCCACCACTGAAGGCGTTCCTGTTTGCTTTGAGGATGCACATTGCACATCCAAACCTCCTCTGAGCTCTGCCTGGGGTTGATGCTCAGGAGCAGAGTGACAGCTGCCATTTCCCAGATTCAGAGCTGCCAAACTTAACTGCCCTTTCCCACCCCCTGCAAAGTCCAACACGAGAAGGGCTGCAGTTCCAAAATCGTACTCACATCTACAATGAGGAAGTCCAGCCAGCACCAGGCATTGGTGAAATACTTCTTGAAGCCATAAGCCACCCACTTCAGGAGCATCTCCAAGACAAAGATGTAAGTGAATACTTTGTCAGCATATTCCAGCATGGTTTTTATATTTTTTCTATCTTCAAGGTAAATATCTTCAAAGGCCTGGAAGAACAAAGGATTAGTTAATAACTGCTCCTGAGCCCTGTTGGAAAGGATGGGTGTTGTCTTGCAGGTCTATATTTGATAAAATATCATGTACAGTCTGTGATTTCTGATATAGTTTAACATTACAATTCAAGAGAGTGTTCAGGCACAAACAGGACTGACCCTGACCTAAGAGAGACCTGTTCAGTTTTCCCCTACAGTGGACACAGCTTGGCTGAGTCTCTCCAGCTTCTACTGGCTGGAATGGCTGGACATCCTTTGAGTGTAGGAAGAGTTTCTGCACCCTAATTTTGGAGTGTGAACCCATGAGCAGGGTGCCACCCAAAATGCCCAGATTTATCTTGCCTCATCTCCTGTTGGCTGTGCCAATACTACCCAGGCACCCCAGCTGTCCCAGGGCACAGGATGTCTATATTTAGGAGGCAGAATATGACCCTTGCATTTAGCCAAATAGATCTTATTGCTAATGATGACAAATTGGGTTATTAACCTGCCTGTGTTATGGAGTACTGGAGTTCCCTGGCTTCTGTTCAGCCATCACATTTCAGGTGGCTACAGCTCTCTGCCTCAAGAAATGCTCATTATTATTCACTTAGCAGAACAATAATGTTTTAAAGGTCAAGGTATCTATCTCCCCATCTCATCTGTCTCTCCAACTAATCTCATGCAGAGCATTATGAAAAGAGTTTCAGTATCTATATCAAACACAAGCAACTGAATAACCCCTTTAAAATATTTAAGATCTAAACCAATATGCCTCCCAAAAGAAAGAAAATAAAGATACTTCATGATTTAGCCTTCACTTTATGATGTAAGTCAAATAAAAAGCAGGATCCTGGTGTCAGGTTTGCCAATGTGCAGCCTGCTTTGGGGCTTCTAAGCTAAATTATGGTCTGCTTCCCCAGCTGCTTTTGTCACTGCTATTACACCAGCTGCTCCCAAGTGCCTGTAACCTGGATAACCCAAGCTGTGACATATTACCCTCATCCCACCGTGTGACCCAGAGCACTTGGCAGCAAGAAACACAATTCGAGAGGGTCTGTGCTAATCATCTGAATTATCTGCATTTACATATTTCCAGATCTGTAGCTACTTTCTGAGAAGCTTCAAAAAGTTAGCAAACACCCAGTGCCTGGAGATACAAGAAGTGTGGTCCTTGTCACTCAGGCAGTCACACTGCTCCTTTGCCTGCCAGGGAACAGTAATTAAACTGACAAGAAAGCTTTGGCAGCCTGTGCCAAAGCTTGTCCATTTGTCCCCACACTTTGGGGTGACGTTTTCGCTGCAGCCCTGTCTCCTATCTTGCCTTCAAAAATGATATTTCAAGGGTGTGAAAGAGCTGTTGGAGAAAGCCTGAAAACAATGCACAGATTGGAGTTTATCACTCCTCGTAGGGGCTGGCTCACTCTGTCAGATGACTTGCTGTACTTTGCAATTACTGCAAAAATAACAACAAACCATTTAAAGTGATTTCCTCCTCTCCCTCCTTTGCTCTCCCTACTTTCTATTAACTTGTCCAAAAGTACATTGTGTTTTGTCTACTAAAAGCACACTGTGAGTCAGGAAACAGCTTATTAAGGGATGAAAAATGTGCTACCTGGACACTTCTGTACTTCTGGACAAGCTGTGGATATTACCCAAATGACAAAATTCTGGTGCTTTGCATTTTTTCATGGTGACAATGGATGAAACTTCTGCCATATAAAATATCAAGAAAGGTTTGTTTTGGTTCTTTTTTTTTTTTTTTTTTTTTTTTTTTTTTTTCTTTTCCCTGCTTTGCTTTGTCTGTTTAAAGAGAGTTAAGTAGGATACCTGCAGTGTTATCCAAAATTACTATTAAAAAATAGGCTTCCAGTTTGGGTGCTTATGGCTTAAAATCTTAAGAAAGGTTTTTGAATCTTCTGCAGTAAGCTAAAGATATATTTTGATGGTTTAATCATATACATATATATATTGGCTTAAAGGTATATATAGCTCTTCTCCCTTATGAACTTAGGATGTCCCAGGGATGCAGCTAGATGAGCTCAGTTTTTTGGAAGAGAGCAACCAGAATAACAGGAAAAAAAATTTGTGTGTTGCCTCCAACATCTCCAGTCCAAATACTGAAGTGCAGTGCTGATATGAGAGAAAATTCAGGATAATTTGCCCTTATACACAACTGCATTGGCTAAATTGAAAGTCACAAAAACTAAATGAATGCATGCAATTTAAATTAAATGAGCTTTATATTGCAGTCTTCAGTTATCTAAGGCACTTTTAATTACATATGTAAGGAAGTGTATTCATCTAAAGCATATTATAGCAAGCGACATTCCTCCTCTAAAATGTGTTCAAAAATTAACATTCTGATGCTCAAGCTGGTGCAAAAACTGTCAGAGTCCATTCAATTCAGCAAAGCTGTGACAATTTTCAGAAGCCTACTATTTTCCCAAGTTTTTCAGCCTCTTATTTTTCATAATAAAATAAAACCCCCTGGGTTACATTTCAGCCCATCCTGGTGGACCAGGAGGACAGTCCATTTTCTTTCCTTTTTTGCATCAGCATTTGTGTATTTCCACCTTCCTCTCTCCCTTCAGAGACTTTCTTTGAGCCACACAAACCCAGTACTCCTGTGTTTTCCTCTTTTTTTAGGCCACTGATAATCTGTGCTGCTCTTCTCTGGAGTTTCTTCAATTAGCCCATGTCTTCCCCAAAGTGCAGTGCCCTGAGCTGAAGCCAGTGCTCCAGCTGAGGCCTCCTTGATGCCAGCTGGGGTGGAAGAACAGGATAATTTGTACAGCCCACTGGGGTGCTGGGCTTTTGTGCAGGGCTGTGATGGACTTCATTCTGTTTGTTTGCTCCCTCTCCAGTTCTTTTTAGTAAATCTGCTCCCTTACATCCATCCTTCATCACACCTTTCTGCCTGTGACTATTCCTGGTGAGGTGAAGCACCTTTCTAAGATGATGTTTGCTTTACTACTTAAGGCAGTTTCACCCACTTGGCTGAAGTCAATCCTGACCTCTGGAAATGCATGGACAAACTGTCCAAACATGGCACTGCCTGCACATTTAATAAGTTTATCTCTTTATTACAAAGGAGATAACCAGTGACCACCAGACTAAAACCTGGAGAACTCTTGATGCACATCTCTGCTCTAGGTCAGGATAAAAAACCTGGGAGAAATCCCACCAACTCCAGGCACATTCCTGACATGCAAAAGAGAAATATAAATACATCCCTGTGAAGAACCCAGGGGTGAAAATGCTCAGAGGATAATTCCAGAAGGCAGGGGGATCTCAGGAGGAGAGAACCCCTGGGCAATGACCAACCAGTGTCCATATACACACCTGGACACAAACAGGACCTGTGCAGGGAAGGTGCTGAGTGTTAACCTAAGGTGTGTTCAAAACAGGAATACAGGCACCCTCTAGCTCCATGGGTAGCACTGATTCAGTGCCCTCTATATCTTTTATATTTTGATCTACTGGTTACAGAATGTGCTAAAAAAAAAAAAAAAGAAAGAGAAGAAAAGACAAAAACAAAGCCAGCCCTGGAGCAAAATGCAAGCCTCCAGATGGGAGCTCTCATGGAGAAGCAGCTATGGGATATTGAAGCAGCAATGCTGGCAAACTTCCTTACACAGACTTCCTCAAGGATTTTCTTTTCAAAACAAGTCAGAATTTTATGTCACAGCAGAAGGAAGTTCCCCACCATATGGTAAAGGCAGGTAAAATCAGAAAAGCTGACAACCTGTTTTAGCCCCAGACTAAATGCTTTGCTTTGAGAAATTACCACTTAGGGTTCATAAAATCTTATAGACAGCTAAACTGGAGAACACTGGAGACCCATGCCCACTTTTAACCAGTTAGGAAATGCTGCCCCATTTACCAGGGCTCCACTGCTCAGCAGGATCATGAAGATGATGAATGTTTCAAACCAGTTGTGCTCCACGATTCTGTAGCAGGTCTTTCTCAGCCTCCACCAAATTTTGCCTGGAAATTTTGTGATGTCCACTGAACAGCATGGGAAGAATCTCACACAGACTGTAAGAAATACAACAAAAACAAAGGAATTGTTAAAAAAAGCCCATTTAATTCTTCACACTGCAATAAGAAGCTGCTAAGGAAGATTTCTTTTAGCAATAGACTGCTGCATAGCATCTTCCTCCCTCTTGTTTCTCACAAAACCTCTCTGCTCTCCCTTCCATTCCCATTCTCACTCCTCTATTAAAAAACATTCAAAATCACTAAAGATGTGTCCCAGGGAGTTCTCCCAATGATTTTTGTGATACAGAATATATTGGCCATGAGTCACCAGTGCCCTAGGTCATTCAAAAAGTGTTAGCTGAGCTCAGGCAGCACTTCTGATCAGGACTAATAACTCCAGGAGGTTATTAGTGATAGTTCCCACATCCTTCTGAATGGAGGAAGGTTATTTTCTTGCTAGTACAATACCACTGGAATTACTGATTAAAAGTGGCAATCTAATGAAAGAGAGATGATGAGAGGAGGTGCTACAGTGCAGATGGGACCAATGTGCTGAAGAGACTCAGGCAGCAAAAGCAGGAGCAGATTTTGATCTCTTGGACTCTAATTAGCTTAAATAAGGCATTAGAACAATCTTGGAATTATACTGAGACAGTTAAATCCCCTCTGATGTCACAGAAATTTAGATATCTGCTCCATGGCAGGATCCCCAATGATGCTTTGCAGCACTTTCTGACCTCAGTGACAAATAGTGTGTGATAGTTAAGTGCTGTGCTGGTAATGGGGCCCACACAAGGATTTCTGATAGGCAAGACCATGGCCATTTTTAGTTTCCTTAGCAACACTCATTTGTTATAGCAAAAAGATATTGTCATTGGTAACAGACAGATCCATCTCTCCCACTTCAAAAACACCATGTGCATTGCCTTGTGCTGGGCAAGAACTTAGAGTGGTGTGAGAGGACCCTGGGAGCCAGGAATTGTCCTGGCCAGTCAATCTTATATCAGATAGTCTGACTCAAACATCACACTTGCTGATGATAATGACCCTCAGAAACTATTCTATTTTCAAAAAGCAGGCTTCTTACCCTATTCCATGTGTTGTACAGGAGGAGACTTAACTATGGAAGTTTATCAGCCTCATCATGGAAAAAAAAGCCACAGGCCAACAGCTTCTCCAGCTGGGAGATGGCCAAGGTCACCAAGGTGCCTTGAAACACAGAGCCACTGCTCAGAAGTGACAAGGGAGGATGTCTCACCACGGGGATGCAATGCAATGCTTTTGCAAGTAGAATTAATATTTAGGGGAGGCAGCCTGGGGAGGAAAGAGGGTGAGTGCCAAGGTTACAGAGAGAGCAGATGCTGCTAATTCAAGGTGGCATAACTGAGCTGCCTGTGAGATGGAAGGAGATCAAGTGCAGCTCCTGGGATGCTGGGATTCCCAAGCAGCTGGAGTGGGGCTGTGCTGGCAGCAGGCTCTGCCAGGAGGAGGAGAGCTGCTAAGTCTGCTGTGGTGCTCCTGGCATCTTCTGTGAGTTTTTATTATCCCAGATCCTCCCTATGCAGCAGCAGAACTGTAGGATCTTTCATAGAGGAACTACTCCCAGAACTTTTCCCATCACTTTTCTGAGATTAGGTGTGGGCTCTTGGCTGTGCAAGGTTTTGGTGTGGGACAAAAAGGACAGTAAACCATTTATGTAAAGGTAATTGTAGCATAACTACTTGTTCTCCAAACACCTGCATCACACAGACCCACAGCAGCTCCCAGTTTGCCACTGTATCCTGGGCTCAGCTGAAATACACTAAATTGTTTTTTTAAAAATGTGTAATACTGGGAGAAGATGGAAACGTAAGAACCAACTCTGTCACTTTGTAGGTCAGGTACCACTTCAGCAGAGGCAAGAATTATCTTTCTAAGCACTTCAATCCTAAGCAATAAAGAATCAAGGCAAGAAACAAAAGGACACCACATTAGTCACTACTTTTTTGCTAAAACCAGTACAATGCTCACAGCTGGCAGTGTGTGTGGGTTTGGGTATATTTTAGGAAGTAGGTACACAGAACAGAATTTACAAGGCAGATTCTCTGCTGAGAGAGGCCCATCAGGAGAACCCCACCAGCACAACATGACCAAGGGCACTATCAGCTGCATCTCTCAGCTCAGAGAAAACTCTTACACAACTTCTCACCCCACAGCCCATGTGGTCATCATCACCTTTCAGATGTCTGGCTCACATTCTGTCCTTATAATTCAGGGAGACTGCCCACCTCATTGTCACCCCAGCTTTGAGTCAGGAAGATCAAAGACTTGGGCTGAAATCCCTCACTTATCAAATGATCAGCTTAATGAGCAGATTGTTCACTCTGGAAGTCTGAATTATTTGTGTTAAGCAGAAATCTCCCTTTGTACTGGAAGCAGCCACTTGCAGTAGAATTACTTGTTCTTGCTTCTATCTCCTTCCAAAACCAATTTCAACTTGGAAAAAAAAAAACAGCTTTTTTTCTTACTTTAAACATTTATGCAGAAACTTTTCCTCTTTTCTCATAAGTTCCTACCTAGATGGTTACTTGGCTTTTTAGTCTCTTAGACAAATGCTTAAGCCCAGCCAGTAAGAGGCATGACATGCTCTGCCATGCTCCCTCAGAGTATACATGCTCTGTAAATACTGTTGGAAAAGGTTAGGATCTCCCAGGAAGTGTTTTTTCCCCACTGTAAGATAATTGGATGAATCATTCCCTGGAGGATTTCCACTGCACAGGGATTACCTGTTCCACTCCACAATTACCTGAGACCAAGCACAGCTAAAATTAGGGATCACCCTCATATTAGAAACTAATGAGCAGGGCACTGTGGGTTCCAAAAATCACTTTATTTGTGATGGGAAACACAACACAGTTAAAACAAGCTATTCAGTTGCCTTCCATCTGATAGTCTACAAGTACAAAGAGGTATTTTTAAAGACAGAAAGCCAGGTAGCACTACTGATTTTTTTTAATGCTCTTTGATTGCTTTCACGCCATTTCAATCTGAAAAAAGAGTCCTAGTTACTGACAGTAATACCTTGAAAAATCCAAAATAGCTTACCAGATGAGTCAGCCCAAAATCACAGAGCTATTAAATCCCATGCTTTTGATTGGGCCCAATTCAGAAATGTTTAGACCAGATCCTGCTACAATTGCTAATGTCAAGTAGCACTTCCGTGAATAATCGTGCTGTCTGCAATTCAGATGAAATGCTGCTTTTAACTATTCACAAGGAGAAAAAGCAAAGAAGAAAAGAAAACTGACCCCAAACAGGTCTTTTAATGAATTAGTAGAAACTTGTTTCTATTTAAATTTTGTGATTTTCCTCCCTGACTGTTTTTTCACGCCTGTGCTTTTCTGGACTCTCTCTAATGCTGGTAGCCTACTGCTCTGGTCATCTTGACCTAAGCTTACATGTTGAGTTAGAAACTTCACTTAGCAAACAGCACAAGTTTACTTGACCTGTAGTCTAAGATTTTGTTGTTTTTTTTCCCCCCATTTCTGTGAAATCAAAATATCAAGATAATTTTGATGAGTCTCAGGCATGATCTGGAGAGGGTCTGAGCAATCCTAACTCCAGCTGTTTCTGTAATGAGGCAGGTGGTCAGCAAAGCCCAGCTTTGGTGCACTTTCATCCCCACGAAGGAGACCATTCATCAACACCTTTTATCACAGCAAGTGCCAAGGCAGGAATAAAAGCTCTGGCATTTCTTATGACAGTTACTCATCTTGCCTGGTCTAACAGATTTGTGCTATCCCACTGAAATCAGTGCTGGGAGGGAATGGGTTCTACAGAAGGCTCTGACCAGGTGTGGCTTTGCCAGGGCTTAGTTTTGCCACTGTAATTCATGTTGGGCTGCATCGTTTTTGGGAGCAAACTGACTCATTTCCACCACGGTCCTTTGGTTGGTGGATTACTGCTCATCAGAACACAGAACACTGGAAGAAGTCTCCCACAAAAGGGTTGAATTATTTACTGGTAAATCTCTGAAACTGTTCTGAGCTGAATCCGTGGTCCAGCTGTCCAAGAACAATGTCTGTTTCCAATTGACTTGTGGACCTTTAATTCCATTTCTCATAAAACAGAGGCCTATTTACCAAGAAACCTTTCCAAATGCATTAATGCCCCATGATATTATATATATTTTTTGGTTGTATTTCAAACCAAGGAAAATAGTCCATTCAGTCATTAGGGTGTCAATCACAGACTGAAGATTAAAATATATATATATTTTTTTTTTAAAAAAAGGAGAAGGAATTTCATATAAAATGCATTCTGTGTAAATATTCCTTTCATTCCATATTCACATTTTCTAGCCTGGTTCACTCTAATCATGGAGCTCTTAGACTTGATTGCATTACCTTGGTGCATTGGGAAAAGAAAAAATCTCTTTTTTTTGAGTTATGCTGCAAAACCTTCCTCCACAATGCCTGACAGCCTAGCCTACTGATTTTAGGCTTATGGGCAAAGAATTTACAAATCCACTGCTTGTTCACACCAATATATATTTAAATTTTCATAAAATTATTATTTAGCTTTGGATGGATTGGGCTGCTGGCTCTCTCAATAAACCAGGAGCCCAAATTAATTTCTTCTATTCTGTTGTCCACCAAGAGTGGTACCTTGTGTTCAAACCACAGCAATTTTGTGAGTGCCTTTACACAAGAGTTCTCAATTATTGGGACATTCATTTTTAGAACAAAACAGTATTTTTCTTAGCTTTGAACGCTGGTTGCAGCATTGCTTGGTTTGACACAAAATACAGCTTCCTCAGCAGGCATTCAAACAGGCAGGTATTCATAAAATGGGTTTATATATATATTTTTATATATGCCAAGCTGGGTTTCTAATGACCAGTCTGGCTACCTGGGCATGCACAAATAAGAGAGCAAATCCAGCTGTACACCCTTTGAAAGACTCCAACTCTCTCCCCATGCTGGAGGGAACATGATCTCAGCAGACTCTTCTTACTTAACCCTTTCCTCATCTTCTGGCCCCACTTCTAACTCACTCAGGGGTTGGAACTGGAAAACCTTTAAGGACCCTTGCAGCCTGAACCATTCCATGATTCTGTGACTGCACAGCTGGGTTTTACAGTGTGAAAGGGAGATTTACAATCACCATCTCCAGCATTTGGATACCTGAGATTTTACTTGTGTGCTACAACTGGGGGCTGCCAAGAGGGCATCTGACAAATCCACAGCCAGATGTTTTCACCCTTCCAAGGGCTTAACAAAGGTACTTTTCCTGTTTATCTGCTCCTACTCTCCTCAAAACACATCATCTAGGAGGCCACAACAAACAGGAGTGGGCAGCCTGGCCTACCACTGATGTCATCCCAGCTTTGAGTGAGGGGACGGATGAATTTTAAATCTAGAGGTCCTGTCCAACTTGTATTAATTTAATTCTGAATGCATAATAGGGCTGTAAGAGTTTTATGATGCCTGAAAATTGTATACAACATAATGCCAGCACGCCGTTCCTGGTGGAAAAACACAGAGTGTCTCAGGTCTGACAGCCGGAGGGAAGCGATACTTTAAAACTTGGGTTTGTTCCATGGTTTCTTCCTAGGATGCCAATGAGCACATTTTGTTGGGCTTGGCTTGGTTTTACTCCGCCTTTAAAAATCATCTAGTGGCAGTCCCTGTAACTCTGTTAAGATTTATTCTGTTTAATGGCCTTTTTTTCCCCCTTCTCTTCCCTATTTTGGCTTCTAAACAGCCGCTACCCGCAGCTGGGGAGGGCAGCACACAGATCCCACCGCTAATCAGGGCAACTTCACTCAGCACATGGCATTTTCCAGCTGATGTTGGGCGTTTCGGGAGCGATAATGGGTCACTCCATGGTCACAAGGGAAGATGGTTCTGGGCGTCCCTGGTGTCACGAGCTGGGACCGACCGCGCGTTGAGCGCGTGGCTCGCTCTCGCATGACCCTCCGGTGGTATTCCCTTGAAACCTCTGCCAGGGTCGGGGAATTACGCCTGAGGGCTTGGTGGAATCTTTCTCCTATTAGGGTCTGGGAGAGAGGAGCGTGCTGTGGTCCCAGGGCTCTCTCTGGATGACCTTCTGTGACACACGCAGAGGATAATGCCCAAACAGGGAGGAAATTTTGCTGCAGAGAACGCATACCGATGGAGGTAACAGGACTGGAGTGTTGCAAGGCATCTGGAGGGAAAAGTACCCAAATAGCTGGCATTGGATAAATGTTCCTTTCCCATCATCTGGCAACCTGAAATGGTCTCTCCATTTCTGTCAGGTTTTTTCCCAGCAATACTTGCTAGCTGCCAGGGCTGTGACCCTACCTTGGCTTCACATTTCCTGACCCAAGAATGTTCCCTGTTGACCCTAATCAAAGCTATTTTGAGATGATAACACATTAACAAGTCTCCCCAAGAAAAACGACCTATGGCTTATCTGGGTCACCCAACTCCCGGAAAACTGTGACCTCAGCAAACTTTCAGCAACTATTTCAAGAACATGCATTATCTTTGTTGCCTTTGTTATCTGAAAAAAAGGGGCCTGAATCTGGAACATATTTGTTCAGGACATAACCTATGCTGGATGTGCTTAGAAATGTCATAGTTTGAATTTAGATAGCTGAAGAAGTTAAGAAATCAACCCTTCCTCTCCGAATCTTCTATTTCACATAATCTTCTTCTTTCAAAAATATTAACTTTCATACTCCCAAATATACCAAATATTGTTATATCTCTTTATAAAAAGTCAGTAAAAGCAGCACTAGATAAACCTGCCCAGTGCATGCCCTTCAATATTTTCATTTTAGTAGTTTAAAGCCTTGTCATCTCAGCTAATTAAACTGTTGTTTGTTGGCTTACTTGGTTTTTAACTAGACTGAAGTGACAGCTGCATGAGGTTTAATTGCACTAGTTAAGTTTGGACAAAAATATTGGAAATATTTAATAGCAGTTGATTACAGGAAAACACTTTGTTTCCCAGCATAAATTAAACCTAATGTTAATGCAGTTGTTGTAAGAACCATTTGGACTTTCAATTTATGGCAATTTGACTTGAAATTTTATGAGCAAATAATCACATGGTGTTTGTGCATTTTTGCCAAATCCTTGGGCAAAGTGATCACATTTAGCTGAAAGGATGTAGATGTGTTGAGGAGGATGTCACCTGCAGCTGCAGGTGTCCCTGGGCACCATGCACTGGGCTGAGGGCTGGGAGCAGAATCTCCTTCAATTCCCATTTAGAGCTCAAGGCTCAGTTGGCTGCATGCTGGGAGAAGAAAAAGCACCCTGACTTGCACAGGCACTGGTGAGGAGCTAGGAGAGATCAGGAATAAAAACAAAATGCAGGAACAGAGGTGCTCAGGAGGAAGGAGCAGGAGCCAGAACCTGAGTGGATGTAACCCAAGGCAAGCTTGGGGTTCAGCCCACAGTGCCTTCATTTCTGCATTTCTCTGCTGCCAGAATGATCAGCAGGCTTCAAGCTGGGTCAATACTTCCAGTGATCCATCTAGAGGAGCCCTGCTTGCTGCCCTGCATCCCACTGGCACCACTGAGGAGGATCTGACAAACTGGGTTGGTTCCATGGTGTTCCTGCACCGTGGAATTTCTGGCAGATTTATTCTAAGACAGATAAATTACAGAGTGCTGCTGCTCTGGGAACGTGTTGTGTGATATCTGCCTCGTTTCTTTTAAAAACTGGATGGTGGTCATGGCCAACCATAGTTTCAGAATTTGTAAATTGGCATCTGAACAGCACTGATCTCACAGAACCAGCTTGTTTAAGCATCTGGAACATAATCACTTAGCAGGGCACAACAGAAATGCTGCTCACTAGCCCCATTAAGAAATATATTGTGAAAGAATGAAAACACCAGATCTAATTTCTAAATGTTATTGCAGTGGCCTGAATAGTTACACCATGCTTTCTTCCGTCAACTGCATTAATTTTTGGCTACTGCTTTTAAGCAGAGCTGCCAAGAAAATGTTTAGATCCTAGGGACATTTGTAAGCCCTGCAGGGCTCCCTTACCTCATTCAATCATCTTTCTCACAGATATAGAGATGCACATTTTTGCTGACTTCAGGGGCATTCATATACCCAGCAAATCATCTCTGTCTGATCCCATCTGAGCTGCTCTGTTTTTATTTATAATAATGCTTGAATTTTCAAGGGACTATTCTTACATTCAGCTAACCCTATTTTTCCCAACCCAGATTTAAAGGAAAATGAAAAATTTGACTGAGATAATATTTGGAATAGAACTCATTCTGAGAAGATATAATTTAGGATGTTATTTACTTTATATATGTATTTTAACATAGATCTTCTGATGTAGCTGGGTTTCAAATCAGTGTTTTGGAGCAAGTTGGTGTTAAAATATTAATAAAGTGATGGTGAACTTCAGTATTAAAAGAGATATGTAAATGTGGACAATTGTTATCTAATCTAATCTAATCTAATCTAATCTAATCTAATCTAATCTATATATTTATAATATAATTATGTTAAATGCCCTTTACATAGCACTTCTCTGATCAGATGAAAGTTACTGGCTGTGCCAACCTTGACACCCTTTAAAATTAATGGAAGAGAGTCCCTGAGACTTGTGAACCCTCCAGATTCTATGAACTGCCAGGATACATTTAAGCAACAGAAACATCCTGATCTGGTCAGTTCTTTACCAAAATTGATCATACATGTATATTGGAAAGCAAAAATCTTCACTGGCCAGATGACAAACATCAGCATTTAAAAAACAAATTCCAAACAAACAACCCTTTAAGGCATAAATAATGATGTTAAAAGCCTAAGACTTGAGAAGCTGCAGAGCATTTCAGAGCATGCTCTTGGCTTATCTCACCTTGGAAATCCAAAGACTGATGACAACAAGGGATTCTGTGTGTGTGTTTGGAGCATTATAGTGCCTAAGAAATGAAGTGCATCCAGTGAAATACTATTGCAAGCAACCAGAGCAACATGGTGAGAAGGTCAGGAGATGTTCAGTAAGAGAAAAGAAGGTTTCAGTGGAACGTGCAGGCTCTTACCTTCAGGGAAGCAATCCTCAGGCTCCATCAGCTCCTCAGCAAACTCGGGGATCTGCTCCAGCAGCTCTGCAGGATTTGTCAAATCCACTGTGCTGCCTTCAGAAAGACTGATTTCATCAAGCTTGTTGTCAACAAGAGCAAAGGTGAGGGAAACAAATTGATGAGTCGGCCTGAAGGAAGTAGCTGAGTTATCATCCCACTAACCAACACTCCACTGAAGCCACCACCACAGAGACATTGCCATGCACTTCCCAAGGTGCCACTCCTGGGTGACAGCTCTGCCTGCCCTGAGGCCAGGGGTGACCCATCAACAACAGCTCAACATATAGAACTTACTTTTTGAAACAAAAGAGAAGCAAACCACAGAAAGAGAGTGAACAGCCACTGAATAGTAATCACAGAATCTTAGAATGATTTGGGTTGGAAGGGACGTTCAAGGTCATCCTGCCATGAGCAGGGACACCTTCCACTACCCCAGGCTGCTCTGGTTAATGGTGGGTGGAACCTTGGAATGATGGACTTCATCTGTTTGACATCCTGAAGGCTCATTCCTTTGTGTGGGGGGTACCAGAAGTGGGACCTGTCTCCTGAAATGCTGATGGATGGATTGGACAACCTGCCTTGGGTTCCTGTTTATGGGAGTCATTCCTGTCATTTACCCCCATCTCTGGGTGAAATCTGCACCTGCTCAGTCAGGACCATGCTCTGCTCCTGCTGACAGCCTCTCCTCCGAGAGGGCAGAAATTCCTGTCACCAGTGTCCAGTCACAGGAAGCTGAAGTACAATAAATTGAGAGGGCTCTTCCTCCTGTCTCATCCTGTGCCTGACTTGTTCTCACCCCATGACATGGCCCCTTGCCTTTCTGTCACACCTTTCTGATCTCCAGGTGATGCAGGAGGAGGGACACATGGCTTTTGGAAGCGTCTCAAGGGCTCTACCACCTGTCTGAAATATTTGACACCATCATCTTAGGTGCATTGTTTAAACACAGCGTTTCTCAGATCCTTCTCTGCAAAATGGGGCAAGAATATTCCCACTCCCTGGAGCACTGGTTGTCTCTTCTATTTAGAGCAGGAACTCTCAAGCAGATCTGGGTGTAAAAAATTCTGGGGAATATATTATTTTCAAAAATTGTTTTGAAGGCTAAACTCGTGATTAAAAGACATATGATACATGATTCAGTAAGTCACCCAAATTTGAAATAGAAATTTCATTTCAGGTTAAACTTTTCTTTAAGAGAATCAAGACACTTTCTTTAGAAAAAAATTGGAATTGTTTCCCCCCTATTTTATTTTGCTGGGTAAAATAAAGGATTTCTATTTTGTGTTAATCCAAAATTAGTTTTTACTCGATTTACTTGTAAATTTTACAAGCTAAATAGTTTGGCCACTAAAGTGAAAGAGCTGATATTTGCCCAGTCCTGCTCACAGTTTGTTTCTGGAGGTATTAGAGCGTTTTCTGGTGTAAGTGGGCAATGCCAAAGCTGGTATCTTCTATGGGTCATGGCAATGACAAATAGCTCCAAGCAGGAGAGGTGTGTTATTTGTGAACTGGTTCACTCTGTTCTCTGAGTTCCCACTTAAAAGTTTTTGTGCTTTATCTTGCAATACTACTGCCTTCATTTTAAAAAATGAGGGCAATAATACTTACCCACGCTTTTAAACAGCCTGAGAGATAGTTATAAGAGAGATGGCACGTACAGATAAAGTATTATTTTCATAAGCATGATGGTGATGGAGTAAGAGACTAGGCACAGCTTTATATATTTATTATTAATGTGAAAATGGGCCCTCTGTTTTCCGGCATGCACAGTCAATGCAAAATTTATAGCTGAATTCAGAGAAATGCTGAACCTGGGGTAAAATGGGCAAGACTGAACATTCCAGCAGCACTTGCAAGCGGGGGTGGAAGCTACTTGTTTGCAATTAGCTGCAGCATCCAGAAGGTCATAGTCTTGGCTAGGGTTTTTAATGCTCTACTCAAAAAGATCTGCAAACAATTGAGAAGAGACCTTTTAAAAAGAGAGCCAGAACAGAAAGAACAGAACAGGTCCAAGATATGGATAAAGCTTCTGAAAACCCATATTCAGAATGCAGCTGTCATATAGAGCCCATTTCCTACAAACTCACAACAGTGCATGATGGTGGAAAAAAATGTCATAGCAAGTTTTAGCACAGTCAGAACTTTATGATACTGTTCATTAGGGAATGCATTTAGTCATTATGTGTTCTGTTATGAGGATGTCAATACAGAGATCACTGAAATAGTTCTAAATCATATGCAGCTGTAGGATGTAGAAAATAGGGGTTCCAATGAGAAGAGAAGCTTTGTTTGGTATAATTCTTACCAATAGCCAGAAATCAAAGAAAACTGTGAGAGCAATGTCAGCTTGATAATGATTTCAACTAGAGATCTGGATTTAGCAGAGACAGGTTAGGAAATTCACAGAACAAAATGCAATGAAATTATCCTAGACTAGTTTATCAGGAGCAGTTTCCAGGCAATATTAGAATCCATCAGTGTCAAAGGGAGGTGGGGAACATGCAAGGAAAACAGACAGGTTTTTTCTGAAAAGCCTTCAAAGAAGAAGAGGCAGTGAACATGGCTTCAGAAAACAGTAGATTAAGGTTTGAGGATCTGAACAGGGACTAGAGAAATGAACCAGACATATGAGAGAGAAGGAAAAGATTAGGGATGATTCTGGGAAGGAAGCAAAGGTTACTCTTTGCCAGAAAGGTTAAAGGGATTTAGAAGGTTTTCATGAACTCAGGGAAGAGTCAGAGACAAGAGCAATTGATGAGGGGAATGTAGCTAATCAAAATTCAGTTGTCTAAGAAAATAAACACTTCTTAAAATCATCCAACAAGGAGATCAATAACAAGAAGGGGGAGAGCCTGTTAGAATTAATATAAATATAAGTAGAGAAATATCTAGAAAGCCTATATATACATATACAAACCAGCAGATGCAGGCAAGGCACACTGCAGAGCATAAAGGGATCCAATACACCCAGTTAACACATCATTAGCAATCAATAGTGAATGCTCATAGAAAACTGGAAATGACCCAGGAGAGCAGCAATAAGTAAACACAGCACTGAGCTGAGAGAGGAGGAAAAGGGAATAATCATGGGAATCACAGATCACTAAACACTTGCTGTAGCCTGTGATTAAAGTAAATTAAATAAAGATGGAGAGGAGAAAAGGAGAGTGCTTACTCGGGGTGAAATGTCATAGACATAAAAGCAGTGAGGTGGTTCTCCTGTGTGCTAAGAGAACTCTGCACAAAAAGGGTGAAGAGAGGTCAAAAGAAGGCAAAAAGGACAAATACAGAATCTCCTTCTTCTTTCTTGGAATAGGTGAGTGGAAGAATTTTCCAGGCAGAGGCAAGAGGGTTTATCAGAGACCCCTTTGGAAGCTCTCCCTGGTGCATAAATTCATGTTGCAGAAGGCAGTTCTTAAAGTGTTTGTTGGTGGAGTAACTGTTTTAAGTATCTGGACAAGGCTTCCACACCCACTGCTTGTGCCTGTAATAGCAGCAAATTGATCTGAAAGAGTGTTTGAAAATGCCTTTAGCAGTGAGACACTAAAATCTCATTGAAAGTTGATGTTTGCTCAAGGCTTAGCCCTCTTACCTCCCTTCTTCTCTGCCTCACCTCTGAAAATCAGAGCCCTAATCTATCAAATTGACACATGATATATAAACCTTAAGAAACCAGTTGGATGTCTGTTATAGGAAAGCCTACTTTTAAAATAAATTGTAATTGGCTCGGGTTCACTCATTGCTGTGCAGAGAAAAGCCATTCTAAGGACCCAAATATAGCACAAACTTTCTCTTCAGAGGAGGAAATCTGTGGGGATTAGGGTCAGCATTATCTTCACTAAAGATATAGAAGAGGTCCTGACCAATATAATCCTCATGTTAGCTGATAATATTAAATTGGAGAGAGTATTGAAATCGAGGAAGCAGAAGGGAAAAGAAACATGGAGAGAATATAGCAAAATGGGACATGATTTTAAAAAGTATAAATGGGTGAGTTATAGGAAAATTTCAATGGGCATTTTGGAAACCTGGAGTAATATTAAAAAAACTTAGACATGATTTTGCAGTGGGATATAACAATGTAGAAAACCATGTGAAAGCATCATGTCTAGATAGTGAGATATTATTTCTTCTTTTATGGTTCTGTAGAAATTGTGTTTGGAATATTGCACTTGGTTCTTCTTGGCAAATGAACCCTGAAAAGGAACAGTAGAGGGAGTTGCAAAGAAAGAGGTAAAAAAAGTGAGATAAAGGGCACAGAGATATTAATTTACACGAAATAATGAAATGAAAGAACGATGGTGCATGACTTCAGGGGGTAAGCCCCAGACAATAGGAAGCAAGCAACAGTCTATTAAAGTAAGTGATATTAATTCATACAAAGAGACTGATGGATAAAATTGGTAAAAGACAGAAATGAAATGACATTTTGAAAGGGAAAAAAATGGTGAAAAAAGGCTGGTATTTAAAGAAATATGCCAAGCCATGAGATATTTCTTTTTAGCAAGTGAATTATTCCTTTTGGTAAATGAAGAAATCTAAGTTGCCTGATCCATTTAAAGCCAGATTCCACGAAGTTTACAAAATAGTTTATGGGTCAGCATTTCAGCAGAGAAAGCAACCAGTCTGTACTCTGAAGTCTTCTCCACCCACGACACCAATGATTTTATTTCTGTGGTTCCTTTCTGATGATTTATATAGAATGGATTTTTAAGCATATGGCTTACTGACACCAGCAGTGTTTTACTCAGAACTCACCCAGCAATTCCTGCTACTGACAAGCCCTAAAGGCCCTGCCTCTTGGGCATACCAAACCTGTTACTCCCTTGCAGTTGTTGGCTTTATTTGGCCAGTTGCAACTTCTTGGGACATTCATCAAAAATATGATGAGCATGTCCTTGTGTGTGCAGGCACAAAGATCCTTTCTGCACGGGGGGATTGTGGGGATGCAATGTCCACACGGGATCTGCCCTTCCAAAATAGCATCCTTGGGGCTTTGCTCTTCTGTGTTGGCATTCACAGCCTCGTGTGAACTTCCGCTCGATTTCGAGTCATCCCTGGATTGTTGCCACGTCCCTCCACCTCTTTCTAAGCAGCTGCAAATAGAATCAGTTATGCTCTGCCATAGAGAGGTGGCATTTGTGTCTCAGGAGCCTTTGAAAGTTGAGGGAGGAAATGGGGATTATTTCTTTATCACGATGTTGCTGAATATATCGAGGCTAGAATGTTCCTGACTTATCATGACATTTTGTTATAGCACTAAAGAGGGATATGGTTTTCTGGCCTCCCTGTTAGGATCACAGGGTTCATTTGTCTTGAAAAGATATTTAAACATGAAGGATACCTAATCCCCTGAGAGAAAAATGCCTGACATGGTCTTCTCATTCCTCCTAGTTATAATGCTTCTTTACATTGTTTGAAGGTTTTGTGTTTCTTTGGTAAATATACATTAATTTTTTTCTTTTTTTTTCCTGAGATCAGGATATCAAATATTTGAGTCTCCTTCCTCTAAATTCAGTATGTTTTCTTTCTGAAGATGAATATGCCAAGAAGTACTCTGGCAAGGATTGCCCTTTTAAAGAAATGCTTCATGGCTGGAGGATTTCTGATTCCTGTGAGTGGAATTTATCTCACCTAAATGTGCAACCTAAGTGCTCCCTTTATAGTTAATGGAGAGAAATAGGCACTTTTATGAGATCTGACCTAATGTAAATGCTGATTTCAGCTGGAGACACATTTACCTGCCTACATTGTCTTTACAGAGGCCTCAGATGACAAGTTCAGATTTCAGATTTTCTACATTTAGTTCAATGAATTCCACCCCATATGACAACATGAATCAGCAGTCTTGGAGAAGAATCCCTGGTCTGGGATGGGTCTGTTTCCTGCTGTCCTGTTAAGATTTCCCCATGGGATTGCTCCTGCTGGGCACAAACTTGCCAGAAGTTTCATAGCAGAATTGGGAAGGGTGTGTTGTGTGTGAGCATTGTACCATCATTTCCCTTTCCTTAATTTTTGTCCCACACAACCATCCTTGGTTCCAATCTCAAGCAGCTGTGGAGTTCTCCAAACTCCCAGGACATCCCAAACCTCCATTTCCTGATTGGAAAGGAATCCATCACTCTCTAATAATAAAGATAATGTTATGTCAATAACATATGTCAATAACATATGTCAATAACATTCTGAAAGGGAAGAACCCCCAACAAGCCAGCAAGGAGGACACAGGTAATTACACAGCCTAGAGTCACTCAGTGTACAGTACAAACACATTATTTTTTATATTTATGTTTATAAGGACAACATAATCCTGCAACTTGAAAATAAATGTCAGTGTGTACACATCAAGAAACAATTAATGAGCCACATTTTGGCCAAATCAACTGAATGATACCAAGGCTTGCTCTTTAGTTAGTACCTTCACATCAGCTACTTAAATTGTTGCACCTTTCTTGGGCGTGTGTTAACAGGAAAAGAAATGTTAATCTGTGACAGAGAGCAGATGCCCTCCAGTGAACTCAACATTCAGGCCTGCCAAGTCAGCAGATGCCATTCCTAGTGCTGCTTTTCAGTGGGACATCACACACATATTTTCTCCTAAAATGAGACAGTAACATTATAGATGATTCTGTGGTTGGTTCTTTTTCCCAAAAGCTTCTTACAATTCCATCTTAATTTATAATGCAAGTTTTCCAAGCTTTCCAATTATTTTTATAATGACAAAATCCTCTCTCTTCTTTACTAAGACTGCAATACCTATTACAGACCATTGCTTTCCTACCCCTTGACAAACAGATATTTTTACAAGCCATAAACCCCACATAAACCAGTGGCATGCAGTATGGAGCTGGTGCAACGAATTTCATGCAGTATCAGGTAGGAAAGTTGTTTGTTTTACCTCTTTTTGCCCTACTGGAGGTGGTGGCTCAGCCTTCAACTGCTTATCCACGTGCAACTCACTTAACTCTTCATAAATCTCAGAGTTCTGACTCCGGACTCCTGGGCTTTGGCATCGCTGCCCCCTCAGCTGCAGCTGCTTTTCCTGCTGGAAATAATCCTAGATGGGTTTATTTTCTTTTTCTTTGGTAGCATGCTTATTTCCTAAGGAGAATTCTCCAGCTAGAAGAGAAAACAGCCTGGACTATTCTCATCAAGGGACATCATCTTAAGGAAAATGGCAAGAAATGAGACAACACAAGTTTATGTTGCAGATTTTGAGCTTTAGCAGCTTGGATATGCCAAGATATCTGGCTGTAGGAAATGGACATACAAATAGACCAGCTTATTTCTGAGCTGCTGTTGTTGAGGTGGGAGAAAATTCTCTTGCCATCTCCATTTAGAGCCTGGTTTTGAGAGCAAACTTCCTCCAGTGACCTGAGGCACAGAGAGAGGTGGCTGTGAAATAACCAAGGGGTGTGCTCTGAAAATTCTCAATCAGGTGGTGACACTCAATGTAAAAGCTGGAGAAAGGCACCAGGGCAAAGCCCAATATTGTTCTAAGAGTCTGCTTGAAAAATGCCCACACCCAGAGAAGAAAAGATACACGCTGAAGGGGGAAAAAATATGCAAAGTTCACTGGAAAAGATAAGAGATACCTGAAAATAGATATGGAAAAACTGCAGGTGAACACACAAATGTATGAGGCTCCTATTCAGAAAACACTTAAGGCTACTTTGCACCCACTGAAGCACACGGGGGTCAACCACAGGCTGAAAGGAGAGCACACTCTGAAGCACTTCCCTGAAAGGGGATGGACTCTGGAAGCACAGCAATAATTTCTTCTCTCAGTAACACATTTGAGTAGACCCAGTGCTTGCTATGGTGCCATTAAATCCAGCTCTTCTTCCTGGGGTGCTGATTATTGCTGCTGAGCTCTCAGAAGTTCTCCCAGGACTAATGGCAGAGGGAAGGATGTTTGCAGGGCTGGTCCCTCCCTCTGGAGGCCCAGGTTCCCCTTTTGTGTGGCTTTATTGATCCACCTGAGGCGGGGAATTCACTGAAAATCCCCAGCTCATCACAGCACTACCACTGTTTGTGCCATTATTAAGGCAGCTGCTGAAATATTAATAAAATTCCAGTCAGATTCAAAAGGCTGTGCTGAATTGCTTACAGAGGGACTTCCATGCTGAGAAAAAAATTACAAGCATAACCGGATTTCAATAGTAATTATTTAAACCTATTTATCTTTCACTTGTCCAGCTTTTTTTATCTTTCCCTTGGCTTGACTGACATTCAGTGTTATTCAGGTATTAAGCAAATTTCTCTTCCCCAGGGAGCCCCAGACTACCTGCCTCAGTTTTAAAGTCACATCACCACAGGAAGTCCCTCAAGAGGTACCCAGAGCTGAAAACCACTTTATTCCAAATGTAACTATCTGAAAGACCAAGTGACACAAAGGAAGCAGTTGGTTAAGCAAATTGCTCTCTGTATAAATACTTTTGGACTGCCAGGTTCGTACCAGTCTTTTCAAATGTCATTGTGTGTTTCTGGGAAATTAATTTAAAATCAAATTACTTGTTTCCTGCTTCGGAGGGCATGTGGTCTAAAATATATTCTAACTTTAATAAATCAAATTATTCATGTCCAAACCTATACCCTCTGCATAGGAGGATACTACATACAATTTTTCACTGAGTTACTGCTATGTCTCTAACAAAAAGTTGCACTTTTTAAGGCTTTTCAGCAACCTTTGTCTTTGGAAATAGTGTAATATTCAGGAGAGAAGCCAATGTGGAAGGCCCAGTACACACAACTAAGGCACTCAGCCATAAAATGTCCTTTTTTTTAATGCAATGTGCATACAACTTAGTACCAAGTAATCTGAATGGCATGATATTGGTTATAGCACTGGAACAACAGAAACAATTGTTTCATGTTGAAAGTGCAACAGAATCTGAGGTGATGTCTCAAGTTCATTTATGCAGAAAGGTTGAGCACTCAGATTCATTAGAAACTGTGCACTGTAAGAGGACAGACCCTGTAACTCAGCTGATCTGATGAATATTCTAATTGTTAAGTAAATTATTGTGTTAAGCTAGAGTCAAACTTCCACCAATTCGCTATTTCCTAATCTCTCTATGTGGTACCAGGACTTAGCAATGCTTTCCTAGAGACTAAACTCCAGGAAATGTGGATCTGGCTTCTTCCAGAAATCACACTTCTACCAAGTATCCAATGAGTTAACATTAATTAAAACTGATGAAATAGATCCTGGCAAAATATTCAATGGGGGCATCATGCACTTGTGCTCAGTCAATGATTTGGTTCACCAACGTGTTTTCAGACTTGTCCTCTAAATTTATAAGCTGGGAGAAAATTAGTAAAATAAATAGACTGTTCTAAAGAATCTGGTTGTGTAGACTGATCCCAGAAGGAGTGTTAGGGAATCAACTGAGTTTTTGCAAGCAACCAATGATGTCCCAGGTGAACCATTCTCTTGAGGTGAGACAGTCTCACTTCCAGCACACAGCACCCGAAAACCAGCAGAGACATGTCTGGAGAAAGGTGCCTTTGGTTCATGTTCAACTTTGGGCTGTTTGCTTTTGTCCTATCCCAGATGATTTGTTCTTCTGGCAGGTCTATCTCCTGTACAGCTTCCCACTGTGGGTGGTTTACATAATTTATTTTTAATTTTTGTATAAAGTGCCGCGTTGCCAAGGCAATACACATTATGTTAATATTTATCAATTCAGTTGCTTTCTTCATTTGTAAAGTAGAAACATTGAATGGTACTAAAACTTTGAGAGGGTTGGGAGCCCAGGACTGACCTCAGCATAGACCAAAAGTTTGCTCAGCTCTGCTCTGCCATGGGCCCTACAAAGAGGTGATGTGCCAACACACAGCAGTGACTAGCACAGGGAGGAGGGTGCACACTGCTGTCCCTCTCATGCTGCAGCCAGTCACAGCACCAGGAAAACAGCTACCAGATTGGAAACAGCATAATCTGGGTGACATCTCAAGAGTGCTGGTGCACAGACCCACATACTTGCTTGCTGACACAAATAAATGCAAAGGCTCCACGCTGCGTTGTGTCTCTGAAAAGCTCAGATTGGCTAATTGTTCCAGGCTCTAACAGGGATTAGTGCAAATGCCACTCCTCTGGAAAGAGGACTTGCTGCTGGCAAAACAAGGCAAATACCTGTCAACAGCATGGATTCACTTTATTCCTTCCCCATGGAAATATCATTTTTTCCATTCTGTCCAAACAAATTTAGAAAGAGGATCCCAGGACTTGCCTTTCGGATGGTGATCGGTTCAAATGGGTTCTCCTGATGCTTCCCTCACTCCCCAGATCATGACCCTAACTTGTGACATCTGTTCCCTGATTCCCTGGCTGTGGCTGTTGTGAGAAAGATGTGCAAATCCTTTGATAGCAGGAAGCTTCCTGTCCCAAGCAGGTGGGGAGGAAAGAAATGGGAATTGGCTCTGGGACCATCCTCCCTTGCCATTGTCACTGCAGAGACAGCAAACAAAAATGATGTGGATGGATTAAATTAATTATTTTACTATTTTATGAGAAGGATAAGGGTTTTCCCTTTCTCTGGTGAGACAGTGCAAATGCAAACTGCCTTTTACTGTCACAATGCAATGAAGGATGGAAGCTTTGATGCCATGTATGTTCTCCACTCCCCACCATACTCCTGCATCCAGCTGCCTCTTTGACAGCTGGAATAGGAATTCAGGGGTGTCTGAGTTCTGCAGTCGCATTCCAGGAATGGGAGTTCTGCAGTCACATTCCAGGAATGAGCTGGTCAGGACATTTCCAGGTACAGACTCAGGAGTGGAGGCTTGTACTGGTCCCCCACACACATGCCTGCACATTCTGGGCCATGCCAGTGGGATCCTCCTGTACCATGGGATGCTGCCCATCAGAGGAGCAGCAGGATGCTGACAACAGAGAATCTCTGCTTCAGCCATTCATTAATGAGCTATGACATTGAGTGTCCTCGAGAAATCCAGCTCCTTTCACAGACAACATATTTTAACCTGCAAAGTTCCCTATACCCAAATTTTGGATATCATAACAGGAGAGCTTTTCATGTGTAGTAAACCCAGTTCAGCAGTGTGACAGGCATTGCTACAAGAGGGCTGTTTACTCTGTAAAGTGATTGTTGATGTTTGTGTTCCTCCTTGCAGACAACCATGGATCTCACAAAATTGCCGTGCCTGGTAGCAATTGGCACCCTTTCTCAGCAACAGTTTGCATCTAGTAACTGGCACCCTTCCTCTGCAAAGAAGCCAACAAGTAAATGCTGGTGAAAACTGAGCTGTTTATATACTACCTCTACATAAGTGGAGAAGCAAGCAGATTGCAGAGCTGCTGAAAGACGGTGAGCTTGCATTGCTGCCTCGATGGCACTTGTTTAGTGTGCAAAGTAAACAGGAGACTGCAGTCTGCAGAGCTGTACAGGCTGACAACTCTCAGATATGCTGAATTCAGTCTTTCTGAAAAGCCTTGAAAAATCTGAGCTGAAACTGGAGAGAAATAAATAACCACAAACCAGAGAAATGAATCGTTGCTTCTTATTACCAGAACAGAACAGAACAGAACATTTATGATTCTGGTTCTTCTCTTTCACAAATAAATGTAAATCCTTGTAGCACCAACAAAATCAGTGGATTTATCTTTCTGCATGAAGAAAGATCATCAAATATATCAGGAAAATTCCCTTACTTCCTTAATATGAGAAGGGAAAGATTAGTACCACTTATTCTGCTAGGAAAAAGAGACGGCTGTCAATTTTAAATGTGCACATTTAAGAATCTCTCTAACCTGCTTTGAAGGATTGCTTCTGTAATGCAGAGTTGCCACTACTCAGTTTAATGGGAAATCACAGGAAAACCTGGAGCAACACCTTGCCACAGCACTAGGATTATAGCTGAGACACAAAAGGGGCTTGTGCTATGTGTTCATTTACAAGAGAATTTTATTGGCAGACTACAACATTTGCAGTACCAATGTAAAGTGTGTCAAGTCCTACCTTAAGTCTGACACACACATGCATCATTTAAGACCTGCAAATTCCTCATAGAGGGGACAAATCCAGAAAGCCTAAACTGATTATTTGAGACTGGTGATGCCCCCTCTCCATCCTATACCACTTGGTCCATCATTCCACTTCAGCAGGAGCAGCCAGACATCACAGCTTAGAACACTGATTTTTTGTTTTTCAGCATTTATCCACCCTCCCTGTCATTTCTCTTGTCATCTGTCTATGTAAAAGCCAGAAACACAAAGGTGTAAAGGAAGCAGTAAAATATGAAAATTATAAGGATCTGCTCACACTTGCTCTGTGAATTGATATGCTTTTTTTTTTCACTTTCTTGATGACTCAGCCCTTATAGGAACCATGTTTATAAAAATCCAAATCACTAATACATGCATAAGAGCCAAGTGGGCAAAGCAGATTAAACACAATAGTCTCTGAGTTCAGAAAGAGCAGAGTTTGTTGCCCAGCCCCTGGGTAGCTCCCAACCTGGATATCTGTAGATCCCAGATGATTTTCCCTGTGGGCTGCCACTTGCCAGAGTTAAGGGACATTTTCCCCCCAAAAGTCACAGGGTATTTTTAAGAAAACTCCAGTACCTGCTCTAGAAAAATAATGCACCAGTGAGTTCTTAGCTGGACAAAATTAATAGAATCTGGCCATTACAATTCAGAATGTCCAAGGCTAGGGCTGGCCAGAAACCACAGCTGCTTAGCAGAGGATGTTAACAGCAAAAAACTCCCCTGGAACCAGCCTGACCTGGTATTTTCTTCCATTTTGAATAAAGGTGAACTAAAACTTTGACAGAAAAACCTCATCACAGCCACTAAATGCTGGTCTATTCATGAGTGCTGGATGCTTTGCCAGACATCATCCCTCAGAAACAGCAGCTCAGCAGAGTTCCTTCTTGGATTAATCCAGAATATTTTAAGCCTTTGGCTGCAGAGGAGCAAGGCATGTTTTTTCTAATGGCTTCTGCCTTGCTGGCCCTAGATCTTTTACCACACTGACCATAATAAAACAGAAATTCATTATTCCAAGGGTTGACTATTAAAACTTGTCTGAGAGGGAGAACTTGGCAGAAAGATGGGCTGCCAAAGTTAATTTATCCTGTTATCAATTCAATAGGCTTAAATAGGCAGTGAAAGCATTTCATAAGTGTTCATTGTTCAGAGTTCAAGCTAATACCTTCTGCTAAATTGCATTTTGAAGTTTAATCACAATCTACTTTATGTTTCTTTTGGTAATTGGTATCTCTCCACAGTATAATATGAAAAACTCAAACTAATGGGCTTCTCTGATGGAAGTTTAAATTTTGGAAATTTGCCTTGGAGTGCAGTCAGTGCAAGTGCCTGAAATAACCCAGAACCTTTCACCCAATTAAGATGGTAATATTTTCATCATTAGGAAAGTTTCATATTATTACAGGCAACAGCAACAAAATAACCATTATTTGAAGAGTTATTTTGGAGTAAAATTAATGGGAGCAGTTTCACCCCTCCAGCACACACAGGCACTGCCTGACGTGGCACGGGAACTGTCGGGGAACTGGCTGCTGCTCTTTTTGTCCAAAATGCTAAGTGTGGGCATTTTTACTACCAAAGGGAGAAAGAGTGAGAAATTGCTCATTTCTGGTCAGCCTTTTGCTCCAGGGAGGGATATGGATACAGGGAAATGGCATCCAGCAAAGTGAGTGACGTGCAGCCGGGTCTGGGCACTTGTCCAAACGAATGTTGTCAACTCTGCTGTGCCTGATATCAGCTCTTTCAATGCCAGCCTGGCTTTCCCCCTCCTTCCTTCCCTCCTCCATCAGCTCCCTGTGTTTCCTGCACCTTAGGTGTTGTGCTGTGGGCAAATATGTTTCCCTGCCTCTGAGAAATGAATGAGCACCCTAAAAACCTCTGTTTGTGGTGTGGCTGCTCCAGTCACGTCAGCAGAGATCTGACACGGGAGCTTCTGCCCCAAAATAAACACAAGCCTCTTTCCACACATAAAAACCAAGATGAGGATATAGGTGCTCTAAATCTGTTGCTGGGATTTACAGTCCTGTTTGTTTTTTCTAACACCCTTGCTGCAATTTTTCTGAAGACAATAAATCCAGAAATGTTCTCTTTTACTGCCGAAAATAATTAGCTAATAATTGAGTTCTATGCAGTTTTCAAGCAACACAAAGCAGAACATATGGCTTAAAAAGTGATAAATCCAGGCAAACTATGTACAGAATAACAATGAAACCTCCCTGCTATCTTACTTAATGGTCAGAAAAATATTGGCCCAAATAAAGGTGACAAGAAGGATGCTGTAAGATTTGTTAAGTGCAGCATGCATGCACACAAGTGGGCTCAGTGTCCTCCCAGTGAGAACTGGGGAGTCATCAACAGGATTCAGTGGTATTTTATCCAGTTACACTCAGAGAGAACGTGTCCCACAGACTGGAACTGCAAACAGACAGAATATAAATACTATTTGAAAAGGGCATTAGAGTTCCTGACAGCAAAGTATATTTCCTGCAGTAAAAGGCTGAAATTACTGCACACTGTCAAATAAACACATGGCTTCATGGTATCTCTGATTTATAGATGTTAGAATTAGTAGGAGCATAAGATATTGTCACAAACAATTTTATAACAGAATCTTTGGGCACTGGCATTTTCATAGCAATTTTCAATAATTTCAGCTACACTTATATCAACTTGGAATAATTCCATTGACTTTTCCAGAATCCTTTCAGGTTTAGAAGCAGGTTTGTAATGAGCAGGAATTGTACAATAAAATTTCCTCTGTATACAAAGGAAACAGATGTGGATCTGCTTGCAGATGGTGAACTTTCTGTTACCTGAGAAATTTCATTTTTTTTTTTTTTTTTCCCATCTTACAAATGATGTATCATAGCAAAAATAAACTTACAGGCTGTCTGCAAAAATTAGCTGTAGTCCTTGACTCAGTGCTTTGAGAAAGCAAAACCATCATATTTTAATGGTCCTCTCTGACCTCAAAATTACGAATCTCTTACTGGTAAAAATTCAGAAGAAAAGCCATTAGAAAAAGTTTCGCCTTGTTAAATGGAATGAGTTAGTAGTTCTGAAATTTATAAGGGTAAAAAGGGAATAAAAACTTAGGGTTTTGATGCAGTTCAGGGCAATATAGAGACTGCACTAATGGAACAGAGACTGGAGGGGCAGCCAGCTCTATCTTTGATGTGTACAGAGGGAATTACACTTGCTCATGTACAGCTGGAAACCTGGGAAATGTGTTTGGTGAAATCCAGACAAGAGTATATAAGAGGGGAGAGCTGTCAATTGAGAAAAAAGAAGCATGATTGAGAGAGCAAAGTGTGCTCTGGAGCAAAGAACACCCACCCAGTGTGCAAAATCCAGGTAATGACCAACCCTTGGGTCCTCTGTGCAGATCCAAACATCCCAAAAATGACAGCAGAGATGCTGCTGTGCCCAGAGTGGTCTGGGAAAATCCCACTGAGAAGTGGAGCTGTGCAGGTGGGAAACTGTGAGAGGCAGTGAAAAACAACAGTCCTGCAGGCAATATTCCCTGCCAGGTCAGGGAAAGGTGAGCCCCAGGAGACACAACAGAGTTTAAGGATTCCTGGAGGCAGGTGTGGAGCACAGAAAGGGATGGGTGCTGGGGCGTGCGTGCCTGCAGCCCTGGCTGGGGTGGAAGTGCTGGGTCCTGGCAGCAGCAGGCAGCACTTTCTGCATGACCCAATTAGCCACTCCTTTGGAACAAATCAATAATGGCATCTTCTGGAGACAAGCAGGCAAGGGCTGCTGGCTCGGCACAGCGCTGCAAGTGAGGGCACTAAGGTGTGATCTCTGCAGAAAACTGGCCTTCTGTCACTGCAGAGGGGCTCAGTGGGACAGGTGGCCACGAGCCACAGAGCCACTAGCACTGCAGATGGGTTTTCTCCTCAATGGAATGCTGGGTGGCCATAGACAAGAGGTTTGAGTAAGGCAACACATGTAGTAACACAATTTAAGGAAGGGCAGAGAGATGTAACAACCCTGCTGGACTGACTCAAATGACAAGGAAAGGGTAGGGCCATTTCTTTAGGTGAGACTATTAAAATTTCCTGCCTGTAGGAACTCATGGATGAACAAAAGGATCCAGACAGTGAGCCCAAAAAGCTGAACCCCATTGAGACTGTGTAATAGGTACAAGACAGAGTTAACTGTAAGTGCAGGATGTTGTACTTTGGGGACTGATTTAGGACACTCAGCATTACTCATTTGGAACCTCCCTTAGGTCCATTTATCACAGGATTCCTCTGAACCAAAAACTAATGTCACTGTGCAAAAGGCACACACTCTTCTGGGCTATAGCTGTGGGCCACTTGAAAGGGAAGAAAAACTAATGCAGAAATTATTGAAGATAAAAGCTTTTCACTTAGATATTTAATGTAAATGGTACAAACCCCTCTGATGTCTGAAACCCTTACTGTATCTAAATTGCAGGTAAGTTGTTGTAGAATCCATTACATTAGTTGGACTGGACTGTATCCACTTAATTGTCCCATCACCTTGCTGTCCCCATAATCTATTCCTTACTTCTTCAGGGGACTGAAAGGTGGTGCCACATATGAAAAGATGGCCATAAAGCAATTACAAGACACTCAGTGGAGGCTCAAGGTGGTAACTTCTACATTTTAATCATCTAGGAAGCCAAAATGAGAACCCAAATGAACCTTGAGAAGATGCAGCCAGTAAATTAACGTGCCTGCTGCTGAACTTTTGGGAGCTGTTTTCCTGCTGGGAAAACTCATATTTTACATGTCAAAGACAGGGAAAAAATTGAAAGATAGTTATTCTTTTTCTCATTATGAGGCTAAAATAATTAAATCCTTAAAAAACCCTGTGGACTGAGAGGGAGAGACTTCCCCAGCCCTATGAACAGGTCAAGGAGAAGGGATTAGATAAAGACACAAACTAAAATGATGCCATGACCAGCAGCAACACAGATATCACACAGCAGTGACAAATTAATACAGCTCAAGGCAGTTCTTTCTCAGCCTCACTCCTTGCTTCTTGCACCTGTGCTGACTTTCATTGTTCTGCTTTTCTTTTGGATCCTTTCACTGTGGGATGTGCGGGCTACAGGTACAAGTCCCCTGGCTCTCCAAGCTGGCACAGCATCTCACTTGCATCTCAGTAATCAAAGGAGATTTGGGAGCCATCAGGGGTGGGCTCCCTCCTTCAGAGCCCTCTCAATGACAGTGCCACAAATTGGCAGCTTTCAGGAACAGGGCTGCTGCCAGTGCAAGCTTTGATAATAGAAATGGCAGCTGAAATTTAAACTTAGACATTTCTATTACTCAGAGGAAAATGTGCAGTCACAGAAGGTTTTCTCATCATCTGAAATTTCAAGCTGCCATGTCCAACGCTCTGGGGCCCATTTCTCACAGCCACAATGGGTTATTTTAGAGGAGTTTTGTGACTTCCTGGGAAGAGCCCAGCCTTGGTACAGGAGGTGTAAGCTGAGATTATTCTTCCCCATAAAACAGCCTATTGGGATCAATAACTTTATTTATCAATAACTCAGGTCCTGCCTGAGACCAGCATCCCTTTAGCCTCTCTCTTTTAGACTGGACAAGTCAGACTGATGGAAGCACAGGGTAACTGGTCTGGGATCTTCAAGTGGCAGAGAATGTGTAAAGGGTGTGCAAGATTTGTGTAGGTTTACTGTGCACTGCAGAGACATTCATCCCCAATATCCCTTTTTATGCATCTCCTGTGACCTTCTCTTCCATGCTCTCGCACCAAAATTCACATGCAGGAAGAGGAAGATACATCCAGGCAATGCTGCCAAAGGGCTGCTCTATTCCAGGTCAGCCAACAGCTTTAAAGGGGAGCAGGGTACATTGTCTTCTCCTGAGAAGTAAATGCACATACACATTCCCTTTGTACATACTAAAATATTGAAATATGTAAAAATATGGATTGTAATTAGGGGAAAGTTGGAATAGATTTGAATGTTTAGCATACCCTTGGTATTTCTTGTTTGGTTTCTGTGTGATGCCCTCTGCACAAAATGATACTTCACCCTAATTGTGCCCTCTCAGTGCAATCATGTAAATTTTGCTCTTGTTCATGTTGTTCTTCCTTTGGGAGCTCTAATCTGGTTATCCTGGACATCCTGGAGGGGAGGAGGTAAGGACACCCATGGAGCTGGGCTTGCAGGATTAAAGCTTCTGGCAGTGAGTGAGGAAGTTTATTCCCCACAGGGATGTCCTTGGTAAAAGGGTCAGCCCCACAACTCAATATCCAGGGAATTGGGATTTCATAGCAGCCTTCAGACACAATAATTTCTTCTGCAGCAACCCACATGTTGATCAAGAGAATTTTTCTCTGAGTCCAGAGATTGTACATCTTTGGAATGGGCACCAGTAAAAATGACGGATCTTTGAATTTGTTGGCATCTGCTTTCTCAAGGCTCTGCTCCTTTTGGAGATATTTACAGCTGTGCAAACTTATTAGGGTTTTGCAGAAAAGCAGATGCAAAGCTCATCATACAATTATCATTTCTGCTGTAAAGCTTCTTCCTATTTTTGTTTATTTATTATGCTACTGTATTTTGAGTTTTTGAGTTGGAAAGGCCTTGTACACACACATTTTCCCCTCTAGGAATTTGTTAAAATTGCTTTCTGGATATATGAACTCGCTGCTTGTTTGGACCTTTTCAGCAGTAGACCCCTCAGACCTGCAGATAAAAACTGCAAACCATTGATCAGGGCTCTGCACAGGGGAACAGCAGTGACCTGCAGCAGCTGTTTGTCCAAGACTGGAAAGCACTAGTGACAAAGCTAATTAATTCATTTCTCAGCTCTTGCCTTCTGTTTAATGCACATGCCAGCAGTGAACCACATTATTTCACTGCAATCCAAATATCTCGTGGTAATGTGACAATGTTCCTCTAATGTTTGTTGAGAATTTCATTAAAAGATTCAGTGGAAAGCTTATCTTGGTTGGCTTCTCCTACTGGGCTTTGTTTCCCCCTATTTTGTATCACTCTGAACCCTCAATGTTATATCTTATTGAAACTATTAGGAGTTTTCTTAATATTTCCAAATCAACTTTTATTCATAATAATGTTTCAGTGAAATGCCTGTTTTTCTGCATCATAAAGCTCTGATTTCACATTTACAGAATAAAATGGTGGTAACCTGTTTCTTCCACTAATTTACACACCAGCACATAGTGCAGCTAAACAGAAATCTGCATTTCTACACTTTTAAAGCACATTAAGACATAAAAATCCCAAGCTCTCTATGCATTATGCTGGGATTTGTCTTGTAATTGTGAATGCTACTATTTATCTTGAGAGAGGAATGATATCATGGTGCAACACCCACCCCTGAGCATGCACAGGCACACACTTCCAGACCTCATGGACACTTGAGTGCAAAGTTTCAACAAGCTTTTGCTTTCAGTATAAAGGAAAAAAAAAAAAAAGAGTAAGATTATTACCATCTGTCAGACATAGCAGAAAGGCAAGGGCATCTTTAAAGACCAAAAAAAAAAAAAATAAATCGCCAAACCCAGAATTCCATAATTCAACATATTGATACACTATGATCCACATATACACTAGGCAATATTTACAGATCACCTGATACTAAGGAACAGTCCTGCTTTAAGCTGGGATAGATTTACTTTTCTTCCCAGTAGCTGGTACAGGGCTGTGTTTTGGATTGAGAATGACAATAAATGCTCAGCATATGAACAGGGGGGAAAGCTGGCCAGGGGCTTGTGACCTGCCTGGCATCAATCAACATGGGTGAGCAAATACTTGAGCATCACTTGTTTTGCATATTCTAGTTCCACTACTAGTATTATATCTTTCTTTTCTTTCCTATCAAACTCTCTTTATCTCAATTCACGAAGTTTACTTCTTTTTTTTTCCAATGCTCTGCTTCATCTACTGCATTCCTACTTCACTTTTTGAATGTTTTCTGCTTGTTGGTTCAAATACAGATGGGGAATAGAGAAGGACTTCAAAGAGAAAAACTAGATATTACTCATACTACCCACACTGATCCACAGATCATTTCAATAAAATAGTCCCTGAACAGACACAAAAAAACCCACCCTAAAAGTGTTTGCCAAGAATTGCAGACTTGTCTTTTTGTTACCTAGTTTTCCATTTGGACAGTGGAGCTTGGTGATTAAGTTTTTTGACCTCTTGCAGTTCTGATCATTGTGGTCATTTTTGGTGATGCGCTGACACTGAAGAGATTTCCACAACAAAGCAGCAGAAATTAATTTTTAGCAGTTGTTTTGTGCCCAACTCCTGACACTGAGTCCTTCCTTGGAGCTTTTTTACAACAATCCTTCCTTCTCTAACAACTATTTTTCTTTCAAGCTTTCTTCCCCTCAACCATGGGATCGAGGATCCCTCCTGACAGCTGGATCTGAGGCAGGAGCTTTGATCCAGTGCCTGCTGAACTCTGCTGGTTTCAGCAGCATCACAAGGTGCTGGATCAAGGCTGGAGGGTCTGGAAAATATTACTTAGATATGGTGTGTGGAGCCAAGAGATAAAGCTGGTAGAAAAGGGAGGGGAGGAGAAAGAGAGAAAGAAAAGCATTCCCCTGAAGATGTTTCTTCTTCATTTCACACAACACTTCAAACTGCACAGAATTTTTCAGCCTTTACTATTGAGTGCTCTGGAAAAAAAATGCAAATCTGCCATGTCACACCAAAAAGCAGGTGAATAACTGTTTCTCTTGTCAGAATACAAATGATAACACATCTTCTCTCTTTCTCTGGTGCCTTGTCATATCATCCTCTGTCTTACTGTATTTTAAAAAGAACTACTTGGCCGTCAATTCTTGTTGCACAAATGAAACCAAGACAGTTCCCATTTTGAGAAAAATCCTCCACTAACCTAAGATTTGTTCTGTAGCATTCCCATGATTCAGCTGAAAGGGAAAAGAACCAGTCTGCTGTGTGAGAAAGGATTTAATTGCTCTGGTTAGAAGAATTAATCTAGACAAGCACAAAGAATACAAAGAAAGGAAATTCCTCTTGTTGGAAACTGAATTTTGCTCTTGGATACGTGTCTGTAACTTCTTCTGAAGTTAGCAGCATATCAAAGGCAGGATTAGGCCATAGGACATTTGCATCACTAGCCATGGATCCAGACCAAGGGTGGGAACAAAGGCCATTTTAATAAGCTGAAGTGAACAAATGTTTTCATTGCCTACCTGCTCCATTTCTGTGAAGGTGCTCTGCTCCTCATCCTCCTCCTCGATATCCGACTCTCCCACAGCAATAGGAACACAAATGGACAGGTCAGGATTGGTCATGAAATCATCATCTGTAACAGCTGGGCGCTTCTCTCCGCTCTTATTCCCTCCCTCCTCAGCGTGGTTCTCCTTGTGGTTCTCCATGTCCTTGCCCAGCTCGGCAGCGGTGTGGCTGTTGACGCAGTTGTTGAGGGCTGCAGGGTTCTGGGCAGCGAGTTTCATCATGGCTTTCTTCTCAGCCGTGGTCTTGGGGTGCCTCAGGACGTTGCAGCAGAAGCTCCAGGCGGCGTTTTTGGCGTACTGGAGGCCCCTGTTGATGCGGGCGAACGCGAGCTGCAGGTTGTTCATCTCCCCGTCCTCGTCCGGCGCCGACAGGTTGTCGGCGCTGAAGGAGCTCAGCAGCAAGGCAAGGAACAGGTTGAGCACCTGGAATGAGAGAAGTTAACAGGAAATTGGTGGGCTTTAAAGGTGGTTGAAGGAGTTTCATCTCACCCGTTGTGGAGAGGGTTACAGCTGGCCTGTGAGCCAGAGGGGGTTAATGAATAATGGACAGGTATTCTATCAAGGCCGTTGGCCTGGAGACCAAGAAGAGAAGAAGGAGATAAGTGGGAAAGAGAATCTGCATCTGGGAAAAGTATATTTAGAAAAGTTTTGTGAAAAACAGAGGTGTGGGTGGTTTTGCACCAATGAACGTTATGTTGATCTGTTGTAGCCAATGAAGAAAGTGTAAACTTTGTAGAGGGTATAAAAGACAGCTGGTTGTTGTAATAAATGGGACATTAGCCTTCTGAAATGTAGTGTGTCTATGTGTATGTCATGCCCATCTCAACAGCAACAATCTGTGGCACCATAACACCATCATGGAAATCCCTCTAATTACAGCTGGTTCCAGCAGGAAAAGGAGTCTGCAGGCATGTCTTGGGTTGCAATGCAAGATGTGGCCAGAAATGTGAATTCTGTCCCCATCTGCTGCAGCCAGGTGGGGCAGTGACCCTGATCTCCTGGCACATATTATCTGCTCATGGGCCATCTTTAAAGCAGCTGGGGCAATCATCTTTATCTTTCCCACAACCCATCCTCCCTCCAGGAGATATCTCCTGTTAATGGCCATTGAGCCCCAGGGCATGACTGATAAAATTCCATCATCCCACTGGGAGATGCTCCAGCCAGGGGAGGAGCCAAGCCTTTCCTACCCAGATAAAAACTGAGATTTTGGACACCAAGGCACCTTCTTTCCACTGAATTCCAGAGGAAAGCCAGACCTTTCCACATCATCCCTGGAGCTTCAGAGGAAACTGCACCTTCTCCAGGAGCACTGCTCCAGCTGAACCACATCTGCCACTGCAGGAGGATGCAGCCACCATTGAATGGGACTGTGCCAACACCCTGACTGACTGACGGGTGTCAGCTTGGATTCTGACTCTGGCAGGGTTTGGGATTGTTCTTTGTAATACTGCATTTCTATTTTAATTTTCCTAGTAAAGAACTGTTATTCCTATTCCCATCTCTTTGCCAGAGAGCCCCTTAATTTCAAAATTATAATAATAATTTGGAGGGAGGGGGTTTTACATTCTCCATTTGAAAGAGAAGATCCTGCCTTTTTTGGCAGAGACCTGTCCTTCAAACCAAGATAAGGCATTTTCAAACACTGACATCAGGTACAGAAGTTTAGCATGGACAACAACACACTCTAACATTCTCTTCCCTCCTCCCCACCCCCAACATCCCAAAACATGGAAAATAAAACATACATTTCAGAAACAGATTTAAAAAACAAAAACCCAAAGCTCTGGGAAGACCTTATTGTGACCTTTCAGTGTTTAAACATGGTCTACAAGAAAGATGGGGACAACCTTTTAGTAGGATAGTTGTAATATGACAAGGGGAAATGGCTTTAAACTAAAAGAGGGGAGTCTCAGACTAGATTTAGGCTGAGGTACAGGTTCCCATCACTGGAAACATTCAAAGTCAGGCTGGATGGGGCTCTGAACAATCTGATCTAGTTAAAAATATCCCTGCTCACTGCAGTGCTTTGGACTAGGTGCCCTTTAAAGGTCCCTTCCAACCCAAATTCTTCTATGATTCTATGACAATGATATACATAGGCAAGGCACTTCAACCAAATTGTACATTTGGAAACATTTCTAAACATTTGTATGCATTTTCACAGACAGTCTTGTTTTAAATATCCTCTGGGCCATGAGGGAAATCTATTGTGACTGTGAATAAACACCTCCGAGGTTATATAGCTTCAAAAACTTCTCCCTCCAGGCTAAAACAAGCCATCACAACCAGATTACTGTGGCCAGATCTGAGCAGGACTCACTCCCAAAGCAGGCTTGCTCCTGAAAATGCTGTTATTAGTCAGGAAAAAAGCTATTTGAAGAGTTTCACAGGTCTATGAAAAAATCCAAACTGAACTTGAGATTGTGAGTTACCTTCCTCTTGTTCTTGCCACTTCAGAACTCTCTAATTTTGCTGTCAGTGTGTGGCAAGATTAGACACCACTAGGCATTTAAGTGACATATCTGATGGTTTAAACCTCTCATTACACCCCTACCCCAAATAAGTACCATTATATCCAATAATTAAAACCAGCTTCTTCTCAAAGGTCATCCCCAGTAATATATCTCACAGCCTGGTCACCAGTTGCTGTATATTGAACATTACATCTGCTCATGGTCTGAGAGGAAATAAATCCTTAAAGCTTTTGTGCTGGATTTACCAGGGCAAAAAGTTCACACTGGAGGTGGATGCTTGGGATGACAGCAACAGGGCAAAGGTGACTCAAACTAATATCAGCTAAAATATATTTACCCCAAAACAATCCAATCCCAAATTGCCTGGTATCAACTCAACTGCTGCCTGTACCAGGTGGGTGGGTGCCAGCTCTGGGTTCTGCCAAGGAGAGATCAGTGCTGCAGCACTCCTGCCATTTACAGCAATAAAATGGACTTTGTGCAGGTATTTTCTCTGTGATCCCTTAATGCTACCAGAAATACCTGTAAGCCCCCTGACTTCTCTCTTTCTGATAGTTCTTTAAGTTGATAACACCTGCTAGACCAATTTAAACAGCATAAAAAGTGCTTTTATTTAACTGGGACTTACCAAAGAGCCACAATCTTTTGCTATCATCCCTTTACCCTGTTCTCTCCTATTTTAAATATTCAGAACATATGGGATAGAATTCTGAAAACCTGGTCCTAATCACTCTGATGATGCTGTGTTTGAAGTGCCCCGTCAGTGCTGTTTTGTAAAGTACCCTTTGCAATCACTGTGATTAAAAAACAAAAGCAGTTGGTAGCACAGCAGATGCCCCTGTCCATTATGAACCTCTGAATAAACCATCACAGCCCTGAGCACTGCCCTGCTCTAAAGTAAAGTGAGATTAAAGCTAATTGTTCCTTAGCTGCTCCACCACCCTGGCAGCCTGTGTGGGTCTGTCATTGCTGTGGTGGTCTGGTGGAATCATTCTTTCCTTTCACACCCCACTCACAGGTATTGCAAGTGATGCTGCCTGAAACCAGAGCAGTGGATTTGCAGCCACGAAGGTGAGAGCCCAACAGGGAAGGAGATCCCCTTTAGCCATTTTCAACCCAGTTTGACAGCAGGATGAGGACTCGGGAATAACCACATTGCTACAAATGTCCTGAAAATAAGAATGTGTGTCTGCAAGAGGAAGCAGCTGGAGGGAGGGAGGGGGTAAAGGAATCGAGAATAAAAATCTTCTGGACTCTATAGGTACAATTCATTACCTTAACAGAGGTGTCTGCTGATGCTGGAGGGTATCTGAGATGTCTGCACCAGACCTACAGGAGGTGTGTGTCCTCCCAAAACTCCAGCTGCCATCCAACCATCCCAGTGTGTTGCAGAAGGAGACAGACTGGCCAAATTTAGGGGACTGAATTGCTCACCAAGGATGGCAGCTGCCTCCAGCCTCAGACACCAAACCCTGAGGGTCTAATGGTGCACCTAAGCTTGATTTCAGTCAGAAATTCATCATGTGGACAACAGAGACTGACCATAGTGACTGTGCCAGGGCTACATGCACCTGCCAATACATCTAGTGACCATTCCATGCCCAAGCCATCCTCAGACAACTGCCCAGAGGGACACACTTGTGGAGATCTGTGTCCAGCTGGAGGCCAGGAGGGACACCTTGCAGTACCCCCAGTGGTCCTCAGGCAGAACTGAGTCTAGCCCTAGACCTCCGCAGGGAAGTGGTAGCTCAGACATCTCCATACATGAATAATTCCATGTATGCACAGGAATTTCATTATCTGAAGCTGAATTTCATCCTGTACTTCATTAACTCTGCTGCTCACAAGAGGTTTGAAACACCTTGTTTCACTTTTCTGTGTTAATTTCAGGCATCAAGCTACATATATACATTAGATATGTTTAGGTGGTATCATCCTTACTGTTGTTATTTACCATGGATTATTAAAGCAATCTTATTTGCTGCCCAGAAAAGCAGGTGACATTTTGCACAAAGAGCTATTTGCACTTCATGCTTTTAGCCCAAAATAAATCTCAAATATATTTCCCTGCCTCCTTTATGAGCAGGTAACCTCAGAGTTGCATTGCTGGGCATTCAAACAGAATGAACTGCTGAATAAGCACTTTATGTTTACTTATCCCCACATTTCACTGTACACTGCATTTTCCAGAAAAATATATGCCTAACCCATGACACACCACATTTCCTGTAAAAGGTTACTAATAACACCCAGTCCTCCTGGCTGCTAACACAGTGCTTTAAGTTTAAGTAAAAGCAAACTAAAGATTACCTCAGTTTTCAAAAGCAATGGCAGATTTGTATGTCCATGTGGATCCCCTTAAAAAGAAACCTGCTTCCCAGTGACACTGAGCAGCCAGACTGTGAAAGCAGGTGGCTTTTTTGGTCTTTGAGGTTGGGAATCAAATGACAGATGCACTCAAAGATCCCCAAATTCTTTTAGTATAATTATGTTAAGCTTTTAGCCTAATGACAATCCAGCATGCTTTCATTGACCTTCTCACTTTTAATGCCTTTCCCAGAGCTCGTGACTCTGGTTGTGCCAGTATAAGGCAAAAATGATCAGATTAATCCAGCCTTATGTCAGGTGCCTCCCTGAGGTGCTTAAGCTGAGTTTTCCCAGGATGTCTGTAGGCAATGGAGACAGTCTGGCACCCCAGGGGATGTTGAGGAGCTGAGCAGTGCCCACTGAAGACTAAGCAAGCTTGGATTTTGTATCTCAGAGCTGGACTGAAGGTAGATGCAGGTCAAATAAGCCACACAGAATCACAGAGTCTCTCAACCATAGAATCATCAGCTCCAGCTCCCTGCAGGACTATCTGAAATTAGATCATATGACTGACAATGTTATCCATTGTCAGAGCCAGCAGGTGCCCATCTTGGTGACAGGCACGCCCCAGGACAGTGGTGATGAGCAGACAGCTCTCCCCAGGGCACAGGGGAGCTCAGGGTGCTGCAGCCACCCAGCAGCACACAGGAAACAAGGCAGGCACTCTGCAAAGTGCTGCACAACTCTGGGCAAGTGAAAGGCACAGAGGCCTGGAGCTGGGAGGCTGGTTCCAAGATCCCCATCCCTGGGGAGGAACAGGCTGCTGGAAACACCCATCCTTCCCAAAAAGTTCTGGGCAGGGACTGCTGGTGGAGGCTGGGAGATGTGTGCTGCTGTGGTAGGCTGCAGTCTGAATATCTCAGCTCCATCATCTCCTTTTGTGTCAACAGGGGGCAAAATCTGAAAATTTCAATCCAGATGACACCTTCTCATCAAATTCTGTTTGCAGATATATCTGCTGCTGAAGTTAGAACACATTTGGAACAAAAGCATGAGACTACTTCTTCCTTTCCCTTCCATCTTTTTATTTCCCATGATTTGGCAAAAGTGGAGCAATATAAATCTTTATGTATTTAACTTTCAGTCAGTCAGACAGTGTGCAGGTCTCCTGAGCTCCTGTGAATTGACCCAGCACTGCATCCACTGCCCTGGACCCTCACTGGTGTCACCCAAAAGGAGAGGGGGGGATTTAACATCTTTCTTCCCTGAGGAAGAAAAATCCCCTAGGAGCCAGCCAAGCAGGTTTTGCTGGAACAACAGGGTCCAGAGCAGAAAATACCCCCATCAGTGCAGTCTACCACAAAAAGCAAACCATTAATCCAAACTGCAACCCCGTGGCAGCTCACTGTCACTTCTGTCACTCAGCTGCATAGGAAAGGCCAGAGAGTTCATGTGAAATACCTGCCAGGATCATCAGCTACCCATTTAATACTTTTTTTATTGTGGGTAAAACAGTGCCCATACACCTGCAGTGCCTGGTAGATACAGATCAGCAAGAAGCTCTTCAGGCACTCTTTGACCTGTGAAAATATCTGATTTTCTTCCTTCCTGCTCATGGATGGCAGTGGACATCTGCACTGTTTTTTGGCTAGCACAGATGGGAAAGAAAGTTTGTTCTTTGGAGACCTTCTAGCAAGCCTAACAAAATAGGTACCAATTATTCTATTTTGCTTACTGTAGCAAAATCCACTAAACTGCAAAGAAAAACTGCTCAGAAAGGGCCTTTCATTGCACTAAGTGTTGGATGCAAGTTTGAGATCTGCAGTAATAGGCCAGTAATGTAGTCAGTCTCTCTGGAGGATTATTTCTTTCCTTGGAAGTGTATTTTCCAATCCTTTGTATGTTTTCATCCCAGGGCAAAGTCTACTAAGAGAGAGTATTCCTGGAAAAAGCAATTTACATGATCAGTTATTTTCTATATTCCCTTTCCTATTCTTTCAGCTATTTGTGCTAGGATAAGAAGCTTATATCCTCCCAGCCCAGTTTCTCTTTATCCTGCAGCCAATCTCATAATCCCATTCTTCTGATATCTTAGTTTCTTGCTGTCAAACTGATCATGATACCACAAGATTGGCAGGAGGTCCCTGTGGCCTGGGGCAAGCGAGGGAGAGCATAAGGTTGGAGCATCATTGATTCCCTTCTCTTTTCTTGCCCAAGACCAGCTAGGAAAGCACATGGAAAAGGGAATACAAATTTCCTGCCTTGAAGCCACACAACTTCCCAAGTGGAAAGTGCTTGAACCCACAAGCAGGACAGCAGCTGCAGATGGGAGGGTTGTGGGGCACTGTAGTACCAGTTCTTCCAACAGGAATTTTTTCTCATCAACTCTTTATTAATCTCTTAGGTGAAATAAGTGGTTTTTCTGTTTAAATGTAAGAAAATGAATTTTAATAAGAACTACACAGCAAATACAGTCTATTTCCTAAGTAAAAATCTCAGAACTACTTCATGATGGTAATGAGAGCGGATGTTCTCCTTAGGAAAGAAAAAAATGTAAGTAATATGGTAAGAATAATTATTTCATATGCAAAAAGTGGCTGTAATTTCAGCAGTTTTATGTGAACGACTTCTATTTACCCAAAAAAGGGGAAGAACAAGGCTTAATTTTACCTCTGGTCTATGAAGAATAAGTAGGGAGGCTGAGACAGCTTTAGCCATCTTCAGGCAGACTCTAGGAATGGGGTGAGTTCCCCCTACCCTGAATATTTTTGTGGTATTTACAATAAAGCTGGGGTTTTACTGACCATTGTCCTCTGCAGGTGTTGAACTTTATGTTTCCCTGCAGTTCTGGGGTCTCTGTGGCAGCTGTTTGTCTCTGAGCAGTGCAGGGCAGAGAAGTGATGCTGGATGGCAGCTGTGTTTGATGGGGTGGGGAATGATCACCCAGTTTCTCATTTCAGAGTGAAAGGGGTATCTGTAATTAATGGGGCAGATTCCTCAGCCCTGATCTCATCACTTTACAGAGGAGGGACCCACCTGCACCCTCTGGCTCTCCCCATCCCCAGGTCCTGCAGCACCCCACAAGCTGTTAGAGCGAGGTGCCTGTGTCCTTGTCACTTTAAACACAGTCCTGGAAACATAAATCTGAGGCAACCTGTGACACTTCTTACCACAACCTGGTGGTTGCCTCATGTTGCCAAGATTTTTCATTTGTTATCCACCTACGTGCATGTTACTGTGCAGACAAATTGTACCACTCCAAATCTGGTCAAGAACTACTGAACTTAGATTTCTTTTGTAGTTGATGACTTTCAGTGTTATTTTTTTTTTCTATGTCCCTTAGAAGTATTAGAAGATGAGTGTTTGGAAAGCAAGTGTTTTCTGATCTGAATTTCTAAGTCTCCAAATGTTATATGTGAGGAGGGAGAGATGGTGAGTGGAGTCAGATAAATTCTTTCCACTGCTGGAGCTACGACACAAAAACAAACATGTTCCTGCAGGTTTTTCATCAGATACCAAAACAACTTTAATTCACCAGAGTAGCAAGGGCTCCATCAGAGCTGCTGTGGACTTCTCAAACCACTGTCTAGACACATAAAACGTGCTGTGAGAAAAGTCCAGTTGAAAACTTTCCCAGCAAAACCATCTGTGTTTGTCATGTTAAAGGCTACCCCAAAAACATTAGGGAAACTATGGAAAGTTTATTGTTTGCAAACCAAGAGACAATTCCCCTTCTGCTAAGCCAACAAAAGTGTTTGGCTGTCCTGCTGAGGAGGATGTCAGGACAATCAGAGAGGACAGACTGCACAGTCTGGGGCTGACTGAACACACTGGAGAGTCTTTGCCATTGCTGCAAGGATTGATGATCAGTGAGAAACACCTGCATTACCCCTGGAATATTTTCACTGGCTGCATGCAAATAACAGCTGCTCAACAAATCATTATACAATGACTAGACACAGGGAAAAACCTTCTAATTTTGGATGCTTAAGCTTTGCAGTTTTCAGCAGAAGATCACACCAATCCTAACCTTAGCGGGGCTCATGTGGAGGACACTGCCCAGCCCAGAGTGGGATCCCTGGAGTCATCCTTTTACAATTCAGATCCTACACCTCCACAGAGAGGGGGACTCCCACCTGTGACCAAGCACTGTGCTAAATTTTGTCCCCAGTTATCTCAAGGCCATCATGTCCCCTGGGCAGTCAGGTCTGGAGATCAAGGGAAAGAGATAATTCTCATTCACACATGGCAGAAAACATCTGGGGAAAGGTAAGCCATACAGAACCAGAAGGATAAGAAAACCCCACATGGAAACAGAGTAAAATTGAAAGAAAACCAGTGATAACAGACACAGTAAGTAATGGCTCCCTGTGGCCAATATATTACACCAAAGAAAAATCAGCATGAGGGTAGGCCAGAGACTCAAAAATTAAATCAGAGTCAAGAAATAATTAATATTCTATTTCCCCCTTTTTTTTTTTTTTAATTTCAGGGAGAACATGGTTTCCTTTAAAAATCTTACTTTCTAATCCATTTCCCAGGTTTAATATTATAATTTGAGTTCCACCACAAAATCACATTTTCCTATTAAGTGAAATGCAAAAAGGATACCTCTACAGTGAATTTGGGAGGTGTATGGAAATTATGATTTTGTGCATTTTGCAAGTGCAGGTGCCTGGAAGGGCAGAACAAAGTGACAGAACTGCCTGCCAGCCAGGAGGCCTTCTTTCAGAAAAGCTCCAAAATAGATTTCTACCAGTAATTTTGCACAGTATGAAATCTCCTGCCCTCACAGCACATGGCTGGGCTTGTGGCTTTCACAGACCATGGCTCAGAAATGGGGCAAACCCCCACAATTCATTAAAGAAAGGGAGGATTTAGCAGCAGTGGTGCTGGTTACATCTCCAAAATGAAAGCAATGCCCTGCAAGGTGGGAGGTGCTGACACACACACCTCAGTGCTGTCCTAAAAAGTCACCCATTTCATCTGCCAGCACCTGCTCCTGGGTCCCAAAATGTCCTCAATGATCAGGGCACCCCCTTGGGTCTCTGGCTCAGCTGTGGCTAATTCTGCACATTTTTTAATGCTTCCTAAATTCCCAGGGAGATATCCAAGTGAAAGAAGGGAAGGAGGTGGGTGTCCTTATCCTGCAGGATAAAGCTGGCTCTGAGCTGTGATTTTCAGAGAATCCTACTAGAAACATAAGAAAAGCACTCCAAGGAGGATTGGCTACCAGCATCCTTCAACACAAATCTGTGCTCCACCATATGATCAAAGCAAACTCTTCTTTCCAGGCAAGATGACCTCATCTCTGATTTCCTTCTTATATCAGAAAACACAAAGGCATTTTGCTGATGTGCAAATTTGAAAATTGTTTTATTTATTTATTGTATCTTGAGAGTCTGGCAGAAATCCTAGCAACTGGGGTTACTAAAAACTTTAAGTGCAAGATGTGTAGGCAAAGGAGAAACTCGATGGTGTCTGTTGTCCTTAAGAACATTCCTATGGGTTTACCCTCACTGCCAGTCTGCTACAGAGAAAGCAGGAATGGAGAGCCAGGCAGCTTGGCCACTTTATGATCTAAAAATTGCATCTGAGTAGTGAACAAAGAGCAGCCAAGGCCTGTTCCCATCCCTGAGGGCAAGCAGCTGACTGCTCCCCCAGGCAGGATGGTTTTGTGGCTGCTCTCCCCAGCCGGGGCTGCTCCCTGAATGGATCCCAGCACCTGGGATGGGGTGGCCCACGAATGCTCTAGCCAGGACAGAGGAGAGACACTCATAATGTTTGTTTTCATGCCTCAGTTTCTAGAGGAAGCCACTGTCTTGGGTTGCAATACAGGATGTGGCCAGAAATGTGAATTCTGTCCCCATCTGTTAAACCAGCTGGGCAGTGACCCTGATCTCCTGGCACACATTATCTGCTAATGGGCCAGCTTTAAACCAGCTGGGGCAATCATCTTTATCTTTCCACAGCCCATCCTCCCTCCAGGAGATATCTCCTGTTAATGGCCATTGAGTCCCAGGGCATGACTGATAAAATTCCATCATCCCACTGGGAGATGCTCCAGCCAGGGGAGGAGCCAAGCATTTCCTACCCAGATAAAAACTGAGATTTTGGACACCAAGGGACCTTCTTTCCACTGGATCCCAGAGGAAAGCCAGACCTTTCCACATCATCCCTGGAGCTTCAGAGGAAACTGCACCTTCTCCAGGAGCACTGCTCCAGCTGAACCACATCTGCCCCTGCAGGAGGATGCAGCCACCATTGAATGGGACTGTGCCAACACCCTGACTGACTGACGGGTGTCAGCTTGGATTCTGACTCTGGCAGTGTTTGGGATTGTTCTTTGTAATACTGTATTTCTATTTTAATTTTCCTAGTAAAGAACTGTTATTCCTAATTCCCATCTCTTTGCCTGAGAGCCCCTTAATTTCAAAATTCTAATAATAATTTGGAGGGAGGGGGTTTACATTCTCCATTTGAAAGAGAAGCTTCTGCCTTTATTGGCAGAGACCTGTCCTTCAAACCAGGACAGCCACCTGCCTGTGTTTTCAAACAGAGATTCTTCAGCAGGCACTTTGCACTTGCTGAATCTCCCAGAAATGAGTTGGAACAACATCCAGATGTGGGAAACAGGAGAAATGCAGGAGGGGAGAAGGGACATGGAAGTCTTCCTGGAAGGAACACCTCTACAAGAGAGTTTGTAACACAAGGAGCAAGAGTGCTCTTTGATTCCAGGACAATGAAGGCCAGAACAGACCAAAATGATGGAAAATACATTTTAGGTGGAAAATAATTAAAAGAATGGCATTTTTGGTTCATATTCAATTAGAACTAATTTAAACAAGATTCCAGCTAAGGATGACCCAAACAAAATCGGAAAAAAATTAACACATGAATTTGCAGTCAGGGAAATAGAAAAAGAGGGAATTAAATAGCAGCAAAGATATAAAAATTACAAGAGAGATGAAAAATCAATAGTTTGATTCTCCTTTCCTTTGTATTGTTTGCAGTAATATAAAATTGATGGGGTAGATCTGTATCTGTTGGAGATTCTCCTCAGTAAGTGTGGGTCAGTGGGTTTATTGAATTTAGAGAAGTTTAACACAGTAAGACACAGACCAGTGGAATTTCAGAAAGATGAAGAAATGTGGAATGGTAGCAGGAGACCAAAGGTAGGACCCCTTTGGCTGCAGGAATTTATTACTGTTCAGTAAGACTCCAACAGGCAGGAAATTGGTATCTGATCCTGTGTAATACATTTATTTTCCAAATGCATTATTCAGCATTTTTTCCTTGAGAAGCCACAGACCATGTTGCCATGTATGTGCTGGGTGGAGAAATCCAGATACGAATGTGCACTGTGCATGGAGAAGGTAAATTCCAGTGTCTCCAAAATATCATACACCTGCTAAGAAGGCTAAGTCTGCCATGACTCACTGATTGTTTCACATATTCTTTTTAACAAGATTTTTCTGGAGGCAACTGCTAGAATAAACAGCTCACTGCTTAGTTTTGTTGATGAAAAATAATATTTGTAACAGTTTTGTTTTTTTAAAACAAAAGTATAAGATGTTTAGAAGTAGTGAATAATGTATTAATTTTGTACCACCTGTTCTCTTTTAGCATTAAAACTTTGCCTTTCCCTCAGCACATGTTAGGGATATTTCTGTTGTCATTACCCTTTCAATGACATCCAGACAACTCACACTGTGACATTAATAAAAAGAGACATATTTAGTTGTACCTACCTTTGCACACTTTTGCCCAATTAAATTTGACTCAGTGCCTTCTAGATTTTTAATAAGTACCCAGCTATTAGCAAGAACTTAACCACTGACAAACCCCTACTTACAAATTAATCAAGGCCACACGTAGTACAAAAAATGGGCAGGTTTACCCTACTGATGCCTACTACATCAATAGGGCTGCAGTTTTCCAAATGATAACTTAGCTCCCCATTGACCCCCTGAAATACAACTAAATCTCAGCAAAGAATCCACTAGAATCTTCACAAATAAAATATGTATGAGAGCATAAAACATACACATGGTGTATCTTATTAAAAATATTTCCTCTTGCCAGTAGTTCATATAATGGAGTCAATGCTTAAACAATATTTTTCGAGAAATATCTTTGATTTGGAAACACAATTAGAACAAAAGGCATGAGGATGGTTTCTAAGGGGTTGAGTTGATTGAATTAATGTATCACCATTCTTCCTCCTCAAGACACCTCACACCCATAAAGGTTAATGGAAGATAGTTTTGTATTCCCTAATACACATGCCTATGGAAGAGCACTAGCATTGTTAACAGGTTTTATTCTCTCTGATATATCCCAGTGACTCACTTATAGATCAAGAAGCAATATTTATAATTCTACCAACGAGAATCTGCACCAAATGCCAAAATCTGTCACAGTCCACTAATGAATCTGATTTGAATTTTTGCTTTGGGAATTCCTTATGTCACAAATAAATTAAAAAAAAAAAAAAAAAGCCTTAGTCCACTTTTTGTTTTTATCCTCCTTTGAGCTGCATCAGAAGCAAAAGGTCAGTCTTCTGTATGCCACCCTCTATTGGGATTTGAGCTAGCTGTATTTTCAAATATCTGCCTTTCTGTGGATGAATATTGCAGAGGGAAAATTGGCAGATTTTAATATATATTCAACACAAACACCTTGAAAACACACTTGTCCCCTAAAACAAGATGCAAGCCCAGATTTAGTCACTGAGTGCCAAGAAGAAGAAACTCCTCAGAAGAAACAACTGAGCCTGTAGCAGGGTACAGACTCTCATAAATCTGAAGTAACAGAAAGAAGCAGATTACTTTCTAGAAGCAGGTTCTGAAAGTAGTCACTCCTCCCATCTATTTTCAGGTGCATTTCCCTCACATATCTTGGGTGAAGCAGCCCCAAACCTCCCAAATTTGAATAGATGCCACTCAGTCTATCACAGAATGACATTTTTGAAACCTAGCAATCTTTGATGGCTCATCATAAATACAGTGAGGTTAATTTCCCCAGATTTTTAGCACCAGCATCTGGTGTTACACATGGGGGCGGGATATATCTACCCAATAAAAATAAAATATAGTTATTTATGTGGGTACTGATAAATCATACAGCTTTTAAGACCTGGAGTGTCAGGCAAAAACTTTGTATTTAAGTAACCCACAAGAGGATGGAGGCTTTCTCTCTGTACTAGAAGCCATCAGAGGCAACTGGACTGATTGATGGTTGGTGTCAGGATTTATTTTTTTTAAGCATCAGACAATGCCATCTGTTTCTGGTGGACATTTCTTTGACCCTGAGGACGTTTGATACTTCAGCAGACACAGCCAGATGTTTGACAAAAAGCATTGACTACCTGAGTGCTCTGCTTCCCAGGCACTTCTCAAGAAAGGATGGATAATGGGGAACACAAATAGCTAAAATTGCTCTGGGACACACAGAGTTTAGGTAGCAGGCATGGAAATTAAGAAGGGAGAAGCTGGGAGATGTGCTGGGGCTGAGCTGCCTCTCTCTGAGGTTTGGATCTCAGGTATCACACCAAATGTTCCCGCTGCCAAATGAGGAGAAGCAAGGAGGATGGTGACATGCTGACAGTTGTTCTGACACCACTTTCCCTGTGTCCCCAGCTGAGTTTATCCATGGATTCTCAGCTGAGATGTTCGTGGGTTCTGGGCTGTTCTCCTGCAGAGCCACAAGTGCCTCGGGAAGGGGAACTCGCCTCCCTTACCGAAGTGTCCAAGCTGATGAGACAGACTCAAATGACACCTCTCACTAATGATCCCTTGGGCTCCCTTGGCTTCTGCAGGACCCTCAAGCTCAGTTCTTGTTGCCAGTATTTCCCAGCTCTCATTATGTCCCCTGCAGCTCTCTGACCAATCCTCCTGCCTGGTTCCCCACGTGCCTTCGCTCGCCGCTTGGCAGATTTTGTCTCTCCTGACAATGACTGCTCCTGACACGCCTATTCTTGCCTGCTTATCTGCTGGCCCTCTCAGCTGATGTCACCAAAACACAAATGCATATTTCCAGAATGTTGGGAGCTGCTGAAAGAGCAGATAAGGTGAAGAGCAGCATCCAGGATATGAGCTTTGGGGCACAGAGAGAGGGAGGGAAGGGAGTGTTCATCTAAGACTTGGGACAGCCTGAACTCTCTTCAAATCTTCTATGGCTTCCCTGCTCCTTGCAAAAAACTGTTTTTCCATGAGTTTCACATCTTTTCCTCTCTTCCTTCCATTGTGCAAGAAGTGGAACAGATGGGCCCCAAGGAAAGTATGATAAGTACAACACATAAAGCTTGAGGACACTGCAGACCTCTACTGTGATTCAAAAATTAAAAACCAAAACCCTAAATGTTGTAATTTTGGCTGTCATACCTTCTTCCCAAACCTGCTTTAATTTCCAGCAAGCAGATCTAACCTAGTTAGATTTGCAATTAGAAGGCACAAAAAATTTTAAAATTCCACTTCATTTATATTAATTATTAGATGCAATACAAATACTACATTTTCCTCCAAGGAGATTAACCTTTATTCACACAGTGGATGTCCTCACGAGTAAGCCATGTTTGTCATTAAATGAAAAAATAATTACTTGATTCAGGGCAGCAAGTCTTGCTGGAACCCTTGAGTTAAGAATTTCTCTAGGGATAGACTGTAAAAACTGCAAAAATGGGGACTTGGTATTCTAGATATGTACATAATTTGAAAAGAAAATAAGGAGATAGCTGAAAAAGTGCTATCATATGTCATCAGAGTTCCATTTTCATTCATTTATTGACAATGGTAATCTGAATTAAAGAGGCCTTGTACTTTTTGGGGTAAAACAACTCTTTATCATCCTTTAAAAAGTTTTACACTGACATTCCATGTTTTAATGCTTCCTGTCTTTTAAGAGCATTGGGGTTTTGATGTATCCTCCCTCAGTGACAGCCCTATCATGTCAGGCAGAAATACAAATCTCCATCTGAAGACCACCTTTGACCATCCTAATATGCTTTGGTTGTCTGAGCTCTTGAAATGTAAAATTGTAATCCACTTTCACCCAGACCTGAAAGATGCTATTTTGCTATTACTTCTGGTTTTACCACAAGGGATGATGATTGTTCTCTGTACCCATTTCATTTAAACAAAGAGAAAATCTGACATTACCATAAGCCTCTTTCAAGCCCAGTTGTGATCTGCTGAGAAATTTGCAGTGATGGAGAAGCATCAGCATTGAGTGAGACAGGACTTTATGGATACTCCTACACTAATAAATTAAATGTGCTCAGGGATATTTTCTGGCACTGGGGGCAAATGCAAAAGATCATCTCAATCCATATTATTAAACTTCTTCATCCTCTGCACTGATCACACTATTCCAGCTGGGATAGACCTGTGCAGGTCCCCCACAGCCAGCCACTTGATGGATTCCCACAGGGTGGGCTACCAGTTCTCCTTCATAGGTGGCCACATTGACTCACTCTGATGTTCCTCAATTAGAGATCATGGTGCTCAATTAGTGACACTCAGTAATTAACTCTAGAAAATGGTTTATACAGAAGCAAAGCCCCCATGTTGAGGACCATGCAATCCAAATATCAGCCCTGTCTCACACATTTGCACACTACACATTACAGCTGCCTCTTTTGTGGGTTTTGATCTGTTTTCTTGACTCTAAACATTGAACTAAAGGCAACTTTAGCAAACAAAGCAAAAAACCCAGAAGTATTAGATAGACACATGGGATCCAATGACACCTTATATTGTTTAGGGTTTGCTGTTTAGGAAAGTGATTCAGGGCAGGGACTTGCTGTGAATTTCTTCTCATAGATTAAGCTTCACAGAAAGCTGTAGTCATTTCTCTTCCCTACCCAAACAATATTCCCAGTCCCAAATCTCTCTCTTGCACATGTGTCAGGCCAGGATCCATGCTAAATGACCCTTCATCTCTCTTGCCTTTCTCCTCCTTCTAGTCCATTATTCCCATCTAGGTTGCATTGGTGGTGCTCAGGACAATGTTCTCATGGTCAGGAGGGAGACTTGTAAAAGAACAGGATGGAGTGGAAGCACTAAGAAGTTCTGCATTGTTCCCATTCATACAAATTATCTCCTGCTTTGGGTTGGAAGGGTCCTTAAAAATCACATATTTTCAATCCCTCTGCCATGAGCATGGAGCCTTCCACTAGACCAGGCTGCTCAAAACCCTGTAACTTAATTTTTCTTTCTTGCCTGGCTGCAGAACTGTGTCTGTCAGAACAGCTCTGGTGACACATTTTATCAACAGACTTTGTGTGTTCAAGAGGGAGATGGTGGTGAATGACTCATAATGAAGTTCTCTTGGTGTCTGACCAGTTTGAGAATCTACTGATTTTAACCTGGTGGAGGTTTCATGGGACTTTCCCAGAACACCAAGGATCTGTCCTACATGGATTTGTAGAAAAGGTATGTAGGCAGGCACAAACCTCTCCAGCCAAAGAATGTAATATTTCCATATTTCTATCTGTTTCATGGGCCAAATTATAACAGAAAAAAACATCCATAAAGGCTTCCTGAGACGGAAGCAGAATAGAAAGACAAGTTTCAGGCATATTTGACTTTTTCAGAGAAAAGTTTCCACTGAGTCTAACCAAAGTGGTCACTTCAAATCTCATCTGAGCAACTCTTCAAACCCTGCTGAGCAACTCTGCTGCCAGGCACTGAATTACCATAGGAAAACCCAGGACCAGAAGGTCCTCTTGGGTCAACATATCAAGCCACATGGGGATTTCTACAGCTGAGTTTGCCTCCTAGGGTGGCAGGGACAGAAATAAGTAGTTTTAGGGGCTATTTAGTCTGATATTTTTAGATTTTTTGGGTGGTAAGATATTTTAAGATTTCACAGACTCCATTAACCATATCTGACTATAAAGGCATCTCCATGTGATTATTTCAGATGTAGATGCTCAGTGACTGATACATATACTCTCAAACATTTTCTGTAGGTAAGCTACTGGACCATAACATAAATATTTAAACAGGGCTGAGTGCATGACCTTACACTTTGTATTTCATAATTCCATGCATCATGCATTAATTCAATAATGGTTATGCAATCCTGCCTACAGGATAGTGTAATACCCTAGAAATTAGTGGTGCTTCCACCTTTGTGTTCTCAGAAAATGTCATCAATATTTTCCTAAATAAGTGGACAGCAAGGGAAAAAAAACCAACAAACTAGGACTGATCCTAAAAGAGGAATTTCATTCTTATATTTTGCATTTAAGGAAAATTCTGAAGGTGCCACTTTCCTGGTTACAGACCCTACATGTTTACATGCTTGTGACTCCAGCAATGCAGGATCCACCACGGAAATGCAGCAGTGATTTACCAGCTTGTGGTGATTGGGGAACAGGGGTGGATGTGCTGGGATGTTCTGGGATGTGTGAATGGGACAGAGGTGAGACAGCAGCAGCCCAGATCTCAGCCCCAAGGGGCAGTTAATGCACTGCAGCTCTGTGGTTTAACACTGAGAGATGGTTTTTGGATCATACAGCCCAGCTGGAGCAGCAGCAGAGACAGTGAGTGCATTTCTGCAGCACTTCAGGCTGTCCTTCCCTTGGTGGCACTTCAGGTGACTCTGGTAAGACCCAAAATTCATCCTGGTGGCCACCAGAGGGTAAAAGTGTGGCTTGGCCAGCGAGCATCAAGCACACCCAGTGAGGTTGGGAGGTTGCTCTGCCCGTGATGAAGTGTCACTTTTATCCATCCATGCACATTGTTAGCACCCAGCACACATATCTGTCCCCTGAGAAGTGGCTGGTGTCACACTGGCTCTCACCAGCAGAGCAGGGGGCACCAGGACCTGCCTCGTGACCCTAATTCTCCTGCATCATCTTAACAATTCCTGTCTTGCTGATTTTCCCTGCTCACCTCAGTAACACAGGTTAAAAACACGTTAAGCCCTTTTGGTAAACCTAACAAAAAGCATAATTATTCACGTAGCTATTTCAGAAGCTCTCTTCTACAAATGAGGAAGAAATTCTTATGATCTGTCTGGTTTGGCTTTACCTTCTAAGCAGCCTCAAAGCCTCTGAAATGCCACCTGGCAATAGCAGCACAGCTTTATTGTGCAAAGGGCAGTTACAGAGCACATTGTTTCCCAACTATATTGAAAAGTTTAGTTCCTTGAAGATGATTCACTCATCAGCTGACCAGCCTTAAATAGAGTTTTTGTGTGGCATTGCACACAAATTGTCCAAGACATTTTCAGGATGTATGAATACAACCCAAAGACCAAGGATATGCTAAAATTCCTTCCAATGGCTGGACTGCTCTAAAACACAATGTTGCCCATGGCACTTACTAAGTTTTCTTCCACCATTCCTTTGAATTTATGTTGGGCTGGATAAGACCTGCAAACTGAATCACTGAACACACCACAGAATTGCAGTGGTTGTAACAATTTCAGCACCAGTTTGCAGATTTTACAGGAGTTCAAGAGCAAGTTTGCTCCATAATCCTCATCCTTGCAGTTGGGAAAGTGACCATAGATATCACCATATGGCAGGTGTGACAGATAAAAGTATTTAATTTAGATGCATGTACAGATATGCTACACCAGATAATATGGAAGCATTTAGAGCCCAAATGAGATACAACCTCAGGATAATATTCTTTATCAGAACTGACTCTTGAAACTCAGAGGAGAAAAAAGGATCTCAGCAAGTTAAAAAAGAGACTCTGATGGCACAGATGGCAATGGAGATACAGGTAAAAATTTTCACACGAGTGTTTTTATTTGAAAGGGCTTATGGTGCTTTTTAGCTACCAGAACTTCTAATGATGTTATGCAAGTGAGTTGGTGAGTTCAATCCACTCTTACTGAAGAAAGCAAAAATTTTGCTGATGCCAGAGGTGTAGGATGACCTCCTCTCTACCTGCTAATCAACATCATGACATCTCCATGTTGGCACTGGATGAGACTCATGATTCAGAATCTGTTACTCTTTTCACCACCTTCATCACCTATAAATAATTTCCATGACCCAAACACAAGAATCTTTATCAGTCTTTGCCACATCCTCACAGAACTATTGGCTGAAAAGAGTAAAGTCAGCAATTTTTTCTTTCAGCTGACCAATAACTTCAGATTATCCATGCTGACAGAGTTTTTCAATATCAGATTTTACATCTGGGACAGCATTTTTTTTGAGCATTGAAGGTTAAATATATGTAGATAATGTTAATGCAGTCTCTGCTGAGCCAGATTTCATATTTAACAGAACTTATGCACACTGATGAGTGTTAATATCTAAGGGTATCAGATGTTGCTAATTCACATCTTTAATAATCCATGAATATTTCAAATGTTAACATTTCCCCCAGAATTTAACACATATTATTTCCAGTTTTCATCATCACACACAGAACACATTGCTTAATGGCAGGGGAAGATTAACTTTCCAGATCTCAGGCTAAACTCTCCTAAAAGATATAATAAATAATGTTTTTTTCCAAATAAAGAAAATAATATTTTGCCCCAGCTCTTCTAATCAAATGTAATTCCAAGGAAAATTTATAGAAATGGTAAGTCACAGATAAAAACATAATTAATTTCCCACTTTCTGAGTAATCACAGTTTAATTTTTTGATTTTTAGTTAAAAAAAACTTAAAAATATACCTTGCCCTTGCAATCAACATTTTCAGTGTGAAAATAACTGTTAAAATTTAAGTTAATGTAAACAAAGCAACACACTTTGCTTTTCTACAAGCTCTTTCAAGAACTTTTCTACCCCATCTGTTGACAACCAAAACACTGGGTACTTAAAAGCACAACAACCACTAAAAGCAATCAGTAGTAAAACCCAACTTTTTTATTTTTTTTTTTTTACAGCAGCATCTACTATTAAACAACTCACTACATAAACAGTAAGGCCATTAGAGCCACAATGTCAAAGATGCTCTGTAAGCTGAACAGGCAAAACATTTCCACCATGACTGAAAGCCAGCAAAGCGCTCCTTAAGATGTCAACAGGGAAATATAATTCAGTCTTAATAGGTTCAGAGCTTATGTAAGCCATGCTTATGGGATGGTCTAATAAAAAAATAGCAAGGGAGCCAGTGACATTACTGTAAACAAAACCTGCAGCTTCCTAAGGCAGGCTAGAGATGTTCAAAACTCTGCTCAAAGGCACTGTGCTGTGGTAAGGTTTGTGTGTTTTGGGCCAGGAGTGAAGGGAAATATAAATATGTCTCCAAACAGGGATGGTTGAGGTGGTACTCACACCTGTACAGAAAACAGATCAGGAATGCCTTCAGCCCCATGAATGGCCCAAGAAATAAAATCATTGTGATCAATGTGCCTTTCTTCTAGTAAAACATCTGCTCTTCTGAGAAAACCCAGCAAGCTCTCATTCCCAACTAGCCAACTAGTAATGTAACTCTGTATTTGGGATAGAGCAAATTTCTCTTGCTGACAACTCGGCTCATTGAATTAAAATCGTGGTGCAATGTGAGATTTACCGTTTCTGGATTAAAAATGGTTCGTTTGCACGTGCCCACCAGGAAAGGAAGAAAAAGACAAAACCATCTTGAGAACTCACCACCAGGTTTCCTATCACCATGACCAGCAGGAAGACGAGAAGGCACAGGGGCTGCCCAGCCACTTCCATGCAGTCCCACATGGTCTCGATCCACTCTCCGCACAAAATCCGGAAGATGATGAGGAAGGAGTGGAAGAAATCGTTCATGTGCCACCGTGGCAGGTTGCCAGTCGTGCTTATCTTCTTCACATTGTCCAAGTAGCTCTTCCCAAAAAGCTGCATTCCCACCACGGCAAAAATGAAGACGATGATGGCCAGCACGAGGGTGAGGTTGCCAAGGGCCCCCACGGAGTTCCCAATGATTTTAATGAGCGTGTTTAAGGTCGGCCAGGACTTTGCCAGCTTGAAGACTCGCAGCTGTGAGCAGAACATAAACAACAGTGTCAGCTCACAGAAGCATCAGCCACTTCAGCCGATGAATTATTAAAGTGAGTAAAACGTGAAAGATGTTAAATGCCTCAGTGTGTGTGGTACAAGGTGATTTTAGCCATACTTCCTGTTAACCTCATTACTTCTATTAATAAAACATCAGTTTGGCTTCTCAGATGAGAATTAAGTTTTCCTGAGCTATGCTGATCTATCTGGTTTGATAGACATGGTTTTAATGGTGCATTCCCCTGCTGGTGGGGAAAGGATAGAAGAATGAAATCTATTTCTTGGTATTTTCTTTTCTGTTGGTTTTTCTCTTCCAAATAAACAGCCTGGCAGGCACCTGGAGGGAGGGATTTCAGGTTTGGTCCCACAGTGAGAGAAGGAATTCCTCTGTGCTTCAGAGCAAGCCCCAGTCAGATGTTATTAGCTGTTAGTTCCCAGGGTGAAAATCAGCTCTGTGCCGAGGATCACGCAGTCTGTGCACAGCCCACGCCCCACTTAAGACCTATTTTAAGGATGTAAATGGTCCCTAGCCCTTGTGCTGTATTTTCAGCTACAGGTTTAAATTAAGCCCTATTGAAGCAGGATTGCTCCAAGAACTGAAGGAGAGACACTTAGGACAGTGATGGAAAATTTACACTTTTGAGCAATTCAGAGAATTTTGGGGAAAATTTTTTTTTTCTTCTGGTAAATGTAACCACAAGGGCTCATTTTGCTGATCTTTAAAATTTTGAAGCCATATCATGGCCAGAATAATTAGCACGGACATCCTGGTACATGAAGTGCAACACAAATGTCAAGCTGGCAAGGGAAGTACTTTTCTGTTCCAGCATGTTGCCAATCTCTCATTAATAGAACACCACTGTCCCCTGCTTAACAAAGGAGCTGACAGCTAAGGAGTTCCCATGAAAGACAGATGATACGTTATGCTGATCAGTCCTAGAAAAAAAAATAAAAATCTCTCTCTGAATATTTCAAAGACATTTTCTTTTGACAATATCTAAAAGAACAGTGGCATGTTTATAACATAATTTAGGAATAACAGCTCCTGAAACAACAAGTTATCAGCTCTTGCATTTCTTGGGCTATCAATTTTCTACTGTCTGTGCTAACAGGTGTGCAGGTATAAAGTGGCAGATCTTTATTACATGTTGGAATTCAAATATTTTAAGTGTGCTACAAGTACCTGGCACAGCTAGAAGGAATCAAATTATGTTCTCATTTACCCTGATGTAAATCTGGAACAATTCCATTTATCCCACAGTAATTAGTGTCACATACTGTTCACCAGTTTGCAGCAATTATAGGCAGATGCATTTTTAAGAAAATATGTTGCATTCATATCAGAGTTTATATGTAATAAAAAAAAAAAAAAGGTTAAGATCAGAATAAGACCATTACCAGTCGAAAGGAGCGTAAAACAGACAGGTTTCCCATGCTGGACAAACCCAGTTCCATCAGGCTTAGAATAACAATTATGCTGTCAAAAATATTCCAGCCCTGTTGGAAATAGTAGTAGGGGTCAAGGGCAATTACTTTGAAGATCATTTCTGCTGTAAAAATCCCAGTGAAGACCTGCAGAAAGAAAATATGAAGTCAAACTAACCTTTCAAGCACAACTCCTTGCTTGTGGAGTTTCCACTCACACAGATGAACCCAGCAGAAAGCCAGACACATGCTACAAACAAATACTTGGGGTTTTTTTTGGTTTTTTTTTTTTGTTTTTTTTTTTTGTGGCTGACTCTTTACCATTATTACAATTCTGTCTAGTCTTTTCACAATAATATCTGATACTGCTGTAAACTTATAAAGATATCTGACTTCAGGAACTGGATTGGAAATACATTTCCATCTCCTTCCATCATCTGAATAATCACAGAGGTAAAAAAAGGAAAAAAAAGTGCAAAGGTGCCTTTTATAAAGGTTAAATCTATCAATTTCAGTGGAGAAAGGTAAGTGAATGGAGAGTGAGTGTTAAGGGCTATTTGTGTTGCAGTCTATCTGGTGTATCATCCCTTTTTATTTTCTTCTTATTATCAATGAAGGGCAATGCACGCCTCCAGATATTCTGAGGTTATTGCTGGCAGCAAAGACGATTAGAAACTCTAATTTGAGTCTTGCTTTGTTGGTTTTTTTTTATTTTTATTTTTACAAATAGTCACAGCAATTTTCTTCTCATTGCATCTTGGGAACACATTGGTTATTTATGACCCAGTTCAAATGTCATATGGTGGAGCTTCTAATTGGAACATTTTTCTTTAAAACAACATATAAATATTACCTATGAGGCAGAGGGAGCAGGGAAGGGAAGGCTGCTGACAGCAAATTCACTTTTAATAGATTCTTGTAAAGTATCCCAGGGAATCAGATTTTGTCTTTTTGTATTCCCTGCTTAAGTAACCTTTTAAATGCATAGTGCAATGCTGCAATCAACTGCAAATGACAAAATGTGGGCACCAAGTTTGTAATGTACTACTTTATTTTCATTTCACATCCTAGTACAAACTGCCCAGAGCTTTGTGTTTCTGGAAAATTCTGGAATTTCTGAAATAGAAATAGATACATTTGCAGGAATGGGTAATATCTGTACAATTAAAATACATGGTTTTCTGTGAAACAATCAACATTAATGCAATTTGTTGGTCAAAATAGAGGGGGAAATCTAGAGGTCATGTATCACTAATATACAGTCAAGGAGAAATGTTTTCCTTCCAAGAAGTTGAATATTTGCAACATGAGCCCAGCAAAACTGATCAACTCTGAGCAACAGAGATGAGACTCCTACTAAGATGTAAAAGGGAAAGAGCAAAATCATACAATTATGATATAAAAGAATAAAAATAAATTATCATAGCCTGAATTTGAGGAGTGCTTGGCTTTGCTCTGTAATGCTTCAGGAATTAATTACTCCAAGTGGCCATTTTACACAATTCCTTATGGAAAGTACCTTCTGTTTCCCCTCAGGAAAATGATCTCTTGGATTGCAGCAATACCTTGGGACAGAGCAACTTTCCATCACCACCTCACACCAAGAACATAACAAACAACCTGTCTCATATTTCTAATTAGCAAAGAACTTCTGAGTCACAGGGGTTAGAGATACCAAAGATTCCCATCATAATGCTCGAATTTTTCCTGGGACAGAGAACATGACAAAACTGGATGTCTGTGAAATTGTATCCAGGGGACTGCCTTAAAAAACCATGAGACCACGCTGCACACATTATGCAACCCTCTTGCTGAGAAAATGACTCAGGAGGATCACTTTCTTTGCCTGAATCATTTTAATCAATAGCCTTCTGAGAAGGAAATGTCACAGCAAGACAGCAGAATGTCTGAGCCCTCCTGGAGGCATCAGGAGTGGTGTGTGTGTGTCTGTGTGTACCAGCCACAAACTCCACACAGCACCTGCTCCCCTGCACCTGCACGAGGGGCTGGGTGGTTCATGTAATAAAGGATGGAAAGAAAACAAGCAGCTTAACATCCCACTGGTGCTAAATATGTGGAGCACTTTGTCTTAAAAAAAAACCCCTTTTACCTGTTTTCAGCTATTTAGGCATTGATGTTTGCATAATGATACCTCAGCTTCTAAAGGAAAACAGAAATTGAGGGAGTCTTGCTCTCCCCACTCTTTTTTTAAGTGGTGGCACTGCGTGGGCAGATGAACTCTGTGCATGGGCTGCCTCCTGCTCACATTTGAAAAATGTTCATTCCTGTAAGGGGTGAGCTGAAGGGGCTGAAAGTAGCAGATGCTGAATGAAGTAGATGGACAATCACAGCTGGAGAGCCCCAGTGACTGGCAGATCCAGAGAAAGAAAATCTATATTCCATTTTCATTCTTTCATTTCTCTCAGAAACATTTGCTCCGAGTTAAAAAAAAAAAAAAAAAAAAAAAAAAAAAGAAAAAAGCCAAAGACCTGCTCTCTTTAATATTTCCCCTGTTTAATGCTAGCATAATCACTCAAAGAGGGTTGGATGTAGCAGGAACACAGCCAGCGTGGGGGCAGAGGGGGGCTGCAGTCTGAGCTCAGGGGATGCAGTCACCTGGCAGCCTGCCCTGGAGCTGGGACTCCCTTCCTTTCACAGGGAATTGCAAAAAATGTCAATTTTTATTGCAAATGACTTTGCAAAATCTTCCACAAAATGGAGTTACCTTTCTCTGACCTGCTCTGCTCACAATTAATGCAGTTATGTGGGGGTTTAGTAAAGCTGGTGAGGGTGAGCTGGGTTTGTCTGAGCTCTCACAGAGCCAGGCTGGGATCTCAGGAGAAGGGGAGCCCCAAGCCATCAGCCTGCTACATCAGCTTGCTTACTTTACACTTCAGCACAAAGAAGAGAAATAGCTCTAGGCACTGGTAAGAGACTCACAGTGAGATTTTTTTCCTTCTTCTTTTTTTTTTTTGGCAAAATGTTTGCAAAATTTGCTTTTTAAAATTTCTCTCTCTACAACAAAAAAAAAAAAAAAAAAAAAAAAAAAAAAAAATTAAAAATAAATAAAAGGTCTGTCTGCAAAATTTCTCTGTCTGCAAAATCCCTGTCTCTACTGATTGTCTAATTTCCTGATGGCACCTGGCACAGCCCTGCTCAGCCCTGGCAGGTCTGCAGGAGCTGTGCTGGCAGGAGGGGTGCCAAGGGCTAAAGTTTCACTGCCTGTGGTCTGCAAAGTGGAAGCTGATCTGCCAAAAGCAGAGTGAGGAGCAGACACCTTGACTGCCCCAAGTGCCAGAGGGGGAAGTGGCAGCTTTGCCACCTGCTTTGATGGATGCAAAGGAATTTTTTCAAGTCATCTTAGAAGGCCACAAATTATTGAGCAACAAGAGGGAATGCTGGCTGCAAAGTGGAGCTGGATCCAGTCCTGTAAGGTGATTTCCAAGCTGTCCTTATCTACTGCTTTCTGCAGTTCTGCAGAGAACAAGAGCATGGGTTTGGAGCAAGAGAGACCCAAACAGATTTCTGCTTAGCACAACAACAGAGGGAGATCTGCCAAGACACATCAGCTGAAAAGGTGGAGACAGGTCTCACAGCCTGGGGGAATAACCTCAACCTGCCCACAGAAGCCCAGAGCTAGAAATAACAAGGACCAGAGTAAAGAAAAGAATCTCTATGTGTTATATCCCATATTCTAGGACTGATATAAAATGTCGGGATATTGGTACTACCCACCCAAACCTGCCAGCATGGCAGGTGTCACATCTGCAGTGTCTCTGTGTGCTCCCACTGTGCTCCATGGCTACTACAGTCACAGCCCTGCAGGCCACTGTCCACCTCATCCAAAAATAAATGTCTCTACAACACCACATTAATGGGCCTTGAGACTGTCCATTACTTTCTATTGACTTCAAAAACAAAGACAACTGGCACAGACAAACTCCAGTTCTGTAAATAACTAAAGTTAGGTGACATGAATCCAGTTTTGAGATACTTCAGCCTTTGTTTTTACAGAAATAAAGGGCTTTTTAAATCTCTGCTGTGAGCTCCTCAAATGCAAACTTATCAGCAACCACCTTCCAGATTCTCCAGATCACTAATATTCCCACAGGATATCCCTGCTGCTACCACTACATCTTAGAGGCAAGCCCACCATGCCATTTCTGTGCCTTTTCTAATTCAGACTCTTCTACAATTAAAAGGATTCTAAACATTAAGTTTTAAAGCAGCAACACAAGGCAACTTTTAAACATAACTCAGAGAAAGATGATTAAAGAAAATTATTCCATTTTGTGGTAACTGCAGAATTTTAGCAGCCCCCTGGGTCATAAATTGCATCACAATGCCCTTGGAAAAATTTTTGCTGTCCCTGCAGCTTGGCTGTGGAGTGTCCCTCTGCTTTTCTTGGGGCAAGTGTGGTCTCTGCTTGCTTGCACATTAAGGTTCCCCTCAATGCATTGGCTGTGTTTGCTCCATGTCCCCTCTGCCCTGGGCTTTTCATAGGACCCAGCACATGGAAGATGCACTGCAGGCACCTTCCAGCATAGATACCAACCCATGATCAAAGACAACTCCATTTCCCTCCATGATCTTGTTTTTTTCTGTAGTTTTTTCTTTTAATGCAAAAGTCACAGTTAGTCACCAAGAATTGCTGCCTTATGGGTGCTTTACCAGAAGTCCCACATAAAGCTCATTAACCTTTCTCTTATCTCATTGACTTAAACAGATAAGATATCTATCAGGAACAGCCCAAAACCGTGGCTTTAATGGATGATAATAGCATTAGAATAAGTTAGCTTGACAAAAACAGACACTTGTTCTTCATTCAGTTCTTTTCAGAAGGAGGTGGCTGTGTGGACTTGCCTGACAGAGGCAAAGCAATGCTGGCAGTGTATCAAAGTGGGACGCTCCCAAGCCACAGCCAGAACTTTTCAAAGCAGGAATTTCACCCCTCAGGTGGCAGTTTGAGTTCACACTGACTTACCAAATTGCCTATGTACAGCATGTGGTCAAACTCCTTGGTCATCTTGTAATGCTCCAGGGCCATGAAGAGAGTGTTCAGCACAATGCAGAGGGTGATGGTCAGGTCTGTAAACGGGTCCATTACCACAAACTTGACAAATTTCTTGATCAAAAGCCAAAGTGGGCAGCAATCCCAAATGAGGAATTTAACAGCAAAGTGGTTCCAGCAGGGAGGACATTTCTGGTGTGATTCCTCAAGCTCTAAGTCACAAGCAGCAAAGTCACAGTCAATTCACACTGAGTTATGTGACAAGAGAACACTTAAAATTACTCATAGCACAGAGGAAGGCCCACAAATTACCCCAAACTTTTTTTCAAAGGTAAAAATATTCCTGTCCTAACAGGCTGGCAAATTACACACTGTGGGGTTTTAGCCAGTTGACCTGCACTTAGCAGACAGTGACCTGTTCTGAAAGTAAAAACCTTTTAAAAGTGTTACAGGCAAAAAGTGAGAATCACACAAAATATGTGAAGTCTAGTTATATATATATAGGCTTGGATTCTTACTCTATTTTCCATTTTGCTAAGTTCAAATGGATGAGAATACACTATCTTCATTGAACTTAGTTTGGAATATATATTTTTCATTCCCTGGTCACATTTCCAAAGTATCTTAAGTAATATCTTTTCAAGCAGATAAGAGATGAAAGAGCTTAAATCCAATATTTAAAGCTGATTTAAGTACTTGAGAACCAGAGTATCACTGGTTGTCAACAGAGTTTCTGTCCTTGATGTGCAATCCAAAAATACATTAAATATCTGATTTTTCTGAAATGCCCACAGACAAAATCAGGGAGCACATAAGCCAGTCTCAAAATGTTACTAAAACTCCAATGTGCTTTTTAAAGGCTCTTAAAGTATTTTCTGTAATACCACTTTTACATGCTCATTTTACCTGTGCACAAAAGAATTGGAATAGCTTCAAAAGTATAATTTGTGTTAAATGGTGAAAAAAAAAAAAAAAGCAAAAAAAGACAGTTAATGGCTAAATGACAATGATCAGCAGAATTGCTTAATGCCTTCCTTTTCTGATTCCTTTATGGGCATGGAATGTTTTATTTTAGTTTGAGTCTATATAATTAGAAGCTGCACTGATAACAGGAAAACTTCAGCCAAGGCTGTTATTTCAATCAGTTCATAAACAGCCTCCTCTCCCAAGGCAGGAAACATTTGGGACAAGGGGAAATGGCCCCAGGCTGTGCCAGGGGAGCTTCAGATTGGATATTGGGAAAAAAATCTCTTCATTGAAAGAGTGATTAAGCACAGATGGAGTCACTATCCCTGGAAGTGTTCAAAAACTGAGTGGATGTGGCACTTTGCAGGATGGTTTGGGCATGGGGGTACTCAGGCAAAGGCTGGAATTGCTGAACTTGGAGAATTCTTCCTCAGATTCTCTGATTCTTTATCCACTTTTTTCCAAAGGACAACAGAACTGTGCTATTAGGTGTCTTCCACCAAATTTTCAAAATACCATATGGTGTCCTACCTGAACAGGTTTTGCACACACATCTGCTCTGAGATCTTTGGGAAATCAAATTGTTCCCAAGAAATTACTCTTTCCAGCCTCCAAAGAGAGGGTTTACAGGTAAACCCTAAAATTCTTTGAGAACCATAGATTTCAATGCAAAATCCTACTTTTTTTTTTTTTTTTTTTTTTTTTTTGAAACTTGCCTCTGAAAGCAATAAAGGATTTAGAGCGGTCAATTCCTTAAGGATGTAATTTTCCAGGTAAATCTAGAACACATAGATCTATATCCTTATTCTTCACAACAAAAGCCCCTTTAAGTCCAAGCTGCTGTTAAAAGGCTTGTTTCACCCTTTTTAGCCTCAGCCACATGTTATTTCTCTGTCCTTTCACCAGCTTTTGTGATCCTGGACCTTCTGGGCCAGATGGTTCTGCTTGTTGATCCAGCTGAAAACCAACCCTACAAAATGCAGGAACACAGCAAGGGAAGGAGGAGGGTGTGACTGTCCTCTTTTGGCAATGATGTGGCCCTAAAACAGTTTAAATAAAACAAGAATCTATGAATCCACATCCTTTCCCAGTAAATATGATCTTTGGAAAACATAAGATATCTAATTTTTATTTTTGTTTTAATATCTGCAAAAGAAAAAAGTAAAATTAGCCTCTGTTTTTTCTGCTTCCATTAAAAATGATCAGAAAAATACAACCATCATTGTGTTGGAGATGTTTTTCCTCTTATCTTTAAATTTAAAAAGAAATAGATCCTTTCTTGTCTGCAAGGCTTTGTAAAGTCTGGAAAAAGCAGACAGTTGTTGACTACTCAAAAGCCAAGAGCAGAAACCAAATAAGTAAAGGGGAAGGGATTTCTGGTCCAGCTGGTTCAAAGTTTGGCACAAATCTTACAGCCAAGAATATGGTTAAATCCTGTGATGTTTTTTATTCTGATCTGACATTCCTTGTTAACAAGTATTCAATTTCAGTGACTAATCAAAGTCTGGGAGTTAGGAAACCTTGGATAAGGATTTCTTCTATGCAGAATCATAGAATCATTTAGGTTAGAGAAGATTGCTAAGATCACTGATTGCAGCTGTTATCCCTTGACTGCCAAGTCCATCACCAAAGCACATCCCTGAGTGCCATGTCCTCTGAGTTATCCTAGCCTGGATGGTCTCTAGTTCTGTGGTATAAAGGAATAGAAAAATACCATTAAATAAACAAGAAGTCCAGAAATCCAGGCCTTCTAGGCATTCTTAACACATTACAAGAAAGCAAATCAGTCACAAAGCTAATTGCTGAAAACCCCACAGAAAACAAATAAAACCTTTGCAGAGTACATTAAACACTGGAATACACCAAAGTGATTATTTCCCTATTAAGAGCACAGCTCTTTATTTATTCAAACACAGATATATCTTCTGGCCACAATACTGCTGAATATAACCATGGGGAGGGTAAAAAACTGAGGAAGAGGAAGGACTTTGTGGTTTCACACTGGGTGATGTCCAGTTCCTGTCTGTGAGGCCTCTCCTAGGCAAGTCCCCATCCATCAGTCACACACAGTTAGGAGGAGAATCCACAGTTTCCCTTGCTACTGCGTTCTTGACTGACATTTTTCTGTGTTCTTAGGTGCTACCTCCTCTCCCATCTCTGTTTGCAGTGTAGGAGACACGAGAAAGTGTAGAAGCCCTTTCATGCTGCAAGTCAAAAGATTGGGAATGAGGGGGTCCTCTTCTGAGTTGTCTTTCTGTTGATAAATTTGCAAGAGGAGCATGCAGAGTTCCTACCAATGGCAACTCAGAGGAGGAAAATCCTCCTGCACCCCGTGAGAAGTGCAGTGAAAAAATTTGTTGAGGAATATTTGCATGGTTAAAGTGGTCCTTTGAGCATCCTTGAATTTCATGGTGGGACTCCAACACCACACTGCAGTGTCCCTCTTGTGAGAGACATGGAGACCTTCCTCCCCCACAATCTGGATGTTCTGCATGTAGCTGGTGACTGCAGGTGCCAGGCTTTCCATCAGCCCCAGGGGATGAGATACCAGTGCATGTACAGTCCCCCAAACCAGGCTGCTGCTCTGCTACCCTGCACTCTACTGAACCCTGTGTAAATCTAGCACCACAACAGCACAAAATCTTGAATCCTAGAGCTCCAGCTCTCATTATATGGCATTCTTTCTGGAGTTTTACAAGTCCATGGGTAAGAAAAGGATTGTGCTGTCTCTGTTTTAGGGGTTCCAATTACCATCCTTAGTGCCTTCTTCCAAAACAATATCAGGGCATTTTGTGTCACTTTATTCCTTTTAACGTGACTGTGGCTTTGAGCTGGGGAACTGAGGACATCTCTTACCTTCCAGGGCACTGGTGATGATGCTGACAGCACTCACTGCCCTCTGCCTCTGGAAGGGCTCCTCTGAGTGGTCCACAGAGGGTCGGTGGGGCATTAAAAGCTGTTTCTTGCTTGCCTCGTCCGAGGGGGAGGTCTGTTTAAAGGAACACACTGGATCAGCACAGTAAAACCAAGGCAGACACTGGGCAGAAATTTCAAAACTGCCTAAGCATAAATTTTGTCATCTGATGAGTCTAAAGCTCACTGACTTCTGAGTTAAAGACATGCTGGTGGGGCACAGCTTTTGAAAATGGCACTTTGAGCAATTTTGGAAAATTTGTTTCTGGCCTTCACCTTCATGTAAATTGTGGGTGAAAATAAAGGAATGCTTACAATGCCAGAGGAATAGCAGTGCTGCTTTCCCATGCTCTTTGCTTGTGAAAGAAGGCCTGCTTAATTACATTAATTAATCCATTATTTCTGAAATGTGTTAACTATTTAATTATACAGCTAGAAAAGGAAAAGGGCGTGGGTAACAGCTCCATTACAGATCTCTGATATCATACCAAGCAAACTGACTCCCCAACACATGTTTTTCCTTGTTCTGAAACACTGCCAAATCTCAGGAACATATTGTCATTGTGGTGATCTTTGGTGTTATGGATTGTGAAGCTCCATAATTAAGGGAGAGACTTAGCTTCTTTTTCTCAGGAAAAAAGAAATAACCTAAGTCTTGTTCTCATGTTTCTCAGACAAAAGCATAAAAAAAATTCCAAAGAAATCAAATACCAGAAAAACAGAAATCCCAAACTGTCTTTGTTTAATGTCTCATTTTAAATTAGTTTTATGCTTTTTGTAGGCTTGGGTTTCTGAAGTCAGACAGAAATACAGTGTAGCTGAAGACACACAGTGCATTAAACACTTCATATTGTCAGCTCACAGGAGCAAGATGTTAAGGCTTTTATTATTACAAGCTCCCACTTCATGTAGAGAACAAATCCCGCTTGGTTTACTCCTCCAGATCCCACACAGGTGGAAAAAAAGTGGTTGAGATGCAAGAATCTGGGAAAACCAGGTTCAACATAATTCTCTGTCACAGACCTCATGGTTGAGACCCTCAGTTTCCCAAACTAAATGTTCAAGAGCCCCTGCCCTGTCCTCAAGCACCCAGGCTGTGAACAAGGCAGGTGTAGATAGGTGGTTCCTGATGGCTCTGGTGTTGTAGCTCAAGGAAATGGGAAATGAGAAATCCCTGCAAAGATGAGAACCTCTGGTTTATGCAGGTATCAGAGCAGCTGCTTTAGTTTCTCCATAGACAAATGAGCTACAAGAGTTAGATTCAGTCTTCTGGATCTTCTCATCACTGGGGTCTGAAGTGGCCCTGACCACCCTGATCAGCTCCTCAGCTGGGGATGTCAACTGAGATGTGCCAAAAGCAGCAGCTCCACAGCTCTGCTGCTTGTGCCCAGGGACCCAGGCCCCTCATCTTCACCATTCCTCTACCAAAATTGCTCTTCAGGAAAGGCAATTCCATGAGAAAAGCAAGGGAAAAAAGGGTGCTGAAGCTCTATGAGCTGCCTTTTCTGTGACCTCTTCAGGGCTGGGGATATCCCCAGCAAAGGGCAAAGATGTTTGACCACTGAAAACATTGTTTGGCTGACAATGAAAATTATGGGCAGGATGCTGGTCCCAGGTCACTTCAAGTACTGCAGTCAAAAATGCCAAGCACTGCAAGATCAGAGAAGAGTGAGGACTTTGAAAGCAAGCACTTAAAACATTATCTGGGCCAGAAAAGCAGTAATGCTTCAAAACGGCCTCTTTTTTTCCCCCTAAAATGTCCTTAAAAAAAAAAATCAAATATTCAACTGAATAGGTTCATTGTCCATTGAGTTTCTGACAAAGTTATCATCAGAAAGTCTTCAAAGACTTCAAAGAGAGTCATACTTGTGCACAACAAGAAAACACTCTCTCCTTGGCTTAGAAGCCAGGGAATACCAGGAATGGTGTTTCAGATGCATTAGTTTGCTTGATTTCCTTCACCTCAAAAACATCCAATAAAAACCAATGAAACAACAAATGTTTTATTAATGAGAAAAGCATCTACAAAATTGCATAATCATTCACAGCAGTTTGCAATACATAACAAATACATGGCACCAAAAAGGAATAGCTAGACAGGGTGAAGAAAAGCAGGAGGGAGACAAATTTTAAAGTAGAATAAATTAAAAAAAAATAGAAAATAAAAAGGAAAGCAAAGAAAAAGAGGAAAAAAAAAAAAACCAAACAAAACCCAAACAACAAGCTCGCCTCTGAGAATGAACCATAGGAAAATCTCAAATTTCAAATCTCTCTGGACTATTTCACTCTTTTTAAGATCTAATATCTTCCCATCCTATCTGACCTAAGGCATAGGATGTACCAGCACTATGTCATCAGACAACCTCCTTCCCAAGAGTCCTTTATCTGAAAGTCATCTTTTACCCATTAGTGCAAAGAGGTAGAAAGCCAAAGGAAAAACATTGAGAAATTCATTCTTCCTATTTTTTTTTAATTTTATTGAACTAAACCAAGCCCCTGTTGCCTGCCAGCCCCCTGGCACCAGCACACAGCAGAGATCCACCCCTAGAGCCAGGGCACAGCGTGTGGCAGGCAATGCCACTGGGCAAAGATTTGCCAGCAGAGCAATAAATCCATCATGTAGTCACTTTGTCACTTACTAGGAAGAATTTTTTCCAGGAAAGAAAGTTTCCATCCAGGTGAATTGCTTAAAATTATAAAAGCTGCATAAGGAATAAGCTTTTGCCCTATGTACAGAATAGATATGTGTGGGTTTGGGTTTATATTATTATTATTTATTTTAGAATAGAGATTGCTGATAGTCACACAAGGAGCTGGCAGCTTTTGCACTGTGAGACAGAAACAGTTCCAGGAACTGGACAAGCAGGTAGCATAAAGGCTATTATCATCTCTGAGAGAGCACACACAGGCACAGTTGCTCATTGTACTTCTATTTCTATAGAAATTAAGTATAAAAAAAGCAGCAGTCCTCACAGTCATGCAAGGAGTATCCCTAGATCCAGGTGAGAAATCACAATGGAGTTAAACACAATAAACACAAGCACCTCCAGCAGGACAAGATTATTTGTGCTGCCCCCTGACTGACTGGAAATGTTCCCCCTTTGGATTACCTAAATTCTGTAAAGACAAATATGCTATTCAGTAGTTTACATGCAAATGAGGATGCATAACAGACATTTTCTTCTCACTGCCTACAGTTTTGAACTAAGTCAAAACCATTATGTGACGATGGGTTTAAACACAGCAGCATTTTTAAAGACCATTTTGGGGAGCCAGGACAGGTTTAATTTTCCTTGTACACATCAAAATTTTTCAAGCAGAAAAAAGGTGGGCAGGCCACACCATGAGCAATGGACCCAGTAAGGTACAAGCACAAATATTTAATGAAATTGGAGGGGGCCATATTAGAGCACAGCATTAAAAAGAAACCATCTAATTTTGGGGATGCTTGACTATTTAAAGAGATGTACCTTCAAACTAAAGCAGTTTGAAATATTTGTACCAAATCTGAGTGATTTACACTTAGGATGTACAAAAGCAAAGTTTGAAATGAGCACAGCTGTCATGACAACTCAGTGACAGCATCAGAGGGCTGGGTAGTTTTCATCCACATAACTTATGGGTGAATTTCTGGATGACTTATTCTGTTGACCTTTATTTCTGAACATGGAAACTGCTAACACTTTCCCTTTTCACCAGTCCTGTGGCAAAGCAAGAAGCGAAAGAGAGAAATTTTACCTCAGGGTGATTTTAGGAACATGAAAATCTCAAACCAACGTGGTCAGCAAAAGCTTTTTATGCTTAGCTGAAACAAAAAGCAAGGTCTTTTTTTATTGTTTGGCTTTTTAAAATAATATCACAAAAATAATATCATCTAAAGATAAAGTTCTAAATCTTTATTTCAGTCCCTTGATAAACAGCTTGGCCATGTTAAGGGCTCACTCTCCTGGTGTTTTCCCTCAATGCTCAGCATTTCCAGTTTCATAGAGGAGTAAGCACAAGTGTGACCAAGAGGAAATTGAGGAGAGGTTATGTGTGCAAGAGGGTGTCCCCCTTACCCATCCCAAAACCGTGTCCCAGGCTGCCCCACCCTGCTCCTGGACTGATGGGAGGCTCTGGTGAGGAGCTGCCCCAGGGAGAGCAAAGCAGTGGGATCAGCAGCTCACACCCTGTGCCCGCTTGGGAACCTCCATCCTTTCAGTCCTGCACCCATTGCTCTTCCACTTCCAACCTCTGGAACATCTGTAACGTCTGGTTAAATTAAAAATCTTATGATTTCCCTGCACTGTTACAGGAAAGGCTCCAGCTGGATTTAGGAGGCAAGAAGTGATGGTGTTTTGTGTGTTCCTTAACCCCCTAGAAGTTCTTTACAGCCACAGGTGGAATCTCACTCAGCCTCATCAGAATCCATGGATTAATTAAGCTCCAATTAAGACCTCATTAACTAAATCAACTTCTGCTCAAGCATATCAATGCCTTGTGAAGAGAGGTGTTAGTCTTAACTAAGAAACACCAAGACACAACAGAACAAAACAAAGCAGCAAATAAATACTGCAGGTAGGTGCAGGACTTTCAGGTTGTAGAGTGCCCTGAAGTTATTTACACTGTATATAGACTTTCTCTAAATAAGGCAAAAGCCAAAATCTCACCCAGCAATCAGCAGGAGCGTAAAAATGTATAATTTTTCAAAACTCTCAGTTTCAGGTCAAGACAAAAACAATTGGGACTTCTAGCATAGTCACCAGGTCCTGCTTATGTCTTATTTACACTGGGGTAAGTTTGTTAAATCAGCAGCTGCACCACTTGAAGGTGCTGGTCAGTATGGACCATGCTGACCATGGTCAGCAAACCTGATGGCCACCAAGGCTGCCCCAGCTGATGAGACTGATGGGCACCAGCCATGAGATAACCTAAAATCCTCCCTTTTTCCTCAGCTGGATTTAGGAATTAGGGAGAGGAGATGAACAGTGCAAACACACTTGGTTTCTCATGGAAACCCACTCATCCATTCGTGCCAAGCAGCCAAGGCCATCTGAAGAGCATTTGAAACTGGCTTTTTTATCTTACATGCTTTTCTGCAGCCAAGCACCAGGATGTCACTCCTCTGAGTCACCAGCCTGAATAGTGGATAACCTGCTGCAGCCTCTTCTCTCCTGGGAGAGGGCAGCTGAGCTGCACAGATGTTTTCATGTCAGCTCAGCTGCCACCTGCAGCCATTCCCACGGGCAAATGGCCCTTGGCTGGGACAGGGGGTAGCAGTGGCAATGACACAAAGCCATGGAAGTGTTCACTGTGGTCCCAACCCAACCACTTTGCCTCAGTGAATATTGCTAAAGCTGATCAGGCTAAAATGCTCAAAAGTGGCTGTTTGTGCTTTCCTGGAGAAACCTGAGGAAGACCCACTTGGGAAAAATTTGTGACAACTGTGGGCTAAGTCACTGTTTGTGACTGAAGGGCTACAGGTTGAAAATGCAAAACCAGAGATGGTCAGACCTCGTTTGATGTTTGCTCTGTCTTTTAAATCATAATTTCTCCTCCAAGCTTTCCCCAAATCAGAATTCAGTGATGTCCTCCATTAGTAGCAGTCAGATGGGTCTGTGTTATGTTCATCACAGAGTGACCCAAAAAAGTGCATCTTCAAAAATATAATGCTGTAAATTGTGGTTTTTTTTCAGCTCCATCTACCCAGATGTTCCATTTGCCACAATGCCACAGTTACACCTCAGGAAAGTGCAAGTCAGGGCTTAAGCCATGTTACAGCAATGCATTTTCAGGGACTGGCCCTTCATTTCTTGGTCATGAAAGATACAACAGAGAGCCCAAGTGGGTCCTTTTCCACCATGGGCTCAAAAATAAATAAATGTTCAAAATAAATCACAGCAGCAGGGTTAGTGAAGTTAATGAGGTAACTGCAATATCTTCTCCCTTCCCCAAACATATCAGAAGATTGTAAAAAGAAACGAGAGTTGCTAACAAAGAACAAATTCACCTACAAATTTTAACATGAAAAAGGTGAAAATTATCAAATGCAAAGCCAAGAAACATGCTGATTTATCTCCAAGCACACTGAGGGTCAGGTTTGCTATTTCCTCCTGCCTGAGCCACAGCTGAGGCTGCACGTTTGTGCCCAGTGCTCAGACTCCTGCAGTGAATACATCTGCACAGCAATGGGCCCCTTGCCAATCAGCTTTTAACTGCAGCTCACATTTTCTGGATAGATTAGATACCAAACCTGTTTTGCAGAAGACACATCATCCTTCACATTGCATCACTGGATGAGCATCTGCTCCTAGAGTGCCTGGGTGTTATTTCCTAGATGGCCAGGGGACACCAGAGCTCACCCACCCATTCCATTTTCAAAGTCCATTTTTTTCAAAAGGCAGGAAGCCAACAAATGAAAATAAATGCCAGCAGAGCTCAGAGCCTCCCTGTCACCTCAGGACCCAATCCTGTAAAATACCAATATTTTCTATGAAAGGTTGAGTGCTCTTGTGCTTTGCTAAGCTTTTTCTGACAGCTGGGACAGCCTCAGCAGCCTGCAGAGCTGCTTTTCTTACAGAGAAAAAGGGGACATCCTCTACTCATCCGCTGAGGTCTTTTGACTTTGATTCAGAATTTTTTTTTTAAACAAATGGACAAATTTTCTTCCCCAGCTCCTTTAATACACACCTTTTTTCTTTTTTCTTTTTTCTTTTTTTTTTTTTTTTTTCTTTCACAAAGCTTAATCCAGTAAAACTTCCCTATCTGTAAACAGCGTTTCTGTTGCTCGGTTGTTTACAGAATTGTCTCAGGACTGGTCATCCTTGCCCACAGAGAGTAAAACAAAGTCCTAAATGAAGGAAGAGGTGAACATCTGAAAAAGCAGCAACAGTCTCAAAACTGTCAACAAAACAGATAATTCTCACACCATCCAGTTTCCCACATGTAGCACGGCCCCTTCTCTCATGGGTGGTGTGAAAGTCTATTTGCAGAACTACAGGGAATGCCCAGATAGGTCAGGAAAAAATTCAGCCCAAACGCTGAGAGGAATTAAACTGCTTGGCTCTGGAGAAAAAAAGCTTCTCAATTTACTGATAATCTGACACCACAGCTGGAATCCATCTCACTCACCTTTCTCTTTAGGAGATTCCTTGGTTAATACATGTTATAATCACATTTGCTTTTTTTCCCCCTACCAATGTAACCTGGTTTTGGCACCCTTGTTACTCTGTGTGGGCTTTATCTCATGTAACTTAAGACTTGTGGTCAAAGTGAACAGAAAGAGGCACTTCCAATGAGAGAGATTATTCTGATCCATTTTTGTCCCTAAAATGGAGTAAATCCTCCCCACACTGACTCTAGTAGTGACCTCCAATATTTTAAAGACTGTTGATGAGCTTCAATGTAGATTATTTACATTACAAAGAGATAAATTCCCTCTATCTCAAACTAGCAACCTGTCCTGTGTGGCAGCTGTTTCCAAAAACACCATCTCATGGTGTTGCTCTGCAACAAAGATGCTGGAAATCTGCAAAAGGGCTGAAATCTGTTAATCATCTGCTCATATTTCCAGTGTGTTATTTGAACTGGATGCTAAACCTTTCTGGGAACTACCTTTGGGCTGAAGGAACAGCCCTCCTCAAGTAGCCCAAGAGAAGACCAGAGGTCAGATGCAACCAGAGACCAAACAGCCAGGGAAAACACAGTCTCAAGATGGCAAGTCTCATTGAATCATTTAAAACCCATCATTTTCTATCCACCAGACAGTGTCAGGTATTCAAAAGTCAAAAGAAATCAAGTTTAAAAAGTCCCTTCAAGAAAAGAAAGTCTGTGTCAAACTCAAGGTTTAGGCATTTGCCTCCTGACAGCTCTGAAGAGAAAGTCTCACCAGAAGGCATGACCCTCCCTGATGAGGCAGTAGGCACACATTTCTCTGTGAATTAACTCACTGTCTTCCCACCCTGCCTGGAAAGGTGGGCCTGGGCTTCTCACTGCAGGCTCCGTTTGGTGTAAATACATTACAGCAATCTCCAACAACATTTAGAAGGAAACGAGAGCGAGAATCACATACAAAAGTTATAAAGTACTCACCAGGTCGCCTGTCCCAGGCTTTTCCATAATAACTGGGGGGAGCAGTAACCCTGCAGGAGAAGTAGGGTCTGGGTTGAGTGCCCCGGTGCCTCCTCCTATCAGGGAAACCACACCATTGCAATCCACTGAGCTGTTCCTTTTGCCCGTCTGGGTGCAGCTGGGAGCAGGAGGGTGAGAACTATGGCTCACTTGGCTCTGCACGCTCGGACGCCTCCCAGGTCTTGGAATTAAGAGAGAGCCCCGGTGGCTTTCGCTTTCCCCAGCGATGCTGATCTCATCATCGGCAAAATCTGTCTCGGAGCAAGTGTCTCTGCCACGGAGTCGGAAACTGAAAACGCTTCCGTGGCTGGTTCTGCGCTTCACCAAGTTTGCACTGGGACCATAACTAATGCCAAGGAGAGTCTGGAAACCCCCAGAAAGGAGAAAGGGGAAAGAGAAACAACATTTTGCAACACGTTTTCAGGAGCGAGGAAGTTCTGGGGGAGAGCAGTAAGGTCCATTTCAAACCAAGCGCTTCAGAGAGAGAGAGACTTAATTACAGGTATGCAGGCTCCACAAAAGTTGGGAGGTTGGACAGTCATTCCTAGCCTTCAGGTGTTTGTCTAGCACTTGGCAATTAAAGATGTACTGAAATAGGAAGGGTCAAGGTGCATTCAGCTCATACTTCCTTTGTTTCTACTCCCCCCCGTGGGACAAGTGCCAGAGGACCTGGGAAGGCACAAGGAGTGGAAGAGAGGAGCAGGGAAGGGGATCCAGCTCCAACCTACTGCATTATCACACATCTTCATAACAGCCAGGGAAGGAACAGTGCAGTGGGAGAAGAATAGATAAAGAAATAGGGCAGGAAATGAACTGCAGGGAAAATGAGAAGAAGTGAGAAGAAGAAGAAGAAGCAGAATACGACGGAAGAAGGTGATAAAAGAAAAAGGAAAAAAAACAAAAACAAACCAAGAGCAAGAGGAGGGATATGGTTTATTAGTTTGTAAAATGATTATCTCAATGCACATGGCTGCTTAAGGGCTAGGTAACCTCAGTACACAGCAGTCTCCCTCACTCAAATATCAGCCTTGACGATGCACTCTGACGTCAGTTAGTGAGACTGCAACTCTGCCAGAGCATCAGCAAGAGGTAGCCAAGGACTAAACACACCTAAAATCCGGCAGAGCAAAAAGGATCTTCGGAAAACCTGTAAGGATTTCAAGTCTATCCCTTTCTCTTCTCTCTAAAGAGGAAATTATTGGAGTAAGAGCATTTATGCAGAACATATCTTTGAATTTATGCCTGCACAGAATTTCCAGCTTCTTCAGAACTTTCCCATGAGCCAAGTATCTCTGAAGAGAGGTCAGATTGCCACAGCACCCACAAACCAGACAAACCAAATGAAGCCTGATTTCATTCTGTGCTGTAACCACTGAGTTATGTAATGATGCTATTTAGTGACACTGGTACGTGGAGGAGTACAAAACCCAGGCTCTTTCTAACTAAAAACAACCCTTTTGGATTGCTACCAAATTTCAGCTGGTCAAAAATCCATGCCTGGGTTTCCATGGCACAGTCACTGAGACTGATTTCTGATGGCAACACACTTCCAGCTGCTAAGATAGCATCTGAATGATGACTCAGCCTTATTCCCTCCAACCATGCCAGACACAGCCTTGCACAGAAGATTTACTCTAAGCTTTGAAATGTGTCTCCCATGCTTCTCATGCATATGACATCCAGGGGCAAAAAGTGAAAACAAGGAATATTAATCTGAGAAATAAACTGGAAATGCACAGCTCCAATCCACGTGGTGTCCTGAAACCCACCCAGAATGAATCTAAAGAGCAATTCTGGGTTTAGAAAAGGTGCAATTTGTTACACAACCCTCTCGACCAATGAGACAACAACAGAAACTATTGGATTAAAAAATGCATGTCATCTACAGAAATCCAGCTCTGGGTAAATTTTGTGAGCTGGGGAGTCATTAATTGGTCACATTTACTTACACCACTTACATGTTTTCTATGAGCTTTTTATGGCTGCCAAGTATCCCTAAATTCACTGACAACAAAATAGAAAAGGACTTAGCCCATTACATGGCTATTCAAAACAACAAAACAAACTGATTTAAACTTTGCCCTCAGTTAAACAAAGACAAATTATCTGCAGCTATTTATGATCCCTTGATACATACAGCATGGGCAGATTCATATTCATGCATGTCAGGAACATTTACATAAAACCTTATTAAATAACACTGTCACTCTTTTTCTTCCCTGCAATAGGAAGTAGAAACAAATGCCACAAAGTTTTGACTTGGAGGCAACTAGCAAAAGAATATAAAAATGTTAATAATGTTTTTGTATAATTTTTTAAAAGCCCTCAGAGACAAGTTTCCCCCTTGCCTCCTCCTCTTTTTTATTTTTAAGCTTTGTAGGTTTCCATTAAGTTTTTTTTAATCTCTAGTAGGGATAGGATAGTTATAATCAGATGAATGAGAGAAAATAAACCAGATTGAGGGTAATCTTGAAGCAAAAAAATAAAAAAAAGATAAAAGAAAAAAATTGAAAAAAACAGGTTTGTAAAAATGTTTAATGGGCATTTTAAATTCATTTAAATAATAAAGTGGTAATAGACTTCCTTCCACTGTTCTAGCACAGACTGTATGCTGTATCTGCTCTGTTAATATCTGTTATGATATTAAATATCTGTTTCTTCTGAAAGTTTCAGTTTTAATTGCTTTGTTCAGAGCCTGGCCTGTCCAGGAAAGCCCAGTGTGGAACAAGTGATGTTTCAGACCATGGCTTACCATCCTCCTTTGACCATCATCATAGTCACACTTGGGATTCCTTTGGTCTTCCCCGTACTCGTCTGTCCCCAAAGATTTCTTTTTCTTTCTCTTATTTCTTCTTTCTTTCCCACTTTTAGGTGACATTTCCAATGAGCTGAGTGACATTGAGTCAATTCCTTTAGCAGCTAGTGCCTAAATCACAAGATTGTAAAGGATATAAAAATCATTATTTCAGGATTTCAGTGAAAACTACTACTGCTCAGAAATTACTTATCATTTTAGATTTTAAGGTTGTATAGGAGAGATATTAAAAATTTCAGGAGATAAGCAATCATAAAACTTAGGAATGGCTGCATAAAAGGATGGTTTTTCTGTGGAGTTCCCACACAGGGCAGTTTGACACATCATGTACACACCATGCCCACATCTCTGAGCTGACACTTCTGGTGCCAGGCAGGGAAAAACCTCAGGCTGGGGAACCTCAGGTTAAAGTCCCTTGAAGGCAGGGCAGGAGGGCAGCCCAGCTGGGAGTGTCCCTCCCTGCCACAGAGGGATGCTAGGAGCAGCAGGAGCTCAGCTGCAGGTTTCTGTGAACACTTATCCCAGCCAGGCTGCTGCCATCAGATACACAGAGAGAGAACCATGGGCTGACTTTGCTGTGCTCTGTGCTTCCATGCTGTGCTGGCTGGCTGCTGGCATCACTGCAGGAGCAGGCTGGTGGCACAGCAGCTGCTGGGAGCCCAGTTCCAAAGCCTGGGCTCTCAAAGCCACAGCCCTGGGAGGAAGGGCTGATAGGAGCTGGGAGAGCTGGGGCTCTGTCCCCAGCACAGGCAGGAGGAGGGAGGGGGCTCTGGGCACAGGGGTCAGGGCTGGGGGTGCTGGAGGTCCTGGAGAACCAGTGGTGGCCACATCAGTGGCCTGGAGACCAGCCCAATGCAGAGCCCCCAGCTGAAACACCTCAAGAGAGTGAATTGCTAAAAAAAAAAAAAAAGCCTCTCCTGGCTGCCCAGAACAGAAGAAACAGATGAATCCTCAGTGCTATTGTCTGTAAGCCACTAGAATCAAACAGGCAATCATCTCTCCACTGCAAAATACTCCCTTCCTCCCACAGGCATCAGTCCAAGGAAAGTGAAGGCACTTAACAGCCGTGTAAAGAATCAATCATGTATTTCAAGGAGGAGAGGCAGCTCTATCAAGCTGAGAGCACAACAAAACTTAATTCCTGTGGGAAATATCTTTCATAAGCAAGCTGCTTAGAGCAGAGAGGAGGAGAGCTCAGACACTGGTCTAGGTTGTTTTGGTTGGCTTGGTTGTGGTTTTTTTGAGTCAATTGATTTAATTGCTATGCTGAAGTGTTTTCTCTACATAAAGATTTGGCAAGTCTTTTGGTGTTAAGCTCAGATTTAGGAATGTGTTAGACCAATTGTAAAAATTGACTCATAATCCCTAAGCAGGTCTATCAGTTATGTTTCTGCTACCTTATAAAAGCTGGCCTGAACAGTTTTGGTTTTCATTTTTGATTGCTGTCATATTTTGTTGATTTAGGAAATATTGCAGGTGGTGCTACTAAACATGCTGTACTCATACTGAAAAATAAGCTAATTTTTAGTTTCTTAGCATTTTCTTACCTATTCCTTGAATTGTTTCTGCTCTCAATACCTCTCTCAGATATTGTAAATAAGGTTTGGACAAAATTGTTCCTCAAGGCAGATCAGAATCACAGTACAGCTTGTGCTGGAAGGGAGCTTAGAGCTCATCCAACCCCCCTGAACTTTGTCAGTTTGCTCAGGGCTCCATCCAGCCTGGGCCTGAGGATGTCCCCATGTCCTGCCCATCTGCCCTTCTGTCTGGGTTCCTGTGCTGTACCATGTCCTTTTCTTAACCCACTGCAACAGCTCCAGGACAGGTGTGTGGGATCAAGCATACCTGACAGGGACATGTGATGGCTGCAGGATGGGAGGAAAACTTACTTCACATGAGCCCTGATGTGAGGATTACACCAAAGAGAGCTCCTAAGGCAAGAACTCAGTGAGAAAACCAAAATCTTGATCAAGGTTTGGAGAACCAGATTAAAATGAGTAAGATATCTCAGCCATGGTGCAGCCACCCAATCCCCTTTCCTGAGCCCCTTTTCCCAGATGTCTACTTTGAGATGCCAGGAGCTGCTTTGCAGAATTACTGAACTTCATCAGTGAACACCACGGACCCAAATCACTCCACTCCTGAATTTCCTTCCCATAAAGCTAGGATGATACTCCAGGAGTATTGCAAATACAGGGGAGCATTTTTGAAGCACATGGAGACTGAGCAGTGGCAAGAGGCACTGAAAAACCTGGGAGGATATTAGTCACTTCCTCTTCCAAGCAGGCTTTGACTGCCTGAGCCTGGAAGTCTGCTGGAGCTGGCCTAAGGCAACAGAACAAATGATGAGAAAGCAAAGAGCTGCTCTCCAGCCATGTACTGCCCACCCTTTGCACTGAACAGGGCACAGGGAAGATGAGAAATGCTTGGCTGAAAAAAGTCTCTATTATAAATCACATAGACAAATGGGAAAAATTCAGATTTTTCAGGGGCGACTTTCTTTTTTAACACATTATGCTTTCTGGGCTTAATGTTCCCTTCTTTTTGTGTGCACACAGGCTTAATTGAAATCAAAGCCTTCCAAATGAAATTCTTAAATATCTTTAATTATAGTCGGGGCTACCAAAGTTGACTGTTATTAGGAAGAGCTCAGCTGGAGTCAATACACATGAAAATTTGTATAAAATAGGTACGAGCTGGAGCTCAGTTTGTTCCCCTAGGTTATGGCAGAGTTACTCTGTTCAAAGTGGCTGTATATGGACTAAATTGCATTTACCTATTACTTAAACTATCAAAGAGGATCTTTAAAAGGACTTAAATGATTCATAAGCCACTACTAGCACTTTGACAAGAGTGAATTGCATTTTCTATTTTCTTTCCAAGGATTTAAATGGGCTTTGGATTAGGCCCTGAAGCCATATGTACCCAAAAGAAAATTATGCATATTAGTTTATATTGTGTTTCAAGGATTTATTTCTCTGAACTACAGTGCTACGTGCTATTTCAGACTAATTTTCTTATTGTCTTCTTGTTCACAGCACCTAAAATGTTCTCTTCTGCTGTTTAATAAAAGCTTTCTACCCCACACAAACCACATGCAAATTAAATACTGTTATTAAGGCTATAAGGCTACATCCAACATTTGGCCTCCTTGGATTGTTTAAATTTATGACTTAACATTAAATTCATACCCTTTGCATAATTTGCAGATCTTAACCTCAAGGTCTGCCTGTTTACTTTTCCAGGAATGAAGCTGTGTGTGCTTCAAAGAGGTTAATCTGCACCTTTACTTCCATTATCAAACAATTGGATATTTATGGCAGGTTGAGCAAGACAGTGAGGAAACTAAAATGTGGGCTAAAGGGGTGTGGAAGGAGGTTCAGCTGGGGCTCTGGCTGAGCTACCAAAACTGCTGGGTTGTGCTCAAAGGCAGATGTAGTTTTACCATCATTAAAACATCTCACATGCCAAGTTTTCCCTGCTGGCATATGTGGCATTTAAACCAGTACAGTTCTGGATATGTAAACCCCAAATGGCCCCACTCCTAACAGGGAGAACTATATTTTTTCTTTCACACACACAAAAAAAAATTGCAATAACTTTGTCCAGTACAATAAACATTAAACTGCTTTCAAGCAAATTCTTACTTTGGTCATCACACAAATGTAAAATAAAGAGGATGTGAATCCCAAGGTAACATTTATTCAAGTCACCCAAGTTCACTGACCTCCTGCTCTTTCTTCAGCATCTCCATGGCTTCCCGAAACTTTCTTTCCTTCTCCTCTGTTTCAGCAATAGTGGCTTGGTTCTGCTCCTCATATGCCATGGCCACAACAGCCAATATCAGGTTGATCAGGTAAAAAGAGCCCAGGAAGATGACCAGCATGAAAAAAAGCATGTAGATCTTCCCAGCAGATCTGAGAGTCTGTAAGTGGGAAAGCATAGTTAACACAGCTTTACAATGTTTTTAAAAAGGAAAGAAATAAAGAACAGAAGGGGTCTCTTTTAAAATTGAATTTATAATATAATTGAATCCAGCCTTTATTAATAGCTCAAACAGAAAGCCTTTGATGAGAAATGACAACCACATACAAGCAAATAATCTCCTCACCAATAAATTTTTATATCTTAATCAAAAATTGTGTGCCTTGCAGTGAATTAATTTCTAAAAGAATAATGCTTTCAATGCTTTCCATCTTTACCAAATAACTCTGCTGGTTTTCTGTTAGAATAGATATTAGAGTCAGTTGCAGTGAAAAATTCCCCCACAGTTCAATCTGGTTTTATCTAGTATAGAAACCAACCAAGTGGGGTTCATGTTGGATCCCTTCAGATGTCTACAATTTCCTCCTGTATTTCAGGGAGAAAAATACACGTTTAGGGTGCAACTCAACCAAATATCACTGAGACATTTGTGTCAGGATGAGTAGAACCAAACCTTGGGCTCTGTTGAATGTATCCCCTGGTTCCTCACCAGATTTATTGACATGACTGGAATTTAGGGGGACAGCTTATGTGCAACAGATATGTAACAGATATGTTCCATGCTCAGTGAGTTGATATTACTGACAGAAAACACTGTGTGATAGTGTAAGGTCAAATACTAAAATGGAGTGATGTTCATACTTATTTGTCATGACAGTTTCTGTCTTCCAGAGTTGTACATGTAGCTCTGTGCCAAGTAAGTGAGTGCAGCTGTTTAAAGAATCATCAGTTTCATTGTTTTACATTTTCCTGAAGTGAAATTGTGTAACTGGCTGGATGTGAAGCTGAAATCCCCAAAATCTTCAGTGATGTTTACCTCAGTACCTTCAGAGTGGCTCTGTCAGTGTTATCCCCTGATTTCCACATGACCACGTTCCAGCTCTGGCAGGTTTGAGATGCAGCAGCAAATCATCAGTGGTTTCATGGACAGAGAATGTAATTCAGTACCAAACTGACAGATGTAGTTCTTTGGGGTTTGCACACATTTCAGGAAATGCATGTTGAGATGGGAATTTACTCAGAGACCACCTGTGAGTTGAGTCTGGATCTATTTGTGCCTCTGTCTTTCATGATGAAGAGCTTGCAGCAGGGAGAACTGGAATGTATCATGTAGTCTTGCCATTTTCTGAATTTGTGTTCATCACCATGCCTTGAAAAACCAGACGTGCCAAGAACACAGGTGCTTCTCTGGCCTTTTCTTGAGCTGGACTCAAAAGATTAACTTGTGCTACACCATTCACCAAAAAATCACCAAGTGGGGATGTGGGGACTTTCCTTAAGTGGTGAACTTCATTTAGACTCAGGTGAATAAGTGTCTTTCTCTCAGTATCACTTCTTCTCAATTTCCCCAACCAGCCTAGTATCTTTGGACATCATCACTCTCAAGAAAATAAATAAATTATTTGTCTGATTGTCTTTCTCTAGAACATCAGACTATCCTTCTTTAGCACACACACAAAGCACAATTTACCTAATAACCAGCAATTCCTTCTTGTGACAAAAGACAAGATGATGTCTTTATATTTTTGAAGAGTAATAAAATAACCTCATACCTGTTGGTAAAGACGTTCCCAGTAATCTTGAGTCATGAGCCGGAACAAGGAGAGAAAGGCCCAGCCAAAAGTATCAAAGCTTGTGTAACCATGGTCAGGGTTTTCCCCAGCCTTCAGACATATATATCCCTCAGGGCACGTGCTACAAAACATCAAATACAACCTGTGAGATGCATCTGATCTCCAGGCAAACACATCCAATGATCTGGTTTAAGAGCACAGTCACCCATGGTAAATTCCCTCACTGTGTAAAACCACAGGAAACCAGTGATGCTGCTTCACAATATCAAAGGTCTGTGCAATCCTATTTTTTCTTTGAAAGGGTGAACAGGGAAATAATAACCATAGCAGGAGCTGCAATGGCAAATAATCACCTAGCATTTCACATATTTTGAACAGACTGGAATTAGGTGCTTAAATATGATGTCTCTTGGCAGTCATTCCTAATTAAGAATCCAAAGCCTGGAGTCTCCTGTTACAGTTAGCACAGTGATGATGAGCCTGCTCTTTTGGTTGCACAGTCTGACACTGGCTGGACACACCAGCCTGTGCTATCAGAGCACCTTCCTGATTGCTTCCTCTGCCTGACCTCACTCACCCCCCACAAGGATTAAATCCTTAATCTAAGAAACCCAGCCCTTTGTTCCATTCACCACCACAGTCTGGGTCATGACATTTTTTCTATTTCTGCCAGGAAAAAGCTTTCCTTGTGTGTCTTGTAGATTACTGCATTAAATGGCATGCAGACAGCATGAATTTCACTGGCTCTCATTAACCTTTGAGGCTCTTTACAAGTAATTTTCTAGCCCCATATGCCAGAAGAGATAAAAAATGCTCTCAGTGGTAGTGTGTAAGCACTGAACTGCATCACCAAGTGAAACACAAGGTAGAAGAGATCCCATCCTCTCAGAACAGATTAGCCAAAAACCCCCCATTGCTCTTGCACATCTGAAGCCACTCTCCAAAAATAAGATATGACCCATTAGAAACTGAAGACATAGAAATGTGCAAAGGTTTTCTTCTGCATGTATCCTAGGAAGAAAATATGAGATCAAGTGCCCTGGAGCCTTATGGTATTTGGGAATTTTTTAGGTGAGAGCCATCTAATATCTGGAGATGCAGATCTCAGCAGAATGTGCACCAGCTCTCCCTCTTCTCCTAATCCTTCAGATAGAGATGAATCTGGTACAATTCCCTGCAAATTCCAGCTGCACAGCTTGGGATGGTTGGAACATGAGGGGGTTTGGACATATGACTGGTGATTGTATAGCTTTAAGCTTTTTTTGTCCCCAGAAAAAATTCTATTTTCTCAATCATTGCTGGTTTTTTTTTTTTTACCAAAGCAGAATACTGACAGAAATTGAAATGCAAATCATAAATACAAATAAAGCGAATTAATTTTTAAAATGCCAGACAAAAGAAAATTTACTCCTGAGAAAACAGTGTCTTAGTGTGAAAACTGGTGTTCTTTTTCTTTAAAAACTATAATTTTATACAGATATAAAATAAATTTTACAGCATAGGATAGCAACCTGTATTGCATGTCAAAATGGGAATATGTTTTTATACAAATCTATGGTGTCTGCCACCACCAGTAGACATTCAACAGCACTTTTAGAATCTTAATTTAATATCAGTAGTGAATCACAAATTTTAAAGTAAGTCTGGTTTGAATGCTGATAAAAGGAGTGCTGAAGCATTGCAAAATGTGTGCAGATCCTTGTTTACAGTAGTTTTCAGAAAAAGCAATAAAAAATGAACAGCTGATGTTTAGTGAATTAAATGTTACACACAAGTGGGGGTATAATAAGTGATTCTGTCACTTTAGGTAGAGCCAAGTTAGCTTACAGCAGTTGAGAATTCAGATAATAACAATTATATCTCACAAAGAAAGAAAAAGAGTCACTCCTAATTTTTTCCCTGTCAGTCTAGAAACACCTCCTTCTAGACCTTTCCCACTTTGACTACCTATTTTTTTCCTAGTAAGAGCCACATTTCAATTAAAAATACATCAACATTACTGTTAGAAGATAATAATATGCATAAATCTCTTTTTTTTTTTTTCTCTAAAATATGCAGATGCACATTGAATGTCTCTTTTATACCCATGTCCTTTTTTTGAGGCAGCCTTTTTCACTAAACCTCCTCTCTCCCAAAGGCAGCATCTGCTGTCACTCTGCTGTAGAGATGTGAGATTTCTGCCTCTGATCTGCTGCTGCAAAGAGCCTTCATCACCCCTGATGTGCCACTCAGCTGTTCAGGAGCTCTGAGAAATGGATTCTCCAGGCTCCTGAGGAGGAAATTCCCTTTGCTGGCTCTAAGACATCGTGTCTACCCAGGACATGAACATTTCTGCAAGGCTGGTTTTTTCTGCCATGAGAAAATGTCTGCACTCACACTCTGGGCTTGGCTGGAAATTTTGTGATGGTGTCCAGAGGTGCAGAGTCCTTTCCTTAATCTCTCACTAAATGGAAATTCTGAATGGTTCCACTGATCTGGTCTCACTGATCTTATTTTAACATCATTGCTAATGGCCTAAATAACCCAATGCAGCTGAGAGAAACTTTGCTGGTGGTTCCTTTAATGGTAGACTTCAGCCTAGGCAGGGCAGCCATTTGGAAATGGAGCTTCTTCTAGAGTAAGTTGCCTAAATTCTTAGGCAAAATGGCAATTTTGCCATTAATATCAATTATTGAGAAGGGTGAGATTTTCCTCTGAATCTCAATTAGTAGAGAGAATTTCCTCTTAATCTCTTCACCCTTTTGAAAATGTGCCTGGGAGAAAGGCGATATCAGGAGCATTGGTTGAATTTTCACAGGAGTTTCTGGGCACATATTAGAGGATACAAAGTCACTCAGGTTCACTGCCAGTGTTGCCTTCTAGAGAAACTTTTGATGAAGAAGAATTTTCAAGCAAGTTCTCAAATCACTTTGCTTGGAAATCCATAGGGCATGGAGATGCAACCCCTCTGACAGCAAAAGTGAGCAGTGGTACCTCAGAGGAATATTTTCTGTTTATAATACAATTAGTATTATACACATATAATACAATTTTTTCATGTTTCATTCTGTCCTTATGGGTCATTTTCCACTGTCTAACAACCCCAGCTGGCAGCCAAACCCCACAGAGCTGCTCACTCACCCCAGCCCCAGTGGGATGGGGGAAAGAATTGGATGAGTGAGAAATGACATGAGAATGAGTGAGATAAAGACAGTTTAACAGAGCAGAAAAGGATGAAAATAAAAATAACGATATTAATAATTACAATAATAAAATAATTAAACTATACAAGTGATGCTCAGTGCAATTGCTCACCTCTTGCTGAGCTCTGCCCAGCCAGTTCCCAAGCTGTGTCCCCCATCCAGCTTTCCCCCACTGTTTATATACTGAGTATGTGGTCTGGAATATCCCCTGGAATATCCAGTTGGGGTCAGCTGTCCTGGCTCTGTCCCCTCCCAGCTCCTTGTGCCCCCCCAGCCTCCTCCCTGCCAGAATCTGAGATGTCTTTCACTTCTTAGCAACAACTGAAAACATCAGTGTGTTACCAACATCATTCTGATCCTAAATCCAAAACACAGCACTGTAGCAGCCACGAGGAGGAAAATTAACTCCATCCCAGCTGAAACCTGGAAAACACACTTCTCTAATAATTTTTTCAGCTTTAAGAGCATTCCAACGAGGTGCTGCAGCATGAAAAGCATGAACCTCAGCCTAAAAATGTTGTTAATGTTAGCGTACACCCTTCTTATGGCAACCAGACCCTTGAGACAGAATTTCCTACTTGTCAACTCCTTATTCCTGCTCACCCTCTTTCATGGCCAACAGAGAGATAACCCTCAGGGTATGGGAATGTGTTAAAAACACTGAGAGAAAAAAGAAATGCTGCTTACTAGAAAAACACTACAGAAATTTAGGTGTAAGGCTCTCACATGAGAATATTATTCTGCAACTGACACCATTTCCTCTGAGGATTTTTTTAAGGAGCCTCAAGATTTTACTGAACCTTCCTCCATGCATGACATTAAAACTACCCCCTTCGGATTTTTTAGCAAACACTTCAACTTCTTTTACCTCAGGGAAGCATTTGAGAGGATTGCACTCTCCTCTGATGCACAGGGATGGGCAACAACAACAAGCTACATAAATATACCATCCTCCACAGGAGTGTCACAGGATGCTGTTCAATTGATCACAATAAAATTAGTGTCATTGATTCAGAAAAGTTAAAAGCAGCAGCCTACCTACCTATCCATCAGGCTGTAATCACCACTGCAAGCTGGCATTGGTACAGGAAATTAAAGGACATAAGAAACAACTTTGGTTTAAATAACACAGGCTTGGAATGCCAGAGAGCTGGAGCTGAGGGGCATAATTACAAAATGCTCTGTCTCAAGAGTTTAATCTAGGCAAGCCAAGCAACCTGCTGATCCAGGCTACAGTGGCCAGTAGGGTTAGACAGTAAAAGAAGATTTGTAAAACATCCATGCACTGGATTGTAACATCCAGATCCTGAAGATAAAGGGAGGGCTGTCCATGTGCTACCAGGAATCACATCCATGACATCTGGGAGGTGAAGGCTGCACTTTCCTTGGGCTTAGGTCACAAAGAGACACTCTGGTTTGCTCACTACAGAACCAATCAAGCACATACCACAGACACAGCACAAATTAAAAAAACAAACCCTTGTTTTAGTAAGGATCCCTAAGTGTTCCTGCTTAGGTCACACCTTAAGCCTAAGAGTGCAGAAATCAAACAAAAAAAAGTTTATAGCTGATGTCTTTGACACATGGCTCATTGCTGGGGAATGGAAATCACCCTGGTGGTCAGAAATGGGTCCCCCAAGGTGGAGTTTGAAAGCCTGGCAGCTTTTAAAGGACAGACAATACCCATGAACTCTGTGGCTGGATGCACAGAATCCACACACCTCAAAAAAGAGGCTTAGATTTCCTTTACACCACAGTCCTGAGTATTTTCCCCTGCACATTCAGTGTTTTCTCCTTTCCCTTGACTCTGCTGGAGGAGACAGCAGTCAAATAGAAGATCATATTGTGGGGAACAAAGATCCTCAGATTAACATTTTCTCTTACCCCAAAAAATGAAACTACCCATTCTAAAACAGGAATATATTTGAAAAAATGAATGTTGTAAGGATAACTGGGCATGTAGGAGAAAGGGGCCAAAAGCCAACAGCACTTCAGCCATAGCCATTGATGTCAGTGGGTGCTTGAGGTGCCTGAAAGTCACAGTTTTTTCTCCTTTCCCTGCTCTTTCTTGTTTTGTAATATTAAAGACTAATCACAGTTAAAGTGTCTGACTTACAATTCCCCACTAATTACCATCCAAAAGACAAAATCTGACTTGCAGTGCATGCTTTGTCTTGGATAGGTCTGACCAGGAGCCCCCAGCAGCTCTCACTCCAAGCATCCAAATGCACAGAGACACACTGAAGGACATTTTTAAAAGCAAGGGAAGGGGTGCCAATGGTCTGAAATGACAGAAGTGCCAGCAAATTGAACCATATGCTGAAGGGAAAAGGAAAAAACAAAAAAAAGCGATGATGACAAGGGAAAGAAATGCTCAGAATAAAGAGCAACATCAACCAAGGAGGAGAAAGGAGGAGAAAGGAGGAGGTGCCCCTGAGCAGGTTTGCTCACAGGCTCAGAGCACCCACTGACCTGTGCATGCTGCTGACTTGCATCCAGGAAAAGTTCCAGCCTCTCCCTCTGGCTGCTTGCTCAGGCAGATGGAAAAGCAGCCCACAACATCACAGCAGAGAGAGGGGAACACCTCCTTCCACTCTGTGCCTTGTCCAGGCTCCTGCTGCAGCCAGGCAAGCAAATTCCTGTTTCCTCTGGCTCAACCCTGTGGCCAGGCTTCTGTTGGAGCTTCTGTCTAACCCACCAAACAATATGTAGGGCACTAATTTATCACCATAAACATAACAGCAGATTACTGCCTAATGAAGGCTGTAGCCTCTAGTAAGTCTGCCTCTCTCATGTGGCTGATGAGCTTATTACAGCTTTGACTAAGAGGTAATATTACCCCTCCTTAAGAATTGAGTGGATTTGGATTTAATCCCTACTGCTGCTGTTCGACCAGAGACATGATCTCCAAACACACCACTGATCCCTAGGAATGGGGACTTTTATTATTGTTCCTAAACCTATATAATTCCTCAAGTCATGGCCATGGCCCCTGAAGCACTTTTGAGATGTCACACTTGCTTTCTGTTTATTTAACACACTCAAGCAAGAGGCTTTCCCACCATGAGCAGACCATCCTCACTCTCCTGTCACTGCAACCAGCTCAGAGGAAGGGGAAAAGGTTATGAGATTTACATCAGAATCTAGGTAAATTCATTTAGGGTGTGTTGCATAGCCTGAAGGTTTGAAACAAATTCACTAGTATTGCTTGATAATCTGGGATGTAATTATGTTTTTAGCTCTAGTAGTTAAACAGCACAGTTCTTTCCAAAATACCCTTGCTTTGGTGAGGGCACATTTGGAAACTGTGCCCCTTTCTTCACTCAAACAGCCTTTACAGCCTCTCCCACCTGTCAGCCCAGCTGTGCCACATCAGGCTGCATTTGGTGAGGGTAATGCACACACCAATCCCATCAGGCACATCCCAGAGCTCCCACTACCCCATTTCCTGGAATAGACCCCTTCCTGCAGCAAGTTAAACACTGACCCTGACCTGCCTGACAAAGCTGGGTAGTCCTGACATGACTTGCTGCCAGGGCTTTCCCCTGAACTGAAGATTTTCTCTCTTCTCCAAAAGTTACTTCTTGTTTCTATTGTACTCTGCTCCTTGTAAGCACAAAATAATTTTTTTGCAGTACATCAAGGGGGAAAATGTAGTCAGATCAACAAAATGGAAAGCAACAAAAAAATTCTGTCTGATTAAATGAAGAAAACTCAAATTTCAGGTATTTCTGTTGCTCCCCAGGAGTGTCTCTGTGCCCACCCCACTCATCCAAGGACTGCATCTCTGAAATGCCAAACCTCCAAGCCAAGAGAGCTCTTCTCACCCTATTTGTCCAGCATCCAGCACAATATGGCCTGGGTCTAGTACCTTATGTAAAATAATTAACAACAAAAATAACAATAATAACACAGATACAAGTTGAGGCAACTTAGAGCTGCAGTGGTCCCAGTTGCCAGCAGCAGAATAAGAGTCAGCTGTGTGCACTGTTCCCTGGTGCAGCTCCCCAGCTCCTGGTGCAGCTGGGGCTGGGTTGCTGGATGCTGTTTGACCTGTTCTGGCAGACATACATTTTTCCAGGCTCTCCCCTGCCAAGGTGTGGGTGAGAGCTGCAGCAGCCCTGGTGGAGGCAGCTGATAGCAGCTCTCCTGCTCAGCACAGAGCATGTTTCTTCTCTACCCTTCAGGGGGGTGATAAGCCTTTACAAGGGGCTTTAAATCACCTCGTGGAGGATGCATAAAGGCAAAGGAATGTTACTACAGCTCAGAGAGATCAAAGTGCTGCATTGCTGTAATGAGTGTGCTGGGAGGAGGGTGGGGGGCAGAAACTGCCACAGAAACTCTGCTTTTGGTGCTCATGGAGACTAGGAAAACAGGCATGATGCAATTTCACATGTGGGTATTAATTACCTTAGCAAAATGCCACAACACAGAAGAAAACAAAAGTGTTTGTTGGTGGATTTTTTTTTTTTTTCTGATGATGCCTTAGAAAGAGTTAGGACTGACACAAAAACTTTGAGGAGCGCTACAACTCATGGTCATTCCTTCATCCCTTACATGCAATGAGCTCAGTGACAGAATTTACCAAATCACAGAGAATCCTGCCCCACAGTGTACATTATTTTAATGTATCCTGTCAAGAAAAATCAAGGTCATAGTGAGAATAAAGGTAGCTAAAGTTTCTATAGCAACAATTACTAGGATGCAGTTGCCAAAGGTGCTTTCTTGTTGTTCCTGAAGCAGATTTACTGGCTGCTTTTTCCTTCCTGTTCACTAGTCTTTTTTGGTGATATCAGTGCAGACATGATGCAAATGTACTTTCCTCAGTATGATCTTGTAGACTATTCCTGCCCATGAGCTGAATACACAGGACATGTCATGTGTAAGGGAAAAAAAAAAAAATCTGTCTGACCTTGAGATCCAAAGGGGGCACAACTGATTTAAAACATGCACACTTTTCTGAGGAACCAGCTCCTTGTTGTAATTGCAAATGAAAAAGTGAAAGAATTTAAGTTTCTCTTTTGTGTCTGTTTACTTTGAACATTGAGAGCATCTTGTCTCTTTCTCCTAATGGACACATTTCCTTGCTGTTTCTATTGCTCAGCCAAACCTCCAGGCAGGAGGGGAAATAAAAACAGCAGCCTAAGCACAGCAGAAAAACATTGCTGTGAAATTACAGAGGGATGAAAGTGGAAATGCTTTGGAGCTGAATTCTTCCTTTCTCATAGCCAGATAATTCCACTCTGCTGCAGTCCCCACAAAAAGTCTGTACTCAGTGGGGAGGCAGGGGACTCTCACCAAAGCCATTGGTTAAATGTCACCAAGAAGGGACAAGCTGGAATTGCACAGGAGGGTTGGTGTGGCCTGACAGGGATGGGTTCCACACTGGGAATCTGCTCTGGAGCTGGTGCTGTGCTCCAGCAGGATGCCTCCTTGGATCTGAGGGTGGGATTTTATTTATTTATTTATTTATTTATTTATTTATTTATTTATTTATTTATTTATTTATTTATTTGTAGGAAGTGGGTGGTGGTTCCTGCTGTCACCTGTTGCTCTGCAGCCTTCACAAATCCTGCTCCACTTGGTGTCAGGACTTGATTTCACTAAGGAAAGAGCAGTTTCCACCTTCTGCTCCCACCTAAGATCTCCCAAGTATTTGGTCTTTGTTCTGGATCTTTACTGCACCTTTCTTAAGGCTGAAACAAAGTGTTCAACATTGGATAAGATATATATTGGGGATTAAATTGAAAAGCAAATTTATAGGATTTGTAATCTCTCTTTAAAATCAGACTTTTTTTTGTTGTTCTTTTTTTTGGTTTTTTTTTGTTTTTGTTTTTGTTTTTGTTTTTGTTTTTGTTTGTTTTCTTGTTTGTTTCTGGTTGTGTTTTTTTTTTTTTTTTTTTTTTGTTAAGGGAGCCTTACTATTTAGCACTGCTCCCAGTGTGACCAATCTGTGACACACAGAGCAAAGCATTTTTCTATCAGTGCAGTCAGCTGTGAAACACCAAGCACGTGCCACTTTGAGCCAAAGAACTTCTTTGATCACAATCATTTGATTTGCTCTCTTCTCCAAAGGTTACTTCTTGTTTCTATTGTACTCTGTTCCTTGCAAGCACAAAACAAATTCTTGCAGTACATCAAGGGGGAAAATGCAGTTGGATCAGCAAAATGAAAAGGAATAAAAAAGTTCTGTCAGATTAAATGAAGAAAAGCCACATTTCAGGTATCAAGAAGAAGGTTTCTGAGGCATCACATGGGAAACTCCAGACAGATTAGCCCTTGTGCACCTAAGAAATTTGGCATCTCCCTGACATTCCTACCATGACTGCACCATGGTTTTTAAAGTAGATTCTTGAGGTTGTTAGAGCATATCTAAAAATGTAAATAAATGGGTTTTTTTCTTTCCTCTGCCAGGTCAAGTACTAGAGACATGTTTGCTGCAGCTGAGTGACATACATCTATTCAAATCCCTTCTGAACTGGAATCAATATTAGCTAGATCCATTACCTCCTGCTTTATTGGCAGCTTGGGTGCTTGTTCAGAAAACAGTCCCTCCCAGTAATGTAATAAAGCCCCCACCTTGGAGATAATTAGATTGCCTGAGATATAGAATGCACTGATGATCATTTCCCTGCTGATTTTGGCTTGCTACTCCAGCTCAGGTTGCAGTCTCCATCACTGCACACTCTTACATTAGACCACTTGAGTCTCATCACCTAACAATTGCCATAGCAGATTTGTTTGGATTTTTTTCTTAACTCTTCCATAATAACAGCAACCAGACAAACCTCAGAGTGTCATTAACATGCTTTTAAAAATGCACTGAAATGGCTTTTTCAATTACCTCAAGATTTAATATCCTGGCCACAACACAGCTATCCCTCACTCTAACAACAAATCCTTCCAGGAGAGAACACACGACACCACCCTTCCCTGAGTCCCCTTTGGGTCCCCAGTGTATCCCAGAGTTGATGAGTTCAAACTGTGAGCAAAAGCACATTCCACAAATGCTATGAACCCTCAGACACAGCCTTGCCAATACAAGAGTCCTCACTTGTCATGAATTTCATTACTAATAAATGAGGGAGCCACAACCTCATCTTCCATTTCCTCTTGAGCCCCCTCCCCTGCTCCCGTGGAGCAGCCTGCCCCAGAATGTCCCAAGCACACAGATTTTGGTTTTCTGTTGAACATTCTTGCTCCTGGCTTCAACCATTGAAGGGTGAGAGAAAACAAATCCACTCCTTAGATAGATCAGCCTGTACATGATGCTCTCCCTGTCCCAACAGGTGGAATACACGACTTTGCACATCCCCTGGGGGCTGAGGATCATCTTTCTAATTATCTTCATGTCTTAAAACAATGGCAGTGGACTGGCAGCAGCTCTGTGCAATGTACAGCAGATGAGACAGCACTTGCTAATCCCGAGCCAAAAAAACCCAGTGTAAGTAGGAATATTTATTACCCATTTTTAGGTATTTAAACTTTACCCAGTGGTATTAAATACTTAACTAAAACAGCAGAAGGTTGAAGAAGAAAGAACCGAGGCATGAAGGGAAGGTTGGTTTCCCTTGATGTCACGAACACTGACAGGTTTGATGTTTTGATATCAAAACAAGTACAAGAGCACTCAGTTTGAAGATGTCATTTTTGTCCTCTTATACTCAAGAGCTGCAAGTTCTCCCCAGGCTGTTTCAGGCTGCAACTCTCTCGTGGGCACAGTGCCTCCACCAGAGGTTTTCTCCAGTCATGGCTTTTTGCTGACACACTGCAATTTATTAACTTTCATGGGAAGCAAAAAGGGTGGGTTTGCTCATTCACCTTGCTAGAAACTAACCCTTAAATCCACACAGGCTGCCAATATATAAATACCCCATGGATATTGGGTTGGTGTTTAACTTCCCACCAGTTGAACAATTCCAAAGCAGCAGTAATCAGCTCTTTCAGCATCGCCCATGAGCAGCATGGCTCAGGCCATCAGTCAGAACAATGAATATTCCATGACACACAAAATATTGTTTCTGTGCAGAGCACTTGTTTTTCCCAATACTATTGGTTTGCAAAGGCTGAGGTTCACCAGCACAGTGGAGGTTGCCAAATCCTGGGATTCCCGGGAAACATCCCAATAGCCTTGGAGTTCTGCCTGAGCCTGGATAAACACAATGTATTACAATCAACAAAGGCCCTAATTAATGGATGCTGACATTGTACCTCTGGAGGAGCAAACAAAGGGGAAAGCATGGCCCTCTGCCCAAGGACCTGAGTCTAACTCAGGCTGGCAACACAGATCAGACACACCAGACCTGCAGAGGGACTGACATGAGCTCTCCCTTTGTCTTGTGTCAATACAGATACAGGCAGTGGCAGCAGAAAGTAAAACAGCTCTCCCCGGGACTTGAGGGCTTTTCTTGCCTTTTTGTCCACAAGCAAGTTCAGATTTTATCTTCCTTCATCTCCCTGCTGCCTCCCTGCACACACATGCCTATTTTTCCTCATGAAATTCCTCCTAAATGAAATTCTTTTTTTTTTTAATTTTCTTTTTTTGGTTCTACCAGCTCACAACATCCCCCTTCAGAAGCAGATATCTCACCTCCTCCCCTCTCTTGACCTAAGACACCCACCTCCCTGCTTCAAATGCTCTCACACATTTGGCTCAATTTTCCACCTTTTCCTACTGCTCCTAACAGCCTGCAATCTCTGTATGGCTTATAATTTCCTCTGACCACAGAGGATCCCATGTCTTTCCATTCTGTCTGAACTCTTCCACTTCCATCAAGATCATGAGAAGCTGTCAAATAAAATCTCACGCTCTGACAGTGCACTTGGACCCTGGGGATGGGAAGCAGGAGGAACCATTGGCATCTATGGATGGCAGGGATATGAATAAAGTCCTTTATGCAGAGGATGTTAGTACACCCCTGTACAATGAGAAAATGAAATACATGTAATCTACCAGCAAATCAAGTGCAAATGTAGACCACAATTCAAATATAAGCACCTTCCCTCTTCTAAAACACGCTATTTTTGGGACATTTGTTGATTTGTTTATCTTCCTTTGCAAAAGGAATTCATCATCAATTTAAATCCCTCCAGGTGTTCTGTTTCCATTTCTGTTTCATTTCCATTAAAATAGTCTCCACTCAGCCAAAATCTTACTTAGTTTTCATTATTTTTTTTTTACTGAGAAATTCAAATGCATTAAAAAAGAACTGTAATAAGGCCCCTAAAGATTTTAAACCTGAATAAGTGACACATAGAAACTTCTCTTCCCTGCAGTTGAGAAAATTGTGTTACTATGCACAATATTGTCATTATCCTCTCTACTATTACGCCTATACACAAGGAGGTTGAAATATCTACTTCATGCTGGTGAAAAGTGGACAGAACTAGAGGAAAATGTAATAATAATAATAATAATGATAGTAATAATAATAAAGGCAACAAAACCAGACCAGAATTGAAGATATTTTGAAAGTACTTACCCAGCATCACTGCTATTGCCACACAGTAACACATCTTCTGTACCATTTTTTATGAAATAGTTCACTGCAACAGAAATAGAGAAATGGCTTTTTAATAAACACATTTTGGGAATGATAACATTCAAAAATATCATCCACCAACCAGCATATTCAATTGGGACAGCAACTGAGAGATGAATGGCACGCTTTTGCTTTGTTTTGCTAAATTTAACTTCTATTAATTGGAAAAATAAATATATTTTTTCAAGTCTCTGTAAGTATTTGCTGTTTGTATTCTGAATCTGACCAGTTGAATAAGGTGACAATGGGCTGTGGGCAATGTTTTCAGAAAATTCTATCCAGCCCTGCCCCTCTGTTCAAACCAAGAATATTGTTACTAAATTCTCCAAATGTAATGAAACCAAACCATATGCTAGCCTGTAACTTTTAGTCTCTACACTGATGAGACACATATTAATTGAAGTTTGTGGCAGAAATTAATGACTCATAGGTTAAAAACGTAACCAGCTATAACTCAGAATGTAATAATATTAACAAAGCAGCCCACTCCCTCAGTCTGGTGGATTCTGCTCAGCACAGAAAACACACAGCATAAAGCCAAAGAAACAAAAATGCACCCTGTTAAAGATCAAACAAACAAGGAAGTATTCACAAAGACAAATATTTATCACTGTAGTCATCTGTAACAGCAATGGAGAGAGACAGACACTTCTCAAGGGAGCCTCAGAAGAGCAAGCTAAATTTAAGTGCTGTGGATCATTCCCAGGTTGACTATCTATAAGACTTAAGGAAATTAGCATCTCCAGGCTAATGAGAGACTTTGCAAACACACTTTTTCTTCTCTCCCCAGCCAACCAAGTCTAACATCCAGAGTAACAGAACAGCAGGACAATTTCTCCTCAAAAGGATAAGTAAAAACAGTGTTCTGGAGGGAACATGAAGAAAAGATGTTCTGAGGAGCATCTCTAAAACCTGGATGGTGGCAGGGAAGAGCAGACAAAAGCATTGCTCTAGAAACATAAGAAATGCAAAACAGAGGAGTGCAGCTCACTGAGGAAAGGTAAATACTGTGGTGTGCTGTGCTGCAGCAGAGAGGACATGACCCCCTCTTGACCAAGACATGGTGGTGGCAGCTTGCCTGGCTTTGGAGCAGAGGGGCCTCTGCAGATGCTGCTCACACGAGGTTCTCCATTCCAGACTAACCCTCTGTTGTGAAACGTTTCAAAAATGAAGAGTGACAGCTTATCCAGGCTGGCTATGCAGAGAATGCTCCATGGCTCAAGCACTGAACAGATGTGCTGTGGCTTTCTCAGTAAGCTGGGAGCAGGGGAAAAGCCCTGCTCTGCTGCATGCCAAGAGGGAATTACTGCCCAGGAGCTTGTGGTTACAGGGGCACGTGATGCTGTTCACAAGTTATCAGAGCACAGATCCTGCTCAGGTTGGATGTGTTTCCAATTTGTCTGGTCACATGGGGTTTCTACAGGAACACCTTGTGGGACAGCAACACTCAGGACTGATTGTGGCTGAGGATTGGGATCAGTCACCACAGAACAGGGAAAGATCTGCATCACCTTTCACCCTCCAGTCCTGCTGGGCAAGGACTTGTGCTTGGCTCAGGACAGTGGCACCTTATTTGGGATACACAGTCAGTGACACAAACACACTAAACCACTTTCTCCATGAGCAAGACGATTTTTAAGGTCCTATCCAACAAAAACCATTCTATGATTCTATGATTCTATGATTCTCTGATTCTATGATCCTATGATTCTATGATCCTATGATTCTATGATTCTCTGATTTTATGATTCTCTGATTCTATGATTCTCTGATTCTATGATTCTATGATTCTATGATTCTCTGATTCTATGATCCTATGATTCTATGATTCTCTGATTTTATGATTCTATGATCCTATGATTCTATGATTCCAGGTTTGATTGAAATTCTGGAGCACACTGTTGGTTGCAAACCAAAACAACATCTCCTGGTCAGCCAAATCAGAAGATAAGAACAGAGTCTGAGCACAGGATTGAGGAGGACAAGGATTCTCTGTGTGCAAACAAGAAATCAGAAATCCCGAGATCAGACAAAATTCTGCTTTCAGCTGCTGACTTAAGCATTTCTATTTCTAAAACAAGGAGCCATGCAGGGGCCAAAGAGCCCCATGAAATGCAGGATGCAGAACTGGTGTGCAGGTGCTGCTGGCAGGGCACATCTTCAGCATGGGGTGTGTGCAGGGCAGTGCCACAGCCACCGTGACAAACCTCGGGCTAAGGAAGAGGCAAGATCCCGAATCCCCACTGATAAATGAAAGGGGGATTAGAGCTTTATACCCAAGGAGACAAATTGCTGTGTGATCAAAAATGTGCACAACAATCAATCTTTCCTTCAAAGGCCGCTGGTTTGGGTTTCAATCAAGCCTGCTGGGCAATCAGAGAGCTGCAAGAAGCAAGCAGGCGTCCCCTGTGCTTTGAAGAATGAACAACCCTGGTGCCAAATTAACCCACGGCCTCAGCTTCCCATCACTTAACTCTAGCGTGGGCAAAGCTCTAGGAACTCCTTTTTCATGCAGAGCAGGATTTTCCCTCTGAAAACTGCTCAAACTGAGCAATGCCACCCGAAAACACAATGATTTTTCATTGCCCTGGGAGATTGCAATTAATTTTTGTTTTGTTTTTCAATGAAAAATATCAGCTTGTGAAGTGGGAGAAAAAATAGAAAAACAAATATGGAAAATAAAGCTGAAACCCTCTGTTTTAGGTGTTTACCATCAGGTTTGTTTTTTTGTTTTTTTTTTTTTTTAATTTTTGAAGTAAAATTAAGCCAAAGCTATGATATTTGTAGCACATGTGTGTTTGTCCATAAACTTTATTCAACATGCCATTCTTTCCAAAGGTAATGCTATTTTTTTTTTTCTACCAGCTTTACTAAAATGTTGCTGTCACAGTCATAGGGTACATGATGTTTTTAGGAATTTTTCTACAGGAATTTTCAGAGTAAGGTAACTTCTTGGTCATATTTAAAAAAAAAAAAATGGTCTGAATGACAAGATCTCCTGACAGTTCATGTTCTGCCTCCTACACTTCTCAAAGCAAATAACACTGGCCATAATTTTAAAGTCACGATATGCAAGTGAGTAAAACCACAAATTTTCCATGTCTATTCTTGCAATGGCTTCCTCCCAAAGTCAGTTCCTCATAATTTTATCTGTTTCGTTCTACACTTTTTCTGATTTCTCAATATCTTCCAGCTTTCTGCATTGCTCCCTCCCACACCAGGTGATTCCAGCAGAGTAGACATTCACAATGTCTCCACTTGTCAAATTAAAAGGGAAAAAAAAAAACCAAACTTCCTCTCAAAAAAAATTATATTCCAATTAAAAATGTGCTCCAGCTTGTGCTTTCCACACCTCTATCACACAAATGAGCAGAAAGCCAGTCGGGTACATAGACTGTAGGGTAGAAACCTTCCTCATTTTTGTGTGAAGGAAAAGAAAATTTTCTCATTCGGAAAAGTAAAAAAGGTTGGAGTCAGCTTAAAAAACACAGCTTCTGCCTCCAGTTTCTGCTCCTCCTTCGAAGGCCCTGCTGAAATGTTACTTCAACTCATCCTACAACAAATTAATTCCAATTAAAAATAAAACCACCACAACAACCCTATATATTATCACACTTGCATAAAGAGCAACATTCAAATATCATTAGTCACTGCCCAGAGAAGAGTCCTCTGGCTGACTTTCTAACAAAAACTTCAGAGAGGTGTTTGTTATCTCAGACTATTTATTGCATCCACACGGGCGCTCGCTGGTTGGAGACTCTCCCTGAGCTGGGGGCTGGCACGGAGCACTGACAGCCACCCAAGGTCCCCATTCCAAATTTAAAATGCAGTTCAGAAGGCTCCATCTCCTTGGGGTTGTGCTATGTGTTGTGGAAAGGAAAGAGACAGCAGCCCCTGCTCGCCCTTTGGCCTCCTGGCAATGCGCGGTAATTAAACGAATCCTCGCTGTGTGCACACTGTGCCACACACGGCGAAGCCTCATAAATGAAATTGAGTTTGGAGATGAAAAACATGCCTCACAAAAGCCATGGAACAGGCTGTATTAAGGATGTTATTAGGGGAGATTGCTTGGGAAAAAAAAAACAAACCCGGCGCTGCTGGTTAGTTCTTCCCAGCTGAAAGGGGTTGTAAATAATTATAATAATCAGTTACTCTCCTGCTGCTCAGCCCATGACAGGGGTCTGGTTCTTTTGGAGAGGGGATCTGGACTCCTTTGCTGTCCCCTGGCATTTGCTGCTGCTAACCCTTCTGCTGAGCTTTAGAGGCTCTTGGGTGCTCTCCTCTCCTTGTTTCCCTGGGAAATCACTCCTAGCCCAGATCTCTGCTGCCTCCACACCCTGTGACCACATGGAAGGACAATTCCTACACTTCAGTTCAAAAAGGAACAGCAGGAGTTATGGCCAAGATGTTTGGGGGTCGAAGGAGCAGACATCAAGGGGACAACTTTATGTACAGCACTGGCAGCTGCATGACTTTGTGGCAAACACAGCCTGGAATTCTGGGCATCAGTTGTCCTGCATGAGATATGGAGGGGCTGGGAGGAGGTTGTGGAAAATCATACAACCAGGTGGTGAGAGGAAATTGGTCTCCTTCAGTTTGAGTCTCTCTGGTAGGCTCCTGTGAGTGCTTCTCCCCACTCTCCAGACTAGTCAGAGAAGCAATTTCCCTGCCAGGCTCAGCAGTCACCACAGCACAGAAAATGTCTCCAATTTTGACAGCACAGCTTTTTCCCCCTTTGTGAAAAAGCCACTAAAAATATCAATCAAGCTCTCTTGAGCTAGATGGCTCCCTGCACCAGGAAGGGGCTCTGAAAGCCTCAGAGATCCTCAGTACCTGGCTTGTGCTGCTCACAGGGAACAAAAAGCACATCAGGAGAGGAGGAAAAGCACATCAGGAGCTTTTGGAGGTGTGCACTAGAGGAGAGTGGAGAATTTAGATGCTGTCAAATTGGCTTGGAGACCTTGCCAAGCCCAGGAGCATCCCCAGGAAGACAATGGAGACAATGGAGACAATGACTAGCAATAAACACACATGCTGGCTTTCAAACATCTTCAGATAACCTTCTTCTATACCTCTGTGCCTCACCAGTCACTCAGACCCACACTCTTAGGGCTGTAGTGTAGCATGTAACTAAAAGCTTATTTAGTACCACTTGTGCAGACATGCTCCACATGAATAGACAGCAAAATGCTGAAGTGAGCTCTCTGCAAGTTCTGCTTTGTGTTTTGTGGAATTTTTTAAAATGTTTCACACAAAAGGATTAAAAGCTGCTACAAAGGTTGAAAGCATTTGTGATTACAGACAGATGATGGAAAAATAGGAAAAAAACTCAACTTACTGGGATGAAGAAAATAAATAAATTGGATCAAAAAATGGCTGAGAGACAGAAAACATAGTTAAGATGAAAAGTCACTATGTAGGGTCTCTGTGGGCTAGCAGAGGGCTACACCTGCCCTTCTTTGTTACATTTGTAAGTACAAGGGGAAGAGAGGGTGAGCAGAGAGATAACAACATCTATTCACAGTATTTTCCAGGTAAATAAAGTCTGAGGTGTTGACTGAACGAGGAGAACTACAGACACCTACTTAACTAAGAAGAAAAAGGAGCAGAGAAATGTGAAGTGGAATATTAAGTTGTCAGAAAGTGAAGTAAAGCAGAGAAAAAGAAAATCTCACCTATTCATAACCTTGTCAGTCCTTAAATTCCCTGTATAAGTTCAGGTAAGAGAGATGGATTTTTTTTTTTTTTGGTAGGGCTTCTTAGTCAACACTTTTATGTGATATGAAGCTGTGATCAGAGGAAAATGTAATATTGAGATACAGGAGGGCAAAGATGGAGTAATATATAGGAAAGAATTGATGAACAGTGGTTTGTTTCTATTAGTTCTGTTCAGTAACTATTCCAATGATATGGACAAGGGGATCAGGTGCAGCCTCAGTCAATTTGCACCAAGCTGGGTGGGAGTGTGGATCCCCTGGAAAGGCTTCTCACCCTCTACAACTCCCTGACAGGAGGGTGCAGCCAGCCCAGGGTTCGTCTCTTCTCCCAGGGAACAAGTGGTGATAGGACTGAAAGAAATCACCTCCAGTTACACTTGAGAAGGTTTGGATTGGATATTAGGAAATATTTCCTCATGGGAAGGGTTATCAGGTGCCCAGGGAGGTGGTGGAGTCACCATCCCTTCAGGTTTTTAAAAGATGTGTGCATGTGACATTTGGGGACAGGGTTTATTGGTGGACTTGGCAGTGCTGGGGTAATGGTTGGTCTTGATGGTCTTAAAAGTTTTTTCCAACCTAAATGACTCAATGGTCTGGAAGAAAGACAACTTTCAATGCTTTCAATAGGGCACCTGCCACGCTGGAAAGTATTGAGAAGGTAATGAGAATGACTGGGAAAATTTAAGAAGAGCAGCAATTGAAAAAAATAGGTATCTTTTATGCCAGAAAAAAGGTGACTATCACAGTAAAAAATAGCATGTATTCTGGAAAAGGAGAACAAGGAGCTTTGTGTGCTCCTAGTGACAAGAATGTGATAACAGTATTTTTTGCCTTAAGAAAATGCAAGGGGGAAAAGAAAAGAAGAATTTTCAAAACTAAAGATAAAGAAAATATTTTTCACTATATTTCCCATTTGAACTGCTGAAGTTGCTGCTGCAGGCTGCCCCTGTGGACAAAACATTCAAAGAAAGATTTGTTGCCTGTGTAGATAAGGATATCCTGAGTTACAATAGTAATTGTTAATAGAAAATGAGAAAAATATCTATACTTTGAGCTCTACTAATCGTTTTCTGGAGCAAATGGGGCTGTTTGGTCCTGCACAGAGATGCTGCTCTAGGTAAGCCACAGCCAGATTGAACCTGGGAATTCCCATATTTTCTCTCTACCACACTTAGGGGAATTCAGCACTGATGAAAATTATCAGGAGAAAATACATCTTTACTTATTCCCTAAGACCAGTGCAGAAAGAGCAAGCAGCAGTGCAAGTTATTCTCTGCTCATGGTGCTGAGTGCTCAGGGGTAAGAGCAGAAGATGCCTCTTGCCTTTGCAATGCACTTCATTGCTGAACCTGGAGCAGGGAACAGTCCATGGGCAGCCTTAATGGGCACATAGAAACTCCTTTTAAATGCACATCACTCAAGCCAGGTGGTGTTTTAGTTCTGTAGTTTATGAAGAATTTGATGGTGCAGGAAAACTGAAAGTGCTTAGTCTGGATTTTCCACGGCAGATCTTTCCTCAAGTAGATCTCTCCTTTCTGTGAGCAGTGATGAGAACAAAAGGTGTAACTGAGGTAGAAATCCTCCTGTTTCACAAAATATTTCAAATATTTACAATATAAGAATTTCATCTCTTACCCATAAGGCTAAAAAAATCTTACTGGATGGTCAATAAGAGACAGTATTTGATTCAGCATGATGAATTCCTATGTTTTTCTGATCCTTGCACTTCTGATGGGGCTTTCTTTCTCTATTTAGCTTGAAAAATTAAAGTGCACAGGTACAATACCCATGTTAACAACACATCAGAGCATTAAGTTTTGAGCATTGATGAAGCTATTTATCAAAAGACCCACAGCACTTGAACAAAGCCACAATATTTACAGTTAAAGTAGAGCAATGTCAATAGATTCCATGCTGACAAGCACCAGTGAAAGCCCAGAGAGGTTCCCTGTTTTAATCACTGGTTCATATACAATCATACATAACAAAACACCTATTCCAGTCCCAACTTGATTTATTGCTTCTCTCTTTCCTCCCACCTCCATAATTATTCATCAAACACTCGCTGTCTTCTATTCCCACCTCAGAAAACTTCAGCCCTCCCCAAACTGCCCACATTGATTATTTGACTTGGACAAAATTCTCTTCTCTACAGTTCCCATACAGATTCAGAGTATCTGTTCATAGAGCTCCATTTCAGTGGTTCTGGAAACAAAAATTATTTCCTCAGACAGAGATGACAATTAGGCACAGAGCTGAGAGGAGATATGTCTGTACAGACATGCAGAAACACATTTCCAGATCTTCACAGATCTATGCCTCAGCATCTGCTCCACACAAGCCTTTGCTCCCCTCTCAAGTGCCCAAGGAGACCATGATTTTGGTGGGTATCCCCAAAACTTCACATACTCTATATATCTTTCTAAATATAGAACCTGAAGCAACCCTCTCTTCCAGGTTTAACTAGAGGTGACAAAAAATACCACATTAATCTTAATCTTAATTTTTCTTTTAAAAGTTGTTCTGTTTTCCTCCCCAGATCACTGTTAACCACACCATTTGACTCCAGAAGAAGAGAAAAATCACAGTCATGCAGTGAATGCCAGGAACTACTCTAGAGGAAAAAAAAATAACAACCCTGAAATACTCTTTTAAGCTATAAAAATAGTAGCTGACTCCTCCCACTAAAAGGCTCATAAAGCTTGAACATTAATTTATTTTACTTGTTTGTTTCTTGGTTTTTTGTTTTTTTTTTAATGTCAATTGCTTGGACAGGACTATCTAACAAAAATTACAGGGTTGGTCTTTCTTGCCTTATAAGATTCTGATTTTGAGAGAAAACATATATAGAACACTTTGAAAATAAGACTCTTTCAGAGTGTCTTAAACAAAGTATTTAGTCTAAAGAAAAAGAAAATGCTGGAGTTTAAAACTATCATTCCATAAGTGACTTTATAATTTAATTATAGTTTTTAGATTCTTTAAAGCATTTTTTCTTCTGCTTTCAGCCCTTACATTAAGCCCTGCTCAACAAAAAGACTCAGATTTCTACTTACTGACTAGTCAATAATCCATTTTCATAATGGAATACATAAATGACATTAAAGATTCTAAAATCATCAGCTACATGAATCAACTGCACTCAGCCCATTGGTGCATCTCTAAGCCAGTGACACATCTGACATCCTATAGCTTTTAATCCCTTCTAACTCACACATTCATGAAGCTTCACTTCATCAAATACATCTTTAATTTAAGCCCCACAACCCAAGACAGGCTTTAAAGACTGTTATTTGGAGCTGCTTTCCTAGAAATCTTTACAAGTATTGAAATTAGGCTTACAGTTTTTTAGTTAGTTGGTGTTTCTAAACTATTAACTCTAATGATAACCAACAAATAACTTTAATATTGATACATTGATCTCATAATTTTCCTAGTGCTTTGGATGTAAACTATCATTATTTTCAACCTTTTTTTCCTCTTTTATTTCATTTTTATATTCAATCGCTGCTCCATCTAAAACTCCAGTCTTCCAGGTTTGCTATTATTAATGTCTAAAAATAATCCTCCTTGGGCTTATTGATCACAATCTCTTATCAAATCTAGAACTGCAGGTAGGAAAATAATTACCTATCAGTAGTCACCATTTTCCCAGATGAATGATTGTAATTTTACCACTGGCACTTGACATGAAGAATTTTTTAGCCTGATTTTATCTGATGCTCAGCTGTCCCTCATCCCACAATCCATTCATTCAAAGAGTAGTTGCACAGAGGAAACTGGGAGACCTGATGAACAACTTCTCCCTTAATCTTGATTTTCCCCCTCCCTAGGTTTGCAGTGGTAAGTAAGCATTACTCATTGGGGACAAAGCCAGAATGAGATAATTTTTTCTGACAAGCCTCCTTTTTAGAGGTTGCTGTTTAAATTTTGAGCCATTTAAATGGGTGGAAAGAATATAAAAATTCTCTTGTTCATCCCAAAGAGAGGTGCCCAGCAAAAGGCAGATTTTAGACCTGAATCTCCACTGTGAGCTGAGGAAAGACGAAAAATTTGTCTCATATTATCATGACTGCTGTGCCCAGTAATTAAGCTGAGACAGAGGCACCCATATTAACTTAGCAGAAGTTTCTTCCACAGAATTAAGCTTTTAATCACATTGACAAGAAACTTTCCTGCTTGACTGTCTGGTCAGGAATATTTGCTGACACTTTTGTTCTAAGACTTTGTACTCCAGTGTTCAGTGAACCTGAATAGGAGCCAGTTTGAATTTTCTCACAGGATCTCCATGTTTATAATTTTGCCTCTTTCTTCCCAAGCTTCCTGGCACCTCCTCCAGCTGCAGAATCCATTGAGGTGATGGCAAGAACAAGAAAAATGTTGGGTGGACAGGCAGGGATTCCTTACTGGATTTAGTGTATGATCATCTCATTGCAGACAGAGGGGAAAATCCAACAATTCTCAACATTATCAACCTTGCAATGTAGGATTGACAAGATTTATAGAAAAATGATTTTTCTTGAACACACAAAAGATTTTTCTAGAACAGGAAAGTACCCAAGGGTTTTGAGCATGGAGTTAAGGGAAGGAGTTACAGAAATCTGGGGTTGTGGTGGTTATTTCCTCAGGGGTCAATCAAAAATCAAGAGCTACCACATAATCTTGGTTAAGCCAGTGATGATACAGAGTTTATAAATGGATTTTTTTTCCTGTATATAAAACGAAAATGAGAGGATCGAGAAGACAAATGAGAAAAAAAAAAATTCCTGCCTGGAGGATGAAAGCAGATAAGGAAAGATTACAGAACTTTGTCCAGATATTAAGTAAGTTTTGAATAAAAAAGCAGACTTGAAGCTATCCCAGGCCATCTCAGATGGCTGGCCCAGAGACACAACCAAATGGCCCCTTTAGCAAGTGCCCACAGCACACAGTTATCTCAAACTAAAAAGGCCTTTGAAAGACTCAAAACTGAATTCTTATCTTCACACCTCATGACTAAATCTCTCAACTATTTTCTCTGCAGCACCAAGCAATTCGTCCCTCTATTACCCTTTTAAGGGGTTTTACTGATTTCTGTTTTTCATTCATGCAAAAAGTGGTTTTAAGCCACAGGAGGAGGCTGATGCCATTTCAGAGGTTCCCTGCTGCCCTTTAAAATAATAAAATGTTCTTAAAGAATCCAAAGCAAATTTTTGCTCTTCAAGAAGTGCAGAATTGCCCCATCACCCTATTTTAATTCCCTATTTTTGTTTCCTAATGAACAGAATTAAGATTTTTTCCAATTTTAGTTTTCAGTGGTTTGCATTCCTTTATTTCTTTACATTCCTCTTTTTCTATAAAGTGGATCTCTGACAGTACTTCAGGTTTCTGTTTTCTGGTTTTTTTTGGATTGGTATTCCTGCTCCAAACTAAATGACTCAGCCACATTGGTTTTGAAATCTCCAAAGAGCTCCTGTAATTGTCTGTGCTCCCTTTGAGTGAACTCTACTATCTCAACATGTTGGCCAATTTTCTTCTCTAGTTCTTCTTCAGAGTAAACACTGACACGATTCTGTTTCTTAATATATTCCTCTTTTTATCTAATTTGGTCTGCCTACACTTTAATCTAACTGTATGTATTGCTTAATTCCCTGCAGTACTTGAAATTCAGACTGTTATTAAATTGTGGTCAGTGCCTCTCCTTTACACGGTCACTTCATTTCACCATAATACTTATGCAAAATGAAATACAAAGCACTATCCCATCTAGTCACAAAATGAGCCAGTCCTTCCATTTCTGAATCTCTATAGTGCAACAGGGAACATTAAATGAAAATCCTACTTAATATTGTTCTCTTTTGTCTTATAGCTAATCCTCCTTCTTCAGCATTTTGAGGAAGGCTTCATTGTTCTTATTCAGAGGTCATTACCTTTTTTTTTCATAAATCTGCTCTTCTTCTAGGTCTTTAGGGCCCTGATGCATTGCCTCAACACTTTCACTATTTAAATAATTTCTGTCTATCCAAAATAAGTGACAACTGTTTACCATAATGCATTATATCTTTATTTTCAGATATTATGAAAATACTAATTAATATTATTATTAGTTTCTATTCCTATTGTTATTTTAGTTCACATTTAATTCAAAACCAAAAGCCAAAATTTGATTCATTTTAGTCCATTATCTCACCAGGCTGGTTATCTTTGTAACAGGCAAATCTCTTCTAGTGACAGCAAGTATATTTTCATGGACATATTAACCATTGCTGGATTTTCTATATGGATTTCTGGGAGTGTCTGCCCTCCTCCCCATATCAGGACTACATAAATAAACTTGCTCATGGCATGCTGGAGCAGCTGTACAATTCCTCACATTTAAAGCAATGCTGCAGCTGGCCCTGACATTATCTGTATTTTAATAGATTATCCTGTATCACATTTACCCTATTTCCATTTCCAGAGAGCCAGACTATCTTCATGGCTCCATTTCTTCCTTTCACCTTTATTGCAGGGATTTATGCTTCCAGCCATCCCTATTTTATCCCTCAAAGCCTCTGTCAGAGAGGGAAAGCAGCAGGTGGGCTCTTTATCCCTTGAAGGAACCCTTCCTAACACCACTGCTTCCAGGGTTCTCAGGCCACAGGGAGGGGAATTGAGCAGAAAGGCCAAAAGTCACCAGTGGGGAAGGGAGGGACTGCCCTTGGCAGAGCCCTGGGTCAAGCCAGGCAATTCCACGAGTCAGATTTGGGGTTTTTATAGTGCAGGTGGCTGGAGATGTAGGACTGTAGGGTCAGAGCAGAGCTACCCCACACCACTGACACTGCCTCTCAACCAAAACTCCAGTTAATTAGTTAAGTGGTTCATTTTTTTCCTCAAAATAAATAAAATACAAACAATCACTGGTCATGAGTTTGTAAAGGATGACCCAACCCAAATAATGAGTTAGGCCCAAACAGCAAAAGATTTTCTTTAAAAACTCTCTTGGGATTTTTCAGATTAATAAAGACAGAGTTGCTTTGCTTTACCTTTTGAATTTTTTTTAAGGCCATTAACTCAAATTTTGAAGCTTTTCTAGAAAATGCAAGAGCTATAAATTGTCTTCAGAGAAACAATATGCAAACCAGACTCACATACACAGAGTTGAAATTTTCATGTGATTGCTCAATTTCAGAAAAAAAGAGCTTTAAAAATATTTAAGACACCGTAAGACTGTTAAAATCATCAGTGAGGCAATTAGGACTTCATAGAAAAGCACCAGAAGTATTTTCAGCATGGACTGTGGAAATACCATAGAGATTCAGACAAAGCTACCTAGGTATTGCAAAATCACATTGACAACATGATGAGCCAGTAGTTTTTGCTGATTCACATACAGGTCTTCAATATAATTTAAAAAAAAAAAATACCACACACACAAACAAAAAACACAGAATAAACAAAGAAAAAAATCACACACAAAAAAAAAAAAAAAAAAAAAAAAAAAAAAAAAAAAAAAAAAAAAATCCCACAATCCTCAAATGACCAGAAAGCAGATTACAGGGCCAAGAGGAGCTTACCTGGGTCACTAAGGAATTCCTCTGAGCTGTTCCACATCCTACCATCCAAGTACAAGGAGCCATTGGTGAAGTTATGCATGGTGTAATCCCTGACACATTTGTGTCTCAAGTTGCCCATGAAGAGCTGGAGGCCTATGAGGGCAAAGACACTCAAGCAGAAAACGGTCAGGATCATCACATCTGCAAGTTTCTTAACAGACTGGATAAGAGCCCCTACAATGGTCTTCAGTCCTGGGGAGATAAAAGCCAAGAGTTTATAGACTGAGAGACTGAAATATGTCTGCAGACAGCTGCTTTTCATGATGAAAATCTCCATGGAAAGGGGAAATCTGAAGGGCTTTGAGCGTGTGTTTGCAACTGGGCATCAGAAATGAGAGATGAGTGATCACTGTGAACATCTACTTTGCTTTTGGACAAAAGTCCTGGAATTGCAAAAACACTGATTTAAAATTGAGGGGAAGAACTGGATGGAGGGACAGTGAGATACAAAGCTATCCATGGATAAAGAAAACATGGAATGTGTTTTATATTTTCATGGAGCTGCAGTAAAGGCGGTAAAGCCTAAATCCCATTGAATTTTGAGAACATGAATTGTTTTTAAATCTCTCAGGTGATTCTGATAACTTTATCCCTCACATAAACAGATGAAGAGGTATGGAAATGCTGTTTATTCCCTCATAATATTTTACATATTTTAGAGCCAAATCCAACATATTGTCCTCATATGAATAATTCCTCTGCTTTCAATTCATTTGCTTAAAACAACAAGAATTTGGGATTAGAAAAAAAAACAACAAATACAGGCAATCAAATAAATGCAGTGGAAATTATTCGAGTAAAACAGCCTGGGGCTCCAACACTACCTGGGCAAAGTTAATCATTTTATAGAATGCTGCCAAAGTAGATAAAAAATCCTGTTGCATAACACCGAAGGCTTGGGTCACAAATTAGCTCCTCTTTTATTATTTCACCCTGTAACACTAGCTTCAGTTTATTCTTGCACAAATATTCAGATATAAATAATTATACAGTTTTCTCAAGTGATAGTCCTTGCTTTTTGAAGTCTTCCTGGAGATCAGCACTCTTTGAGCTGATTGAATATTACAGGATTATATCAGAAAACCCCATTCCTTTTTTAAAAAAGACTCTTTTCTTCTAAACTGGTATGCTGTAGCTGGACATGAATATCAGCTGCACATTGATGGCAATTTTGTCATTTCTTTCCTATTTATATTTAATTAATACTGGAGAGTAGTAATAAGTGTTTCTGATAATCTGTATCACCAGTATGGCAGCAGTAAGAGAAATTGATTTAAATAGGAAAAAAAGAAAATGCAAAGAGAAAACAGGAGGAATTCTCCTGGGCAATATTCAGAAGCACGTTGATTTGCTCACTGAATATGATCGTACACATTAAATCTCAGTTCCTTGGAATTCCACCCCAAGAGCTTGGCAGCCACAAAGGCTGAGCTAGTAATTGGAAATAATATGAAAATGCACTTCAGGACTCACAGGAAAGCAAAATTAGCTTTTGGCTTTGCTTAAAAAATCTCTGTTAGAGTGAGGGGAAACCAGGGATTCTTAGATAAGGATGAGCTGCTGGAATGGCCAACAGGTGCAGCAGTCCCTGCATGCAGCAGCCTAAAATACTCCACTCCTACACAGGATACTGCTAATCTGTGAATGATACTAACATCTGTAAAATGGCCCATTTAACCCAAAGGCACTGATTCCTCAGGGGTGGGGAGCCTTCCCCACTAAATTCTTTGTTTGCCTCCCTAAAAATAGTTTGTGGCATGGTAAAGAGGGCAAGGTTAGACAGCTCCCTGCTTTGCTCAGAAATAGAGAGTAAATGATTGCAGGACAAACATTAGGCAAAACCTGGATTTTCATGCTACCTCTCCTCACCAAAAAGAGGTTTTACAAATGAGGTCAGTTCTACTCAGATACTTAGAAAAAGGCTGACTTTGAATTTTTGAAGCCATTAGTAGGCTTGGCTACCTGTTTTTATGCCTAAATAAAAGTGAAATATCTTCTGGTAATCCAGCCTTGAGTTTTTTTTACCTGATGGGAAGTAATTTTAGATGAAGCCCAGCTCTGAAAGGACTTCTGGAGTGTCACCCTCGCCCAGCATTATAAGACCTTTAAGATAGTCAGGTCTTACACAAGTAGTGAGGTGAGAAAAAAGATTTGCAAATGAAATAGAAATTTTAATTTTTAAAAATCTAATATTCTGAAAAATTTTCAGTGATTCTTATCATTGGCTGTCCTTGGAATGCAGAGATGTTGCTTCACTGAAGTTGGTTAAACTTGGGAAATCCAAATGCAAACTGAGTCTTAAGAAAAGGAAAAAAATACCACAAATTCTTTTATTGCTATATTCCCTGTGAAATCCCTGCAGAACATTTATTTGTTTGTAATACAAATGCAAACTTGGAGTCTGTATTTGTACCATCTAAGTGCACTAATTAATCTTACTCATATGGGCAAGGACAATAGGAGTCCTAATGTGAACAGGAATATTAGGGAAAAAACCTTACAAAATTCTAGTCAACAATAAAAATTACCTGTTTTCAAAATCAGGCCTCAGGATTGCCAATTTCAAGTCATTTCATGAAACATGTTTTTCCCAGATTACTTACTGGAGTTTTAAATAGAATAGCAATTCTATACTCTTAGTTTTACAAGATCATTCCTTGCAGGTATCAAATCATTTCTTTATGAGATGGTTTTCTGCTTGACTTCCTTTTTAATAGTTTTGTTTTGTTTTCATAGCTTACAAGCTTCCGAACAATTTGAGAAGATGATGCTTTAGTAATACAATTTCTGTAATTAAAGACCATTTAAAAATAACTTGTACTCTGCCTCCTGAACCTTTGTTAAAACTTTCCAGGAAAAACACTTGGAGAGTGTTATACTTACAGCTGAACTGTTTTTTCTCACTCTTTAAAACCAAATTTTTCTCAGTATATTAAGTAGCATCCATCAAGGTGGTTGACACAGCTAAGTGCCAAGGCTGAGGAAAATATTTAATTCATTGTGCATTTAAACAATCTGTGCCTCTAAAAAGGAAGGGCTGAGGGGAATTAAGGACACCCAGGACCTCTTGCAGGTGCTCTGCATCTCTCTGAATCAATCCCATGTTTTGTAAAAGCAATGCTAGATGTATTCAAATTTAGAGCACAGTTAAATCTTCTGGATAAATAATCCTTCTTTGAAATAGTGCCAATGAGAGCACTGCAATATAGCTTAATAGAAGATACTATTTATGGGGCATTAAAGGCATTTACTTAATTCTTGCAAGTCAAACATCAAACCAGGCAGCATGCAGGGAAAAACCTGAGGATCTGATCCAAAGCTGAGTAACAACTACACCCGTTAATGACAATGGGTCTATAGATTACTCCCTGTGGAGTAAATCAATAACAGGCTTTTTCTGAATCACTGACTTCTTTCCACACCTCTGGGCCAAATCCTGCTTGCATGACACAAAAAAAACCCACGAGATCCAAAATCAGTGGAATGAGGCTGTTTAGGCAGCCTGACATCTGCAGAGAGCAAGAAGAATTTGGCCCAAACATTCCTGTTAAGGCAGGTAGAAATTATCACATTCAGAGGTTAATCAAATAATCATTTTTCAGATGCAAATCAGAAACCATAGAAAATGCAAGCAACACCAAACAATGAGAAATGGCAAGATCCCAAAACACCATCCATTCCTTATGCGAGATGTGAGGAAGTATTAGCATAATTCAGTATGACATCCATACCAGATGTTGGCAATCACCTACAAAACATCAGACACGTTCATGCACAGTCTGGAAACAAGCAGGAAGAGGAAAAATAAAAAACACCAAAAAAAAAAAAAAAAAAAAAAAGAAAAAAGAAAAAAGAAAAGAATGTGACTTGCAGCACATTGTCCTCATAGAGCCCATTCCTTTCCCTGAGGATACACCTGTGTCCTGTAAATGTCTGCATGAGTCACATGCATGCAGGGAGAGAAGGGCTCAGCCCTGATGAGTGTATTTTGTCATTAGTTACTGAGACACGGGGCAGCAAGGAGTTTAACAGCAACGTGTTGGCAAACTGGAGCTGCTGTCAGCATTCCTGCAGGCTGGCTCTGCATGGAGAAGTGACTGACAGGCCAGTCTCCAAGGAAAACACAAATATGCCATATATTTCTCACCTCTGGGGTAGTTACCCCTTGAGTTAAGTGATTTACCCACCACAAGGGTGGTTTATCTCTCTGCAGCAGGACTTCAGTGGGACTGAACAGTGAGAGGGGGTCAGTCTCCTCCACACAGTCTTAATTCTTGTTCTCCGAGCTCTGTCCTGGCTATCACAGAGGCACTGGATAACATTCACAGCACTATTTATAGCCTTTAGTCTCACACTAACTTAAATGGGAGCTGGATCAGGCCCCAAAGTGCCTTGGCCCAATTTTCTATGAGGTCACCTTTCCCCGTATCCTGTGGTTTCGTGTGAGGTGTCCGTGTGTGCACGCCTGCTCCAGAAAGAGCAGGGAAACTTCTCTGGATTCAGCTGGATACTGGCACTTTACAAAATCCTTGGGATGATGATGATGATGATGATGCTTTTTGTGGTCTTTTGATGGAGAGGGTGTACCTCAATGTTTATATCATCTCAATTAGTACTTATCAAAAATCTCAGTGATTTCCATGAGGATAAAATACAATTCAAGACCCTCTGTTGTTGTTCCTGTTGAGCCCACTGGGATTTGGATGCTCTGGAAATGGGATGCTAATGGGAGACAAATGAATGGCTCCAGTGGGCTGTTCTGCTGCTGACCATGGTTCCTATCTGGCCAGAAAAACAAATGAATCCAGTTGCCATGGCAGCGTGCGAGACGCCAATTAGTAAATCAAATCACTGAGAGTTAAAGGTTTTGAAATGCTCCCATAGAGAAAATGTTACTTATTTCTAAGCACCTGAACCTGCACAAAGCTTGTTTTCCTCTTGATATCGTGGGCAGCTGGAAAACAGGAAGAAATGAGTGTGCTCAGTGCAGAAAAGGGGAAATGGAGGGGGTTCCATGAAGGTTTTCTGGGATATTTAGGGTTGTCACAGGAGGTAAGGCACTGCCCTGATGTCTTACACAGCTCCAGAGTAAAAAAGAGAGAGCTGATAGTCTCAGCTGCCAGAGAGAGGGAGGCTGGATTCAGAGACAGGACCTGCAGGTGCATGGCCATTTGGAAAAGGAGATATTGGCATTTATGGCACTCAAACCAAGCCCCAGCTCTCCAGTGAGAGGGAAGCTGGCTGGTAGGGGCCAACATTTGTGTTGTTGGGTCTGGATCTGAACCATCCACCTGGGATAAATCTGCTAATGACAAAAGCAATGAGCTGCTGGGACAGTTCCAGGACTTCTCAGGAAGAGCCTGGGACCTCCACCTTTGAAGGGCTGCTCAGAAAAGTCAGGCAATAAACCCCATGCCATGCTTGAGCTGTGCTAAATGCAGCCTCAGGCCAGGGGAATGGACTCTGAATTCAGGAGATCTTTTGCAGCCCTGTGAGCCCGTGTCCCCCTAAAGATCCTTGTGCCTGCTTGAGCACTTAGAGCCAGACATTAAAGGTAGGTGAGATTTTTAAAAGCACTAATTGTCAGCTTTACTGACTCCCTCTGGAGTCAATAGAAAAAATCATTGATTCCAAGTGAAGCAGAATGCCTTTGAAAAGCTGCCCCTAAGTGCTTTGCTGGACAGGAGCCTCACACCACCAGGACTTGGCTTTCTGTAAGCAATTTCACTGACCACGGTCAGCCCAAGCACGTTGGTGCAAATAGAAGAGCCTGATGGAAAAGTGATCAATTTTATTGAGGGAAAGCTCAGATATTTCTAAAGGAGAATACAACTTGGTGTTTTTCACCTGAGACGTGAGAGAGGAAGCAAAAATAACAACCACCTTCTCCTCTCTATGGCAATTAACCCCAAAAAATCTCATGAAAGATATTAATGCTCATCATCTTTTCATTTTTAAGCCTACTGGGGGAAAATATTTCACCTCAGCATAAGCCTATGTTATCATTAAAAACTCAGACTGATCTCCAGAGAAACCACAGCATCATGTCCAATATATCTTTTAAAATACATATGCCTAAATGTAAGATGAACTCAATCCTCTGGAATTATCTGTTAATATTAAAAAAACTTTGTCTTGCCAGTGTTTCACTGGCAGCTGTGGCAATTTGTAGCTCTCCACATTTGTAGTTTAATACTCAGGGCACAGGTAATCTTGATGATAAAATCAAAGGCTGGATATTCTATTAGCATATCTACATGCAGTTATGTCACCAAATAATTTAGGGACTTGTACATAAAAATGTAGTTATAAAAAAAAACTAATCAAATACTCAGCCAGAATGAAAAAAGAGAATGTGAGTTATTATGCATTACTTTAATAAATAACGCTCTTTTTTCTTTTTCTATTAACCAACAAATGGAACAACTCAGTGTTTAATATCACTGAAGGGTTTTGGTCTATTTGAATCTGGATTACTTGAATCTCAGTACTCAATTTTTTCCCCACCAAGTCCTATCTTATCATTTGATGTAAAACAAGCTTCAGCTCTTCCTCTGATATAGGACAGCAGAAAATTGTTATATATATAACACAGAAAAATTGACAGGCTCTGTTCTGAAGAGGCTCCAGCCTGAGACAAGATGTGAGGTGAAAGGTGTCCCCTGAAGATGGATGTCCCTCCAGGTTAAGTCTCCAAATTGCTATCAAAGGAATCTGGGAAACAAACTCTGCCTTTCTCTCTGAGTAGCCACTACCATCCCACAGGATCTGTAAAGCTGTGCTCAGCTCTCTTTGCCAAAGAAAATAAAAATTCCTTCTTAATGAAAATCCTGTTAGAGAAAATTTTAAAATTCCCACAAATCTCTGCCAATAGGCTATTCTTTAAAACTTAAAGACAAAAATTAAGACAGGTACTGGTTTCAAAGACCTAATGCATCTTGGAGTACTCTTTAAAACCTGTATTTGGACACACACTTCCAATGAAAAGCACCTTGCTTTCCCAGTAATTTCCCTGATTTTCATTGCTGTATATTGGAATGAGGGACCAAACTCTAGACCTATATATATACATATTTTAACACCTCCATACCTGAATTCCCATTTCTAGCTTATTCTCCATGTGGTGATGAGTTTTAATACATACCCCTATAAATTTACTTCACAGAATTTGTTTAGACTGGTATTATGGTGTATAATAGAGTGAGTAGAAAAGCCTTCCTAACCTTAAAGGTCTGTGAGTGAGAATCTGAGCAGTTCTTTCAATGTTTTGAGAGAAAAATTGTATTTTTAACACATAATTGCAATTGCCAACATCTGTTCAGGATTATCACAGATAGGATCTACCATGCATGGGTGTTGCTACCTTCTCTACCTTATCATGCAGGTTGGAGATGTTAAACACTGAGGCTGAATGAGACCTGTCCATAGATAATGCTCAGCAAGAAAGTTTTGTTCTATGGTTAGTCCTCACTGGACTAATCTCAGCATAAATTAATTTTTAAATTTTTTTAATAGTGAGAGATTATATAAAGAGCTTCTTTCACTACCAGATGTGTAGTAAAGCTAATTTTTCTCTTTTTTTTTCTTTTTTTTTTTTTTTGGAGGAGGTAAAGAGGGGAGAAGTCATATCTTTGAAAATGTGAGAAAACGTGAGTCGATGAAATGCTGAACCTACCAAAATAAATAATGAAATGTTTTCAATCTCTTCAAGGCACAAAATTTCAGCAGTGTTTCTATCACATGCAAATGGATAAACACCATGACAAATTAGGCTATCTGTGCCTGCAGTCTTGAAACCTCAGCTCACAGCACAGATTTAGATTCCTCTATCGATGTGCTCTCAAACATGAATATGCATTTTGAGGTCATTAACCTTCCATTTCTAAAAATCAATATCCAAAGGTTTTAAAATATTTTCATTGCCATCTTCATACAGCTCACAAATGAGCACTTCATGGATGTGATTCACGAGCCACAGTTCTTACTGCAGCACTTGTGAGCTCTGCAATTTTGGAGGCGCTCTCATTCCTTCTGTCCACAAAAACAATATCGGAAAAAAATATTTTTTTTAAAAAAAGTATTCTATTGACAGGTCACATTCCCTACATTCCTCCATTTCCTGATCAGTATCTATGGTTTAGTCTTTTGTAATTACAGTGTTGACTACTGGAAATGGCATGTAGGCTTGAACTGCAGCCCGAGTGTTTAACCTGATTTTCACCTGAAATGACTGAGATTGTTTTCAGCGCCCGCAGTACTCTGAACGTTCGCAAGGCTGAGACATTGCCCAGGTCCACAAATTCAGTTATGTATCTGTAACAAGGGAAAGTCACACACAGACAATGACAAAACACCAGCCAAAAAAACAACAGTCAAAGGGACAAAGAGAGACAGAGAGAGAATCACTTGTAGCTGAGAGCCAAAACGTAAGGATCAGGGCGTCTTACCTGGGATTACTGAAATAGTTTTTAAAGCTCTCAATACCCTGAAAGTCCGAAGAGGTGAAACACTGCCTACATTCACAAATTCTCCTACATACCTGTAGAATTAAGTCACAGTTATTTGGAATTATACAATAGAGTATGAGACTTGTCTGAATGAAGAAAGCATTCATACACAGTGGGAGTGAACGCAGCTGAATGAGAACTGCATCCACTTTTCTGGCTGTTCTTTGATGCCATTTGCCCCAGGTTTTTATTAGTGCACATCATTTCAAATGCTACTTGAACTATTAAACTTCTCTAATAGGCACCAATCCTTTAAAACTACTGGGTGAACTCTGTTATTGTGCTGTTCAGCCATAAATACTTTAAAGATTTTACCATCATCTAGTTTAACAAAAAAGAAATTTCTTTACATTATTGGAAATATTAAGAGTTATTTTGCTGCTTCAAATACTCAAGCAATTTTCACATAATAGCTTCTGAAAACTACATATAGGACAACATGGCAAAAATAGTGCAAACATTTTGACTGGGTTATTTAGTTTAAGATGCTGTAGTCTGTGGTAAAGCAAATTTTGGTTTCAAGAGATGCTTTAAATTGTATTTCGTTTTGTATTTCAATTTCATCCCCTTTGGCTGAGGGACAATGGAGTCTAAATGAATATAACTGCCATCCTACTAAAAACCTCTTTATGATTAAAATACCAATCCCAGCTGTTCCCTCTTTTGGTCATCCTGGAGACCCATCACATCTGAGCTAAATGTTCCCAGGAGGGAGCATTCCAGTCATGGAATAAATTTCATTTTATCAATGTTGCACAAAATTATTTCCTCCAAGTCAGTATGCAGCAAAACCATAGTCACCACTGTATCTTCAGAACAAAAGAGATCCTGGACACTTGAATTGTACTTCTAAAATTCTACCAAATTTCATTCAACTGCCCTACTTCTTTGCTTCTAAATGTTACAGAAAAAACTCACCTGGTTATTTTAAAAAGCCTGCTTAAATGGGCTTTGCCCAAAGGCCCCTGGGGAGGACAAAGCATCCTCTCCATATCTACTAATCCAGATTATAGCTTGGAAGAACAATATTGCTTCTCTTCATAATCTCACAGAGGAGTCTGGGCAACGATTTACCTGTTTCCTCCCCAGCTTTACCCTGTACTTCTCTACCAAACTCTTCTTCAGCATGAAAGGTGGAGGAAAAATAATTTGGGGAGAAGCACCAGGATGGGAATATGGTTTTGCTGACCAGAGATTTGTAAAAATACATTATAAATATGTGAACAAGCATATGAATTAGATAATACTGCTGCTTGTAATAGTAAATTAGAATTTATTTCGGTCATATTTTCAATCAAAATGCTGCTGATGAGTTCTTCTGTACCACAGAGTGAGAAGCAACTTGAATTCCTATCCTGAATTTTCCCATTAGCCAGGGAATTGCTTATTGTCTGTAAGATTTTGACAGGGCACTTTCCAACCCAGAGTTACAGCTGCCTCTCCCTCACCTGTCCTGGAAAGAGGGACTCACTAGTCTGAGACAGAGTGATATAATATATATAAAGATATAAAAACAAGGGCAGTTTCATAATCTCCCTTGAACCCATCCCTGACCCCAGAGAGGGTGACAAGCCATGGCTGTGCCCACTGGCACAGGACAGAAGTGCCCCAGAGACCTGCAGCACTTCTTATTCTCCAGTGTGCTTTTTAAAACAACTCTCTGTGGCCCAGTCTGTGCTTTCTGCCCAAAAGACAAGACAAGAAGCTATTTTGCAGCAGCTCTAAAGCAAATGATGGTCCTCAGACTGAAACACCCATCAGTGAAATAATCCTATTTTGTGTTAGCTCAAAACCCTCAGTCCATCTGAATCTCATGGCCCCTTATCAGGCTGCTCCATTTTGAATTCCCAGGCAGATACAGAAATCTTTGTTTGCAGATACAGAAATACCTCTGGCAGCACACAGGCTACGAGCAAAGACAACACCAGAGTTACCTGTGTGATCCATCTTACTTTAAATTACTTGCAAATTGGATTTGTATGAGGGCTAAATCGTATCAGAATAGATTCCATTATCCAAGTCTCTGTACTATCTGCTGCTTGCATTCCTGGGAAGGAGGTTTCATTGTACATAAGATCATATTGCAGCCACTTTTAACTCTCTCACTGCTGCCTGTGGGCTCAAGGAAACACTTTTCCATATCTTTTTGTATTCCAAAGATCCATTTATTTTTCCATTATTAAAGGCTTTGTATAATATGCCTTAAAGTAAGAAACAATAGGAATAGATTCTGGCTCTGAAGAGATAGTTTGGTATTAAGAAAATAGTTTGATGTTAAGAAGCCTGATGGTTCATAGTCACAGTTTTAGGGGTTGTTCTAACTCAGATGTGAAATATCATTTGGAAAGAAAATCAAAAGGCAGCTAGGAAAGAAAGCACAGACTCCCAAGCCTCTCATTAGAAAAGCTTTAAGGATTTTTCATGATCCAAGGGCTGGAGTCACTCAAATCTAGAACTAGAAAAGAAAAAAGAGGGGTAAACCTACAACCTGTGGGCACCAAATCCTGGTTCCTACAAACAGGGAGTGAGTGATTCCCCTGTGAGTGATTCCACCTCAAGGTCTGTGAAACCTCCTCCTCTTTCCTGCTCCCTAAATCCAGGGATCCAGAGACAATTTAAGGGGTATTCAGATTCAGTCCCCCACTGACTGCTCAGACCTGAATTTCAGTCTGAGATGCCCCCAGAGCCAGGGGAAGATGCCTCAACCTCTGCCCAAGTTGACAAGATGAGGTGGAGCAGATTCATGGTCAAAGCTGGAAGCTGTGGCTCCTTTTGTCCTTTTCTCCTTTCTACCTTACTATCAGAGACCTCCTTCCTTCTAGAAAAGTGAGAACCCACGCACAGAAATTCTCCACTTTGTGCTGAATTCTGAGACCTACAAATAAACCCACAAACAGATGGATGATTATACCCTGCTTTTACCACCTGCCTGATGGGCAGGGGACAGGAGAGCAGGTTGGTGACTCTGTGTCATTGTCCTGCCACTAAATGTTGCAGGAGAATTGCACTTAGCAATGCTTGAGGAAAAGTTTAGCTGCAAAAAATACCTAACGTGTGCTGACCTCCAAAAGATTCTCCCCATCTGCACTGATTTGTTTTTTTAAAGGCTTATCACAGTGGCCAGATGTCAGGTCAGCCAAATCCATAGGAATGCAGTAACAGATACCAGGACCTGGCCTAGGGCTGGCTTAGATCCAAAGCCTACTGAAATAAATGGGAGTGCTCCTGAGGAAGTTCACTCAGGTTTTACACATCTTCATGCTGTTCTGCTAAATGCTGCTAAGAAACACAGAGTTATAAAATATCCTGAGCTATGGGAAGGGACCCACAAGGATCAAGAGTCCAATTCCCTGCTCCTCACAGGACTACCTGAAACAAAACCATAGGACCAAGAGCATCATCCAGAATCTCCTTGAATACTGGTCTGGGTCCCTGTACCCTAACAGAGCTGTGCTTTCAACTTCAGTGTTCCTCACTGGTGTTCTAGCTAACTTTTGGTTGAATATTCTTTCCTGATTTTGGTTCCATGAAAACTTCACAGCCCCAGGAGCTCAGCCTAGATGTTGGTGCTAACACAGTTGAATCTCACTTAATTCTGTAAATTATGGGGTTTAAAGATGGCAGCAAGAACTGACCTAAACCCAGAATTGATTACAGGTATTATTAAGCAGAAAAAAAAAAGAAAACCAAACTGGGAGATCAGATTAGATCAGAACAGATCCTTCTATGTTTAGGAAGTGGAGCCTTCCAGGCATCTCCACCAGCTTTCACTTCAAGATGGAACTCGTTTTTTGCCCAATTTTTTTTGTGACTATGAAGAAATCTGGATTCTGTCTTAGCTGGAGGTATTGACAGTGTCAGACCTCTGCCTTTGGCCAGAGCTTGGTCTGACCCTGAGTCCCCTGTGAGTGCTGGCTGACTGCTTCTCTACCCCTGTGTATTTTTAGCTGTCTGGATGTTGCAAATCCATCACCTTCTTCAAAGCACCAGAACCCCACATGTCCTCAATGAACTCTAACAATCTGGGCAGAAGCATACAGCTGAAGGGGAATATCATGGTGGGGGCCAAATTTCTATTTCCAAGATATATAACAAGTTTCAGAGGACTATAAATTAATTCTTTATAGTAAAATAGTAATTACTTTCCAGGTGAAAAGAGTTTGTGAAAAGAGGGACGTGAAAACAGCTCTGATGATGTGATGGATAGATAGAATATAAATAGGGATTTAAATACGTGAGTATTTAGTCACACTTAGAACACTTTCTATTCAGGGGTCTGAAGCTTCCCAAAACTACATTAGATAGGCAGATATTATTACAGATATTTTACAAACAGCTTTCTCTGTGGAGCACAGAAAGAGTAAATAATTTCTCCAAAATCGTGTAGTGAATTCAGAGAACAGAATTGAGAATTCTTCTGACTTCTTCCTCTGAAACCACTCAGGATAAAAATACCTTCTTCCTAATACACATCAGCCTTTTCTCATTTTCAGTAAATTTTGAGTGAAGGAAAAAAGAAATAACATCCAGACAATCTTTTAGAAAGTTCTATTGCATATAACTCTCTTGAAAAACATAAAGGAGTGCTACTTACGCCATAACAATAACACTGAAATCCAGCCAGTTCCAGGGATCCCGAAGGAAGGTGAATTCTGTCATGCAAAATCCTCTTGCCAATATTTTTATCAATGACTCAAAAGTGTAAATTCCAGTGAAAGTGTACCTGGGGAGCAGAGTGGCCAAAGATGCAAGAGAATTAGCAAGCAGCAGACAGCTGAAACTGCAGGGGCACAACGCTGGGGTTGCTTGTGTGAGTCACAGCTGCAGCACAAGGAACAGTAAGGAACAGCAAAATGCCCAGGACAGTCTCACAATGAAGATAATTTTCAGCATGGGGTGTCCCTTGATGAATCCCCCCTAATTAAGTCAAGCATGGACACTACACTGCTAAGCTGTGCTGTGGGACTTCTGAACCTTTGCCATATCTCCAGAGGATTAGGGAATCATGGAATGGTTTGGGTGGGAAAGGAACTTAAAAATCATCTCCTTCCAACCCCCTTGCCATGAGCAGGAAACCTTCCACTAGACCAGACTGACCAGAGACCCATCCAACCTGCTCTTGAGCACTCCCAGGGATGGCAAGTCCACAACCTCTCTGGGCAACATTATGCCACACTCCTTGTTTCTCCACTTGGAAGGAGGGTGGTTGTTCCATTCATACCTCTCATCTCTTCCTCCCCAAGACATTTTGGAGATTAAAAAAATGCCATCACTTGGTTTTATCAGCTAAAAAGTGTATTTGTCCTGCAACTTCCCCTGTGTCTCACTATCCGTGGCAAATCACACCAGCCTTGAGAATTCAACAACAAAATGCCCTGACTGAAAAAGAACTGGAAAACTCCCACCTGAGTGGGAGTCCTGTACTACAGTAAATACTGCTGTATGTAGTAATTTTGACCTGCCTGACAGTGAAGGAGACACAAGGCTGTTTTTTTTCCCCTGGTAAATTAAGTTATTACCGACAGCTCTTGACAGTGATGATCTGGGCTAGAACATAGATCTTACCTTTCTTAATAAAGATGACACTTGTAATAAAATTTAGCAAAATCTCTGTGGAGGACAGTAATGCCTCTGATTTATAGCTCTCAGATCTGTGCTCACCCAGGGCTCTACCTGCCACCAGAGACAGTTCAGGGCATAAAGCAGCTTTTTGTTAATGTTGCTGCCTCAGACATCAAGCCCAATGAACTGGGTATTCTAGGACTTAACAAAGGAAATAAATGTTTAGTGTCTACCATGGACATTCCCTACCACTTTTCTCCAAATGAAGATACAGATGTGACCAAAGCTTATTAAAAAAACCTCAAACACCTCAAACCCACTAAAACAAAAATCTCATAAGTTGATATGAAGGGCTATCATTGGAAACACTGGCTTGAGTTTTCTGTTCAGTGCCCAAACATCAATTGGTGCCATCATACATAAATGAAATTGTAAGAGTTAAGATTCCTGTTTGATAGGAAAAAAGTGTGAGTGATTGAAAGTGGCAATATAAGGAAGAACATTATGCATTAAATATATTTAGCTGTATTCCACTGAACTGCAACTGGGCACACACACAGAAAGTGGCAAATCTCACACCCTCCTGCCATCGTGTCACACAGTGCTACTCACACATGTTATAAAATCTCAGTGCTTCAGCCTAAAAAGGGGATTAGCAGGACAGTTTGGGTGCAGCAGTGAGCATTAAATGTGTCTCACTGCTCCTCTTTGGCCATACACCTGAGCATTATCTTGTATCCAACTTTTTCACAGCTCCTACTTAGCTGTGCTCTGGTATTTCAAATATAGGTCACTCATGTGACAGTCTCTTTAAGCATGTGTATTTAGCAATACACACAGAAAACACATGCAAAGAACTAAAAAAAAAAATACTTAACAGTACAAAAGCTCATTAAAATGATAAAGCACTTGTATTTATTCAGCATGTCAGATGGGTTTAATTGATTGTATAATCATCATCTAATTCTAAATGGATCGGGCAAAGTCCTCCAGCTACTGAATGGTTTCTTTAACAACAAAAGTCAGGGTTCTTAAAAAAAAATTCAGTGGGGGAAAGTTGAATTGATTCCTTTTTTTACAAAATGGTGAGGAAAATGCTTTAAAGGAAGTTCTAGGACAAATATTTGCACAAGGTTATTCTTCCATCCCCTGTGAGTCTCTGAAACGGCAGAACAAAATGGATTAAATGTATCTTCTCCAAATCCAATATTAATCAATTTGAATTACAGTTCATTGGGTTATTTTGCTCCTCCAAAGTACTTGACTTTGATTTCATTCTATGCACTTGAGATGGAAAAGCTGAGAGATGTGAGGGGACATGGGGGAAGAGGAAACATGGAAGGATTTACTCCACACTGCTGAGTCCATCTGCATTTCTGTTCTAGGTTTCCTGCCTGCTCTGCTTGTTGCAGTGATTAAAGAATCCTCATTCTCCTGCTTGAAGAAGACACAATATTAGAATTTTTGGTGTTTCCCTCTACAATGTTTGAATTCCCAGTTGTACACCAAATTTTGATGAGATCATCACACGGATGGACATCCATGATTCAGCAGAAAACATCATGGCAATGGTTATGAAAATTTTTAATAGGAAAAGGACAACACTGGGGAAAGGACAGCCACAGACACACTTGAAGGTATCACACTATACAGAAATACATGAAACATCCAGGGATTAGGATGTTATTGTGATGGGATGAAATATTTGGTTCAGTGCTGCCTATAATTAGTAATTTATGGCCTAGAAGAGGTGTCCTGCATGATTTTATGGGACCTAAATAAGGGCATTTTACTGTCTTTTCCTACAGCCCTGAGTAGACCAACCACCAGGCTGTGAAGCAGCAGATGGCTGTGTTTATCATATGTCAATCAAAAATAAAAAGTGTGTTCTGATTGGTTCAATGAGCCAAAATAATTGTTTAATGCACTGTAGGTTGATTAGCTTGTGCATCTGGTATCTGTTTCTAAAAGGAATATTCTTAAGCAACTTAAAGAAATGAAATGGGTTTTCATTTCACTGAAGCCCTTTAACCTCTTTTAAAATTAATTTAAAGACCCACAACAAGAAAAAAGAGCCCCCTTCAAGCAGTGTCTTTGCTATTTTTCCTGAAGGCTTGTCAAGCTAAAAAGACAAGAACTCTCATAGAGGTGTTCCCAGATAGTTTGATGCTCATGAAGTATTCCTGCCAATGATTAAGGGAATACTTCTCAGACTGTGCTCAGTGCAAAAGAAACTTTTGCTCCCCTTAAGTTTCTGATTGAGGATAGAAGTAAATTAGTTCAGGAACTATTCTCTGAAATAATTCAACTATTCTGATGTGTCCAACCATCAAATCCCTTGCATGGGAACTGTGGAAGGGTGGCCAGTTTCAAACAGGGCTGTCCTCAACAGGTGATTTCATCCAGACACAGCACAAAAGGTGCCTTTGGCAATTAGAATGAGACTCATGGACTACAAATTTTTAGTTTGCTTACTAAGGGAGTTTTCACAGGATGAAACAACTACCTGGAAAAAACATGAGGGCAGATACCACAGTCAGTACTACTGATAAATTAGTAGATTAGGAGATAAATTAGACAACAGCAAACAAGATGGAAATTAGAACAAAACGAAAGGAAGAGGATGGATGAGGTGAGGATGGGGTAGCTGTAAACCAGCAAGGATACTTACTCAACATATTTATTCCATGAAGGAGTCTCTGATTGTGCCATGAACACACAATTAGTTAAAATAGTGCACATAATAAACATACTGAACAATGTAAATAGGCAAATTAAGGAAAACAACACATTTGATATAAGTCTTCATAGATTTTTGTCATTTCACACAAGATGTGACAGCTCAATCACAATCTGCAAGTTGCTTCAAGAACTATCAGGATCTGTTTGCAAGTGCATAAGGAGACAAATAATTTTATAAAAACAGAAAAATGAGGGAACCTTTCCCTGCTTTTTCCCTTTTCCTACATCTTTCATATATACTTTATACAGTAAACAAATGTACTGACTCTGCAGCCTTTTGAAAGTACAATACCCCAAATTTACAGCTGCGTTGGTCAGATGACAATGTGCATAGGTGCACAACTTTGTATGAAAAGAGGGATTAGTCTCATTTAAGTATCCACAGAAAAACCTGTGTCTGCAAATTCCCATTTCATTTTTTATCCTGAAACATTTCTCAGGCAGCAGGGGAAAGTTACAAATCTGGCCTTTCTAATCTCTTTAATGGGCTTGAGGTCTCGCTTTCAGTACAAAGTTTCACCAAAAGCAAGTATGAGTTTCAGAGCACTGATTTTTAGGTTTGGTCTGCAGACCTGCTGAGCAAATAGGCAGCCTTGGTCTGCAGAGCTCTGCCTCAGCTGAGGGACCAGATTCCCTGTTTGGAGGATAAAACAAACCTCCCAATGCATAGTTCACACACTCTGCTGCTAAGCTGAAACCATAAACATAAAAAGCACCCTAAATCAAATCCCTGAAATTGAAAGCATAATTCACTGCAGGGCTCTCCTAAAAGAGAGCTTTGCTGCTTTCTGTAAAAAAAATTACAAAATATGATGGGATTCTCCTGCATCAATAACTGGTCTCATGCAACCAGGAAAATCTAACTAAAGAGTTTAAGTGTATGCAGAAGATAAGGCAATAGAAAACAGCCTGCAAAACAGTCAACAGGCAAGTTTATAATATAAGTAAACAACCAAAATATAAATTTCTTTTGCCTATTTTTGAGAAAAAAAAATTGTTTGCTTTGGGGTTTCTTAACCCCTGTAGTTGATTCTGTTTGAGTTATTTTTTGTTTCAGAACAGTGATTGAAGAATTTGAAGAACCTACGTCATGAAATGTTTGCATGAAATTTATCCTTTTACAGAGCCAAAATCTCTGCTGAATATAGAGTGGAACATTTTCCAGTGGGCCACATAAGCAACTACAAGGTTAAATTGGTAGTAACCAACCTGCAGATTCCCCAGGGCCACCACAGAAAGCAGTAATTGAACTCACAGGGACTGCTCATCTCACAAACATCTTCCTACTAAAGGAAGGATGTCTGATACCCACTCACATTTGCTCACATCAGCTTCAGATATATTTCTGTAAGTTTTGTCACTCTTGTTAACATAATTATTAAGCTCCAGCTAGACTAGAAAACACTGGATTTCTTTTTCAACTACAGTGAAATGCTGTGCATGAAGCACAGGAAACCAGAGTCGTGTCTTCAGACCATGTTAAACAAATAGTATATTTCAATTCCAAGTAAATAAATTCCTATATTGGAATTTAGGGTCACTGGTTTGATTTCTACATGCCTTGTGATATAAACTTTCCATTGTGATCTAAACTGAAACTAACAGCCTTTCCAGATGCTCACTTACAGGCAGGTGTCATCACCTCCTTACTCAAGCACCAGAGAGAACAAACCAGGGAACAAAGGTTGAAAACATAAGGGTCAGCTCTGGGACAGCAAACACACTACAAATTCAATCTGGGTTTCATGGCCAAGCTGAAAACTACAAAGAACATGAAAGAATGAAACATTTCAGCTGGTTACCCACCAAAGTTAGGGGTCTGTGTCATTAAATAAGAAAGAGAAAACAGAAATCCCTACAGAATGAAAATTAGCATTCCTACCTGCAATCAAATGCAATTGTTTGCTTTAGAAAAAGTCTGTGATGATGATCTACTCAGAAAGGACAAAGCAAAGAAGATAAAACTGAGATAAGTTATATTAGCAGCATGGCCCATTCTCTCTCTTAGAACTGCTATTAAATTAAATTTTCCAAAGCCTACAAACTAAATATACTAAGCTACTCATCAGGATCCTTTCTGCAATAAATTAAACCTATTATTTCCAATTTGAGGTTACAGAATAGCCTTTGCACAAACCGATTCCAAAAGTTATCAATTTTATCTCCTAGCACAAAGATAACGAGTCAAACGCAGCATACTTATATTCTAGACTTCATTATGATGGATAATTGTTAATTAGCAGACTGAATACTAGAGGCTCTTTAGGTGATCATTGCCAAATTACATATAATATGTGCAAGCAAAGGTTCCTCACAATGAATAGAATGTATAATTGGTGCTTCACAAGGTCTCATTTTGCCTTATGGAAAGTGTGCAAAATAAGATGGGAGGAAAGCTGCAAGCAGAAAATACGCACAAAAATTGGAAATTCTGTAAGAAGATTATTTTTCTTTTTCTGATGCACTAGAATCCATAATTCTAGCACCAAGGCAGGTAATTTTTGTCAAACCTCCAGCCTGGATCAGTGGTGAAATGAGAAAAACTAGCTATAAAACCTAGAAAAACCAGAAATTACAATTGCTACAGATTTTATACAGGCTAGCAAACTGCTTGGAGAAACTAAGGGCACCACAGAATAGTCTTTGGCTTGCAAGCAAGAAGAACTAAGAGGAGTCTTTTAAACATAAGGCATCAAGGAAATGTCACCAGTGATTTAATCTAAGTAATAGTTAATAAAGATGTTAATAACAGTTAATAATGATGCAGAAGGCAAAAAGTGTTCATCCCATTGGGGATACAATCCTGCACTCCCCATGTCCTCTGGGACAGGAATGGAGCTTCTGGCAGCCATGTGGGCTCTGGACCCTTCATGAGGCCTCTCAAACCCTGAATAAGAGGAGAAGTACCTAGGAGGGGTTTAAAGATGTATTATGAGTTGCAATAAACATTACTAGGAGGCTGTGAAAGTTTTCCCCTTGGAAGGGTGTATTTTTTGGAAGACTAGAATTCTCAGGCTTGGCTGGACGAGCAGTGAACACAGCATCAATCCTGCCAGGTACCTCAGAGGAAGAACCCCACACACAGCTGCTAAACCAAGAAATGTGACCCCCACAGCTTCTTTATAGGACAGTTTTACTCTGTCCCCTCTATTCTGTTCCACTGTTGGCCTTCATGGTGCACTCAATGGCTGGAAAGTGAAATATGGCATCCACTAAAGAAGCTGCTTCAGATATTTACGTGACAGGGCACCATTTGCTAATGCTCCTTTTAGGCTCTTGCCCTGGGGAAAATAAAGATTGCTTGATTACAGTCACGCAAGACGAGAGCTGTGGTTCCCAGCTCCATGGCTGTGATATTATCTGCTTCAGTACCCGTGGGTTTGGGCTCTTTTCTGCCTGGGATATCGACTGCCTGCTCAGCCACTTGGCCTTTGTATTTCAGGTTGATACAAAAGGTCTTTATTGACAGAAAACAAATCAGTGCCTAATGCAGGATCTTCTCTGTCTCACTGGGGCTGGAGTTGTTGTCCCCTGCCAAAGATTGAGCTGTTGGATCTCTCAGCATTATCAACACAAGGTGATAATTTCTGTCTTCCTGGAGCTAAACTTATGTTTGCATTAAGACCTGCCACTCCCAAAATTTTACACTCCTCATCTGACCATATTTCTTTGCTGACAGCTATTTTAAATGCTATCCTCTGGGTCATTATCCTTGGAAGTAATCTGATAAGGATTTCTTGCTAATTTATCTTCTCTTCTGCTGCTACCAAGGGCATGTAGCTCCTGTGCTACACATTCCTGTGATGTCTTGGCTTCCCCAGCCAAATAGAAAAAAGTGAGGAGAAGACAGAAGAAGCCTCCAAAGCTGGAGGCAATATTCTCAATTTCTTTCTAAGAAGCTCAGTTTTCAGACTCTTCCCTTATCCCTACCTGGGCAAATGCCTTGACCTTGACTAACTTCAGCAAGGCTGTGCTGAGGTAACTGTGCCTAAAAAACTAGTTTGGGCTCTAGGTATGCAGCAGCATGTGCTTCATTGTGTGCACACATAATCTGATCCACCAGCTAATCTTTCTGCAGAATTCTATAGTGTATTCTTAGTATCCATAATAACATCTTGGCTGATAACACATATTCATTTTTGCATAGAATTATTCCAATCAGAAGCTTCACCTGCTTTTCCTTTTGAAAGAATTTCTATAATATCACCTTTTTCTTTCTCCTCACAGTATGGAGTGGGAATCTGATTTATTTCACTATTTGTTTCCCTTGAAATTTGATAATTACTCAATGTTTCTAAGATGCTACCTACTAAGTATTTATTAATTGTCTGTGGTGGACATGAGCATTGCAGATGAGGGGTTTCCATCACTAAAACATCAGGAATGATCAGAGCAGCATGTGAAGTCTTTGAATTATCACTGCCTGGTCTCCCATGTGCACCCTAGAGAAAGCAGCCAAGTCATGAAAAAAGGTGTTTTTAGTAATGTTCACACAAAGCTGAACATTTGGGTCAGTTTGGCCTTCCAGAGAGACATGACTGTCAAACATAATGTTTCTGGGGTTATGTGAAAAAAACAAGCCAAAACCAACCACTGCAGTGTGTCTTGCATGACTTCAGAACCAGAGCTACAGGAAATCAGGCATTGCCCTTCTGTTGGAAGGTACAGCAGGGCAGCCTGTGCCTTTTTTCTTGGTTGTATAACATATCCAAATAAACAAACTAGAAATGAATCAACAAAATAATTTTTTTAAATATTCTGTTTCAGGAAAAAAAAAAAAGTTTAGATCCCAAGCAGTTCAAAATTAAATCGTGTCTGCAGACAGTGTCACTGAGTTTTAATTCTGGGAGGGATTGCTGAAGTGCTTGGTAGCAAAGCTCTCCATCAGTGCAGATTTTCCCTGGTGTTCCCTTCCTTTCTGAGGTACTACACCCACTGTCCCTCCAGTAAAGATGATCAGTCCCTTCCCATCTTTTAATCCGGAGTAAACACACCAGACTCTGCAGTGCAATTCACATTATCTGCTGCCAGCAGTATGATGCAGTCATTTTCATAGCTCACATAACAATATAAATGAAACAAACTGAAAATCCAAGTGCATTTCTGCTTGTGCAGGCAAATTCAGCCAAAAGATTTAAAACAGCTTAATGAAATAAAATGGTTTCTGACTTCCATCCATCTGTGTTTAAAACTATATAAAATACATGAGGAGGAAAATCAACAGAAAGGATATGAATGTACCAAAATTTTAATTGCTGCTCTTCTGATTGGATGGAAAGGACTAAGTATATACAAGGCAGGAGTGGCACTAAATCGAAAGATTGTCTTCCCTTTGTTCAGTACTATAAATGTCTGGAAAACAAAATAGAAAATGAGAACATTCAGTATTTGCATTCATGCTCAGTTTTCCAGCCCACATCCCACTGGGAAATTCCTGCCAGCATCCCATACCTTTCCCCCCCTTCCAGGACCCCCAAAATCCTTCTCACTTGGTGAAAAGTTTTGTCAAAGACCTTCCCTACAGAACTGACTGTCCTGCTGTAAAATCCCAAGTATTTTTTCTTTCTTCAACTTTTAGTGGCCATCATCTGCACCATGGGGCTGGGAAGAGAGCAGAATCACCTTAAAAAATAAAAATTACCTGGGGACTAAAATGTGGTGGAAGGAATTATGTGATGCTCTTCTTCCCAGGTGCTGTGGATCTCACTCTGTGGCTGTTTTCCACTTTGAACACTTTATTGCTCTCAATTTTGTCTCACCAAGTAAAAAGTTGTAGGAGGCACAGGTCCATGCCAGGATCTGACCTTGGCACTCTCATTGTGCTCAGATTAATATGGCACGAGAAAAACAATTTTCCAAGTTATCTTAAACCCAAAACTGAAGTGAATTGGATGCTGACCCAATTTGCAGAGCTCTGAAGATGCCCCACCATGCATAGAGGAACTAATATTTGCTCAGAGACAGAATTGAGACACCCAATATATAAAATCTAAGCAATTCATGCACCTTGACTCTAAAAACTTCATGGCACTAAAACTGCAAATCTATATCCTGTTGCTTATGCCTGGGGATAGCAGGCAAATTAAAAGGTAAATTAATTCTGGCCCTTCCAGGTAAGTAATCTATTTGTATTTATGTATTTAACTTTTATTCTGTAGCTCTAGCACCTACCTTTACACTGTTTTAATAGAAGTACCATTATGCTCATATAAATTCATTGTTTACAGTAAATAGCATAGCCCAAAATCAGGAACAGCAGTACCTGAAAAAACTGGAAGCTGCCTAAAAATACACAGAGCTTCCAAGCTTTATTTTGTTCTCTGTTTTGTGAAATGCTTGGAAAGGAGAATGAACTGTAGTAAGCAACCAGCCCAGCTCTGCTGTCAACAGCCTTTTGACAGAAGCTGTTTGCACTGCTGTGGCTTTGGTCCAGCCTGCACGTGATCCCCCATCAGGTGATGCTCACTTTGGGACAAAGTTCACCATTCTGCAAAGTGCCAGCACTGCACATGCTACTCACACCTCCCTTCAGCTCTGCTTGGGCCATCTTAAATGGAGTTTTGCTCTTCCTCAGCAGGAACAGGACTGCTGCTCTCCAGGAACAGTTGTGAAGGTGCCTCCTGCTCTTGTGCAGAGTGCTCACACAAGGCTCAAGTCACCCAGAAGCCCTTAACATTAAGGGGCTTAAGTGATAAACAACAGACCTGTGAAGTCACAGCTCAGGCAGAAGGCAAGATAGGGCAGATAAAAACCTCTGGCTTAAATTAACTCAGCTACTGCTCTGCTCATTTCAGATATTGTATATTCATACTCAGGGTTATCTGAAAACACACAAGTTTAAATTATGCTTTTTATCCCTCTTTGTCCTCCTGCTTAGATGTTTTCTGGGAGCCCTGCTCATGCCAACATTCTGATCCTTAATCTGGGAAAGCAGTACTTTTACTGGCTGTAGAAAGATAACAAGCAGAGCACTCAAGCCAGCAGTGATGCTTTAGCAAAGGCAGAGGAGCAGGACAGAGGGTGGGCGCTCACCTTACGATCATTGTAGAAAGGGTCGATGTCCTCCAAGGGCTCCCCAATGAGCTCTGGAGAAACAGTCCCATAGATATCAGGCAGCTTCTTGCAAGCTTGCAGGTCAAACTGAGGCTGAGGTTTCTCTTCCTCGCCCTGCTGCTCTCTGTACTCCTGCTTGGCATTCCTTGCCAGCTTCTCTGCAATTCGCTTCTCGATCGCAGCCAAGGACTCGGGCGTGAACCGGTGGAAGCTGTTAGTACCCGGTGGTAACAAGAAGTCAGCCATCTTTTCATCCTGCTTTGTCTTTACTGGTCTTTACTCCTAGTAGTGGAAACAGCTGAAATAAAATAAAAATTAAAAATTTAACAAATTATCTAAAGTTAGCGGCACGAGAAAAGGAAGAAGAACAAAGCCATCAGAATTTAAAAAAAAAAATACCCGAATGCAACCCCCAAGTAATTATCAGAAAACTGTTCATCTGTTTTATGTGGTTAATAGAACATCAAAGAAAACAAAAATGACTGAAATTGTAATTTCAATAAGGAATCACACATGATCAAATTAAACATACTTTGCAGATAGACTGTGGAATATTCTTCAGTTTAGTAATTTGGGATCCTACCCCCAAACTAAGAAGTAACTTAGATTCACACAAGCTTAAGTTTCATTGAAAGTCCCAGAGATTTGGATTCCTAACTCATTTTTGAAAATGCAGCTCTGGGAGTGGATGAACAATGTTCCTAAGATGACTGCAAGGCAGATTTAAATCAGCTGAAGTCTGGCCATCTGATGCAAAATCTAAAAATGCCCCAGCTGTTTTATTACAAATTTAAAGAGTGAAGGGTCAAGTTTAGATTTTTAAATCCCATAAAAGTTCTTCATAAGCTCTGTCTTAGGCTTCTGTAACATAATTTTAATTTTCCTTTGGGATAGGAAATACCATCTTCAAGATATCTCTCAGGACTTTTGAGCATTTTCTTTTCCTCCACACTCTGAAATTTGAAGGAGGATAGAAACCCAAATGTGCCTGGAAAAGCTCTGGGACCTTCATGAGAGCACACAAAGCTTCCAAAATGCTGAACAGCCATTGCTGCCAGTTTGATATATCTGAAAACCAGGCTCCTTTCATCCAAGACCAATTTGAACATCCAGGAGTTGGACTCGGTGATCCTCGTGCTTTCCAGCTCAGGATATTATTTTATTCTATGATTCTAACCCAAACCTGTGAGGTTTGATCATCTTGTCCTGATGGTACTTCAATGTTAACACTTCCAGTCTCTGCCTGAATGAAAACAAGCAAGAATTGCCACATCTCTTCAACTTACATGAATAAAACCAAGCGTGAAAAGCAGAGCCGAACAAAAAGCCTTCTTGTATCTGCACTAACCAACAGGGATAGCTGTGAAAATTAATGTAAAACTACTGTTTGAAAAAGGATGAAGCTTATCCCTGTTCTAGTATCCTGCACAAATCCATCCAAGTTCACTGAAGCAGTATTTTGCAATTTAAAGTGACTTTAGAGGATGTTTTTCCAGCGACAGAGGCCGTCGCTCCACAACAATTAAAACTCATTTCACAGAAGAAACACAGACCTTGTATTTTTGTCCCCACCAGGCCATTCATACTCAATCAGAATACACAAAATTGTAGATTTTGGGGTGGGCTACCCTCTTTCATTCAGCAACGTGTGCAGGATCCCATTCTTTGTTCAGCCACAAATGTTGTTTTCTGCTTTCAGGTGGTATTTGTCTATTTACAAAGGATAGTTCCAGATAGTTTGTGTCTATTAGGCTCTGTGATGACAGCACTTTTGTTAGCAAACAAGACTCTAACTGGACTCTGCATGACAAATAGCATATTTATTGACTCAATTTCTCTGAGTAAAGGACGCTTTCAAATAACTACTGTCTCTCCTATTCTGACTTCATTTTAAAATGAATTCATTAAATTGTCATTGATCACAGTCTATCACACAGGAATGAATTACTGAAGCCTGTACATTATGCTCTGAATTACTGCTAGTTTGAACAAGCAGGGCTAAAATGAATTATCCTTCCTTGAGTTCGGGGTATTGTGACATTCTTCTTTTGTTAGATTTATTCCCTTTTTCCTTTCCCCTCTGCCCTCCATGTCATTTGTTTTATCCCCTCCCTCCTGAAAAACAGGAAATTAGAAGCTTTCCCACAAATCGAGTTTCCCAACGCTCTGTGACTCAGCACCAGTGCAAGCAAATAGAATTTCACTTTCTATAAGTGACATCAGTATGGGTGGCCAGAGAATTCTCCAAGAATTTTTTTTGTCCTTTCCATTTTTATTTCTCCAGAATGAAACCCGTCTCAGTGCTGAAGGGGATGACAAAAGCCAGTGGCTGATCAGGACTGCAGGAAGAGCACAGATGAGGTCTCTAAACCAGAGAGGAGAACGTTGTGAGTTTTTAGCTGATGTCCAGATGATCATGAGCTCTGCGAAGGCAGTGAATGGGGAAAGACTTTGCTTTTTCTAATAAATGAGAATGGAGAAACTTCAAATAAAACCACAGAGCAGCAGGTTTGAAACAACCAGTGGAGCCATTTTCCACCTGGTGCAAAGTCATCCTGTGAAACTTATAGACTGCAAATCACAAGGACTTACAAAACCAAGAGCAGAAGGTCCATAAATGGTTTTAAAGACAAAGGTTCTGCCTCTGAGAAAATCCCTCAGCTGCACAAATTGGGTGCATGCAAGAAAGGCTACTTATTGTTGTCCTGTTTTAATACTCTTCCCAGTCTAAAGAAACCCCTCATCTGCTGTTCTGTGCCTTGTCCTTCTGGTCTCAGAATTCCTTAAAGAGAAGCCATTCTGGCAACAGAACTACTTTTTAAAAAAAAAAAAAAAAGAGAAACAAAAGAAGGGTAGGGGATGGTGAGGGAGATAAAATAGCCCAAAAAACCTAATCAGCATCAGAAGTTTTAATTATTTTTTCTAAAGGGAATTATATTTGCTTAAAGCTCTCTCTCATTAGAATATTGAATCAAATTCAAACTGCTCAAAACCAGATCTTTTCAATTTTATCTACAAATTCCAGAAAGGTAGCTGCCTAGAAAGAACTTTAAGTCCTACACAAACTTCATTAGAGCTTTTGCTAATCATTTATTTAATTTCTCTTTTTTTAAAAAGAAAAATATGTTTCAGTAGGCTTACAATTGAAAAATCATGACATGTTTTGTCTTTATATTGTATGTAAGCTAAAGTTCCACATTTTAATATATATATATATATATATATATATATATATATATATATATATATATATTTAGCACAATTTTTTTCCAGTTTCATATGCTTTCAGGAAATGGACAAGTTAATTTCATGGTTCCTTTCTATGTCTAATTTCTTTTAATCTGTGAATTGCAAACATTTCTACGAATAGCCAGGGTTAGCCCAGATGTTTCTTAAAAGGGTAAGAAAGCACCACAAGTTAAAAAGGGAAATCATCAATGACTGAATCAAAGAGCTGGAATGCCATTTTTTAAGAGATAATAGCTGTTGTGACTCACGTATTTACAATATGAGCCTGGATTTTTCCATTCCTCACAGGCATATTTTTGAAGTACAAGGCTTCAAACACATTGTTTCTGTGATATCACCATGCACAGAATGAAAATTTCCCTCTTGCTTGGTCAGTTAGCATGGGTTGTTGCTGATAAAACATACTGGTTATGTAAACAAAACATGCATATGAAAATAAAGCCCCAAGATGAATTCTTTCTTCAGTGTGGTAAGAAGTGAGAGTAGTATAAACAAATCAGGTACTGCTATCACCTGTATTTATTCAGAAAGATAAATGCTGTTTTCCATTGCAGCTTTAGCCTGAAGTCATGGGCTTCAGCCACTCCCCTCCAAAATATCTTTTAGGTTCTCAGAGCATCAACTGCATGCACTGCAAGTCCCTCTGTTGCTTCAAGGACACATGAGCTTATATTTCAGACACTGGTAATAAAGGAATAATAACCAAACTGGAAGATCAGGGTTGTGTCTTTTACAGGCTAAAGGCATCAGACATGCTCAGCTTGAAATTTGCTGATTTCTATGATGCCACTCAAGAAGCTACTGCAGACCATGAGCTGGAGAGAAGGATGTTTGCACTGCAGTTCTGCTAGTCCAAACTATTACAAAATACTAATCCTAGAGCCCTAATTTCCCCTTTTGTTTAAGAAATGTTTGTGATTAAATAAAGGCTTTGCATTCCCAACTGCTGTGGTAACAAGAACAGTCATGTGGACAGGTTCCTTTTCAGTGTTTGAGAATACATGGAGCACAGTCATCTTCTCCCCCACACACACTCCTTCTCCATATAATCTCTCTGGCATTTTCCTTTGACCTGCAGAGCACAGCAAAACTTGAGAATAATAGGCTAGGGAAAAAAAGAACAGAGCAATGACACATCTACTTTAACGTCACTGGTCCAGATTAATAAATTCATATGCGAAAATTTACATTGAAACACAAACACCTAATCACATTTAAAAATACTACAAGTTGATACGTGATTACATGGAAGTTTTATTCCAGACATGAAGTCGTGGCTTCATGGAGAACTGTTTTCAACACAGATCAAATAAAGACTTTGCAAAAAGATCAAGAAGCTAAAGGAGTCTCGGAGACTGAGACACACTTCATCATTTTACTGACAACAAACAAACAAACAAACAAACAAACAAACAAACAAACAACCTTTTGAGACTTAATCCACTTTTACCACAGTTCACATTGCACAGTGAGGAGGTGTCATGGGAAATTCTCTTTTAACTGAAAAATTTCAGTTGCTGTTAGCACACACTTTGAGGGCCTGTGTGCTCACATCAAGACACTCCTCAAACTTTTACACACCACATTCATTTCTGCTTAAGCTGATATTTGGTTTGTTTCTTTTTTCTCCAATAGGCCTAATTTTTTCAAGACCACAAACAATGGTTGTTTTTGTAGCACATGTGCTTAGCACACAAAATCAGCCACATCTCCAGCTGCCATAAATCAGCACAGCTCTGCCCAGGGAAAGTCACACCTGGGGAACTGATCTCTTAGGACCCAGAATATTTGGCTAGAAATGTTTCCTTTAGGAAGAGCACCTTCACACCAGAACATGAACACCAGATAGTGTTAATTGAGGTATTAAACTAATGGCCTAGAAGGTAACCAAGCTTGCAGGCAGCTGGAAAACCCTGAGCTTTTTGCACCCTGTGAAGTCAATCTCCAAATGCTTGTTCATCCACAAATGTGTTGTTGGGTGAGCTCCAAGGTGAAGGTGCAAAAAGGGAGAATCCAGTGCCTGGTGGGGACCAGGCAGGCTCCCATGGTTGGTCTGCAGGGGAAAACTTTTGTATTCCACAAAAATCTGATGAAAATAGCTGAAATGTCTGACTCTTGGAGTTCTCCAAGGCAAAGAACAGTGCTGAAACCTGTCCAAGCTGACACAGGAGGAGCTGTGAGCCAGAGCTCCTCTTTCTGCCCATGTCACAAGGCAAACCTCCAGGTTGATATGACATTGCATAACACATTTCCCAAAACAAACCCTCTTTTTCACCATGGATGCTGACCAGGGGCAGAAATAAATATGTAAGAGAACTTCTTGCATTCAAATTGTTGGGAAAAACCAAACCAAAACAGCACAAAACATCCAAAACAAAACTTCAGACCCACAAGCCTTTTGTCATGATCAGCTCTGCCTACTCAGTATCTTCTTTTAAATCCAGTTTAATGGGTTTTGCTGGCTCTTCACTCAATAGAATCATGGCACTCTGACACTGCCAATGACTTACTGAAAAAATAAAGTCTTGAGAAAGCCAACATGTGCTAAAAGGAAATGAATTCAGAATATTTCATCCCAATATTAAAAGGGTATTTGGGGATGACAAATGTTATGCCAAGAATTAAATGCTGGCACTAAGTCTTCTCTTATGATAAAACATATATATTTTAGTAAGCTAAAAATATTCTGCTTTCTTTGCAGGTGTTTTCGTTTCAAATTACTCTGCAAATAAATAAGCAAGAGGGAAACAGCACATCACAGTTACCAATGCAGATCTCTATATTTTGCTGAGAATTACAATTTTTTGCACTCAACAGGTTTTTATGTCTATTTTAATTAACTAGAAATTGGACTGAGTTATTTTACTGTAAACTACACATCCTTCAGATCCAGGGAAAAATTTCTCCTTTGCTACTCTGAACCAAAAGAGTTTGGAAAGAGCTACCAAGAAAGAGGGATGTTTTCAGCTCAGGATGCAGTCACTAACTTTTGAACAAGAAATAAGAAATCTACAGGAAAACTCCATGTTGTGCCAAGCATAATACACAGTGCTGACACCACTAGGTGCTTTGAATGCTCACATGAATAAAATAATCAAATCTGGTGCATTTTATTCACAGAGTGTTTTGTAAAGACATAAAGACAGATAAAGGAAGCTTTAAAAAATATTCTGGTGCCATTATGGGATGGTTGTGCCACAGAAAAAAGGCAGCTTTAGGCTAGACAGCAAAATCTTGGCTGCAAGCTTCTAGGGAAAGAAGGAACCTTGTCTGGAAAGCTGTCTGATGTATTACCCCAGTTATAGGTAAGGCTTTCCTGATCCCCTCCCATCTAAGTTATGGAGACACATTTCATCAGCAGAAAACAAACAGACTCATAAAAGCCAATCATCAGAACTGACATGTTTACATTAAGAGAGATGGATGAAACTCTGTTAGCAAAGCCAGGGCCTCTTTCACAATGGTAGAACTGAATTAGGAGGCAAACATGACATAACAACTAAGCTTCATTTTTAATAGTCAATAGAGCAATTGGGGTTTTCCTTCTTTTTACTGACAGCAGCAAAAGAGGCTGAAGTGAAGGGTCGAGAACAAATCAGATGTGAAAGACTGGGGGAGACAGACCCAAACCATACAAAGTTAAGCTGTGGGAGGTGGCAGGTCCCCCTCTGCCCCTGGCTGACACGAGGTGAAGCAGCAGGTCCTGCCAGTTCAGCAGCACTTTGCTCCACAGCCACTTCCTGCACTAAACTCCACCCTTTCCATACACCAGCACACCCAGCTCCCCACCCTTCCCCACCTCTCACCTTTTCCTATGCCTTAGCCAAGATAATTCTCTCATCCTCCCACCTACTTTATTCCAGGCAAACATAACCTTTCCAGAAACCTGTCCTTGCCCACAGCAATAACTCTCAAGTGACATTCACACCAGTTCTGTGAGATTTTGTCACTACTACTTTATTCTCCTCTTTGTTCCATGCAAAGCATCTCTGTCTATGATGGTGGGTTACCCTGGACAAGGATGCAGGGTCTCTACCAGTGGTTTTTGGATAATGTTTCATGTTAATGGAGCCCTAGCTACTGGCAAACATTTTCACTGCTTTGGAAATAAAATGCAAAAGAGAAAACAATTAAAAGGCACAGATTTAGAAGTGCTCTGGCAAAATTATCTTTCCTGGTAATGGTGATAGAGACTCAGGAAGGATAACAGGGAATCTATCAGGGAGTTGATGCTTGCTGAAATATATTGAAGATCTGATTCATTATTCAGTGCACTGTAAATTTGACAATACTATTTGGATAAAGCTGGTGGCTCTGATGGAAGAGATTTTGAGCCCCTTCCCCCTCCCCCAGAGAGACAGAGAGAGATTATTGCTGTCCAGAGAGGAGGGATATTCTGCCTGTTTGCGACTGAAAACCGCCTGGGTTTGTTTGCCAAGTTTAGGAATCACAGTTAAGAGCTTACATGGGTTCTGGGGGTGCAATCCTCAGCTCATGTCAGTCAAAGGAGAGATTTTGTGTGACTGCAATAGGCAGTGGGTCAGACCCCTGGCGTCACAGAGACTGAGTTATTTGATTTCTGCCATTCCTTCCAAAGAAGTTTACTTCAGCCACTCGGCGTAGCTCCATGGAAAAGATGCAAGGGATGCTGGTGCTGACTGGCAGTGATTTGATTTGAATTACATAATGCTCTAAACCATTATGTAAATGAGTCTGACAGAAACATGGAGGCAGAGCAGCCAGGGATTTTTCATTGTTTTTTAAATAATATCTAGTAGCCTTTTAATGTTATCACCAAGATTGCTGCCTTCCAGATACTACATTTTGCTGGTAGGTTAGCTGAATTAAACTTTATTTCTCCTGACACTAACTAAAACACAAAGTGCATCTGAGCAAATGGTGAGGAGCATGTAAAGAGTGGTGAACATGGATGATTTTAGAGGTATGTGAGTGAGTCATTACCAGGAGTGGTTCTGGCTATGTCCCACTGATGTCAATGACACTCACACTTCTGAGAACCCCATGGCAATCCCAAGCATCCCTGCCATTCTCCCCTGCATAATTTCCTCGTTTTTTTACATGGGAGGGTTTTTCAGAGCAAATAACTTATTGCACAAACAATTCTACTCCAAAAGCCATGACATTTTCTGTTAATTAGCAATAATATAATCATCCAAACAGAACTGCTGGGGACATTGCACTTACTAACAGGCTACATCCAAACATGCATTTATGTGTCACGGGTGCATGCTCGAGTGGTTGGTAATTCTCAGCTGGGCCTGAGGCACAATGCACTGGAAGGACACAATAGAGGCCCAGCATTGCAAACCCTGCTGTGGCTCCTTGCTTAATTTAGCTTATGGGACCAAACAGTCAATGAGCAAACCCGAAAATAATACATCAAGTGGCCTGTGAAAGGGAAATATCTGATGATGGTATCAATGTGCAGTGTTTTCTAAAGGGAAAATGCACTAGCTCCATATTTTGGGAACTTGCTTGCACTTCCTGTAAGGGGAAAAAAAAACCAAAAAAAACAAAACAAAACAAAACAACCCAAACAACACTATTCCTAAAAATACCGTTTTCATTCCTTGGTTGGCCCAGAAAGTCAACCATGTCCTGGGTTGCATCATGAGAAGTGTGACCAGCAAGTGGAGGGAGGTGCTCAGCTCTGCTGAGACCCCAGCTGGAGTGCTGCATCCACATCTGGGACCCCCAACAGGGAAAAACCTGGACCTGCTGGAGCAGGTCCAAAGGAAGGCCACAAAGGAGAGGGGAGAGGGGAGAGGGGAGAGGGGAAGAGAAGAGAAGAGAAGAGAAGAGAAGAGAAGAGAAGAGAAGAGAAGAGAAGAGAAGAGAAGAGAAGAGAAGAGAAGAGAAGAGAAGAGAAGAGAAGAGAAGAGAAGAGAAGAGAAGAGAAGAGAAGAGAAGAGAAGAGAAGAGAAGAGAAGAGAAGAGAAGAGAAGAGAAGAGAAGAGAAGAGAAGAGAAGAGAAGAGAAGAGAAGAGAAGAGAAGAGAAGAGAAGAGAAGAGAAGAGAAGAGAAGAGAAGAGAAGAGAAGAGAGAAGGCTCCAGGGTGAACTGACAGAACTCCCCAGTGGATGAAGTGACTCCAAGAGAGCTGGTGAGCATCTTTGGACACGCACATGTAGAGGTAGAACAAAGGGGATCACATTTAAACTGAAATGAGCAGTTTTAGGTTGGATATTAGGAAGAAATTCTTCCCTCTGAGGGTGGGGAAGCCCTGGCACAGGTCGCCCAGAGAAGCTGTGGACACCCCATCCCTGGAAGTGTTGGATGGAATTTGAGAAACCTGGGATAGTGGAAGATGTCCCTGCCCATGGCAGGGGGGTTGGGAAAAAATCATCCTTAATGTCCCTTCCAAATCAAGCCATTCTGTTATATGACTGTGTGATTACTAATAGCAGTGATAAACAGCAATTCCACTGAGATCATCCAATATTTTGACCTAACCTCTTCCTAGATGTATATATATATAAATATTGGGGTTAGGGGTCCCAGATGACATTATGTCTATGAGTTATAACAACACCTACCCTGACAGGGTCTTAAAATTATGCAGAATGTACTGCTTGAACATTCAGATTTTCTTTGTGCTTTTTCAAGACAATTTCAACTAAAAATAGAAATTTGAGAAGACAATGGAAGATTTTGATCAGATCTGTTAATTTTTAATCTGCCATGTAGGAATCTAATGATCTGAGTACTGCCTGCTCCTCTCTACATCCACCTGCATCTTTATCCATCCCAAAGTGTAGTTCCTAAGCTTAGACAGGGCAAATGATGTATTCTTGATATTTTTGACTAAAATAATATATGTATTGGACATGCAACTCTTGTGAAATAGCCTCATATTCTCAGAATAGAATGAATCAACTAAAATTTAGCTTCTCTGATGGACTGGAATAGATTAGCCAAACCAAAGAAACGCAGGATGTTACACATTTAGGGGGAAATGGGCACTGCTAGGGCATGACTCATCTCTCCTGCTTTCAATGTCTACTTCAGAGAGATAAACTATGTTTTAAACCCTAGCAAAGCTTCTGATGATTCAATTTGTTTATTGTGATGCCAAAATTCTGGTATTGATACACGCCTGTAGGTACCTGTGAACTGTGTGTCTACATTGGTATGTTTGCCTTTCTCTGATTGAGCTGGGGCATCTGGACTGAGAGATGTCCCCCCAAAAAATTCACACCATTGTGAAATATGATGCAAGGTGTGTGAGGTGTGTTGTTTCTTCTGCCTTGACTCTTTTCAAAAATAGAGACCAGCCACCTCCAACCACATGATGGTAAAGGAATGTTCCATTCCAGGGCATGGTAAACCCCAACACTTCTACAACAGCTTTCCAGTGCACACAATTACTTTAGAACATAATATAGATCTTCAATTTTAACAAATGAGATACATTTAATTAGTCAATGACAACCATGTTGTTCCCAGAAACGGGGTCATGCAGGTTATTCTGATACTCTCAGACTCACCACAGATTCAACAATCCAGAAAATACTTAATGCCTTACATTTTGTTTCCATAAATTAAAGGGGTGTTTGAGGGCTGGATTGTACAGTTACATGGGCAGAAGAGGTTTTGAGGTAATATTTTTAAAAGTTGGGTTAAATATGGGCTAATGGCACCTGTGACTCTTAAGAGATCATGACAACAATTCAAAACAGAGCAGAAAGTGCACATCTGTCCAGGCCCACAGCCACTCTCCTGTTCCAGTCTTGGGCTTGTCTTGTGGATCATAGCAAAGATATAATGTTTTTAAAAGCAGAACAAGTGGGATGGCACTGTTCCTCTCTTCCCACACAAATGTTTAGCCTGGCTCCAAAATATTCTTCCCTGTCTCTACTTTCCTTCCAAAATTATTCCCAAAACTTCTAACTCCAGAAGAAGAGTCTCAGTCCCCAGCTCTCTCCAGCCTATCTCTACTGTCAGACAAAGAGAGAAAAGAAGTGGAAGAAATAAAAAAAGCAAATTTAGGTGGCATTTCACAGATTCTTCTTCTCCCTGTCTCCAAGATAGATTTCACACCCTCCAAGGGCCTATTAAGCATCTTCTGTATATTAAATTGCTTAGTAGCCGTCTATGGTGGGTTAATCCAGTCTGAGGAGGATGGACTTAGAGAGCAGCTTGGTGGGCACCTGGCAGCCAGACAAGGCTAATCCACACCATCCTCTGTGGAAATTGTGCCTCTCCCTGTTCTCCAAGTCACTGAGCTGAGGAGAAGTTGAAGGATGTCCTGGAAGACACAGCAGAGCAGATTGGAGCTTTGCACTGCAGCCCTGGGCTTCAGCATGACTTAGAATCACAGAATCATCTAGGCTGGAAAAGACCTCTAAGGTCAGTGAGTCTGACTCCTGCCTCACCTTTCTGTCCCCAAAGGGATGTTGCTGGCAAAGGGATCTGTGTGAAATATCATCACAGACCTCACAGGAGAGCCTGCAAGCCAGCCCTGAGGCCCAAGCAAGAAGAACACCAAGTCTGAAAGATCAGGCCATAAAAAGCATTGCTGATCCTCTCAATTCTTACCATTTATGATTCTCCCAGATGAACTGAAATTAAATTGAATACTCACATTAACAAAGTAATGGGAAATCCCCATCCACATGCTTCACATTTAGCCTCACAGTGGCTAAAAAACAGAGTTCTGCTGATTTATCTTAACTCCTTACATACCCAGAGCACATCCCAGTGCCTGGACTACTCATATCTGTTATTTAGGTGTTGCCTGGATAGCACAGACACCTGTTTGACCCAGTGCACACAGAGGGATGCCAGGATCTGATGGTTACAGCAGAGGCACAGCCCTGCTCTCTCAGTCTTTCTGATGTTTTTGGTGATGCCATCAGCACCAACCAGCTCAAATCTCACTCATCACTTTCTCATTTCTGCTCTGGCAAACACAGTCTGTGTTCATCCTCACAAAACTGCCTCCAAACCCAGGGCCAGGGCTGTTCACCACCCTGACCCTGCTTGTTCTCACACCCACATCTTCATTTAGAGGTTCTGACCTAAACTGGCTTTGCTACAAACAAAATAGAAAAGTTTTACCATGCATGCCTAAAAATAGAATTGCAATCATCTATGCTTCCGTTACTTTAAAACTAAATTTATCAAGAGATTATTCTTCCATGAGGTTTAGCACGTAAGATGTCTTATGTTTTAAAGTTCAGTCATTTCACAGTTATTTATGAGCAGAAAATCTTATGGATTAATTTTATAAAGAAGCACAATGAGTCTGGGGATCAGAACTCCTTTTGGTACAAATGGTCCCAATAACTCTGCAGTCCATCAAGACAGTTTTCGGCTGTTTTTGTAATATTGTTGGTTGTGTTCACAGATAATGTGCAGCTGAGCACCAATAAGGTGAAATATAAAAGGTTATCATTTAGTGTCAGAAAAATCTTCCAAGTAACAGTTAAGAGCCTGATGACTGAATAAGGAGAGGGGGGAAAAAACCCATATAATCCTCTGGGGTTTTTTATTTGTTTAGTTTCTACATTAGACAGTTCTTTGAGTGCAATTGATTTTGTAGTTTCCTCTGTAGTTTCCAATTAATCATCCTTCCTCTTTGTGAGGCTGTTTTACACAAAAACAGGAGACAGGAAAACATTTCAAAATAGGGGAATGTGCTTATAAAACCACAGCACTGGTATGGATATGCAGAAGTGCAGGTTCTGTATGAAACCACCCTATGGAGGGGAAGGGGGAGCAGCATTGCCTGTCATGTGGAATAGCTGACTGCAAATTTCCTATTGAAACTCTATTTCTATGGAAAAATGCTTTTCCAATAGAGAAGCATTTAAGTAAAGAGCGTCTACTTTGAGTTACAAATTTCTTTCTGTGACAAAGAAGCCTCCAAACTGAAAAGAGAACAGATTTGTCAGAGAAAATCACCATTTTTCATAGGGGGAAAAAAATACTTTCTCTCCAAGAATGATGGGAAAGAGGCCAGAAATCACCCTAATCACATCCCATTGCTGGTTCTCCCACTGGCTTGACATTTCTGTGTCTGTTTTCTTTTTTTAATAAATGAAAAAAAAATGGGAATTTTACATAGTCATCTTAATCTAAACATAAAAATTAATCTTAAAATTACTTGCTTTTGACCAAACACATTATATCTCTTTGAATTAGAAAGCAAAAAAAGTGACAATATCTATTCAAAGCCAGAAAAACATGCTTTTCTTCTAGAAGTCATCATTACAGCCTCATCCAAACATGAAACTTTTGATTGAGGACAAGGATCTTTTGGAGCTTTGAATGAGTAACAACGGGATTATTACAAAAATAAATAAAAGATGAGCAAGCTGCCACTTAAGCTACGGATTTCCCACTGCAACAGCTTCAAAACTTTCTTGAAACACAACAAATTAATAAAAAAAAAGGGGAGGCAGACGATATGGCTCTGTCTAACTGATGGCATGAAAACATCAAGCACTTTGATTCAGATGAATAAATAATGACGGCGTGTTATCCAGGAAACAGCACAATGCCAAGTCTGTTTGATCTCAGACCAACTGTTGGGTAAAAGTATTCTGAAATGCTCTCCTGGGCACATGGGCCAGTTGCATCTCGGCTCTGGGACTTTGATTATTTAAATGGGACTCTTATTAAAAGAAGGAATTTTTGTCCTAGAAGAGATTTTATACCGTGTCACCTTCCTGGGGGGAAACTCCAGAGTTACTCTGATTATTCAGGAGGCTGGGGCTGTAAGAGTGGGGGAGTTCCTGCTGCATTTTAAGGCTATAGGAGTGGCAAAAAGGATAATGCAACATAGTTCCTTGCATAATGGAGAAGTAAAAGAGAGCTTCATTTAAAGAAACACTACACTTATATATAGGGTAGTTTGTGAAAAACAGAGTAGAAAAGACTCATTGGTCCAAGAAGGCAACACCTCTTTGAAAACATGCTTTCTGCAAAACTTCACGAGGCACTCACATGGATTTCACCCACCCTGCAGGTACATAATCATTATTATAATTTCTTGTCCTTGTGCAGCCTGAGAAACTCAAAGCTTCAAGGCTGCTTTTCCCTAGTTCCCAGCAGTATCCAATGACAAATTCCAAGCATCCTCTGTTATTTCTCTCCTACACCCTAAACTGAGATAGAAGCACTGGGAAAAGAAGAAATGAGGGAGACCTGTGAATCTTGAGTCTTTCATTTCAGGGCTGCCCCAGAAAAGCCTGGAAATCCTTCTCCCTGCAGTTTCCAAGGCCCACATCAAGGGCTCTGAAGCCTCAGGAGCATCTCCTCCCCCCCATCACTGCACAGCAAGGAGCACTGCCCTCATTTCATGGCTGGGAGCACATGCCAGCCTGACTTAGGGGATGCTGAACACTCAGTGCCAAGGCACAGGCAGTGGACAAAGCACTGGAGAGGGACAATTCCTTCAGCACTTCTGGAGCCATCTCCTGCAGTGTCTGTGTGGCTGAGACAGCATGTGGCACAAGGAAATTCTGTGGGTGACCCAGCTAGAAACTCTCCCCTGACTCCAGCTGCCCTGCAATCTCCTCTGTTTCACGCTGTGCTTCCAAGCCTCAGTGCAACCCCTAAATGCCTGACAGGTGATTTAACTGCAGTCCACTTTAGACAGACTTTTTCAGCAGAAAGTGCTGCCTTCTCCCAGGTCAGTCTGACACAACTTGCCTTCCGTCTAAGGGAGAGTCCATTATCTCTCAGATCTCCCAAAATTCCATACTGTCCACATACCCAGCTCTTCTACAGAAAAAGTAAGTCCTTCTTACATCTAAAACCCTTCTAAGTTTACAAACATGCACTGCCCAGGCAGGTGCTCCTGGCTTGTTCACCTTTTCTCAGTATAGCCACACTCCCATGAAACACTCCACTGGACATTTGGCTCCTTCCCTAATAAACAGGGCTTTGGGATCCTGAGAGCTCAGCTGAGGAAAAACCCCCAAGCACTAAAGCAGGAAGCATAAAGACATCTGAAAAATGCTCCAAAGCTTCAGCTTCCAACAAACATATGAACTATAGCAACTGCCAAGAATTATGACTGCATGACATTACATCCAGCTCCTTGCTCTTATTAAAAAGTAAGCCTGGGCATCCGATGGGCAGATGGGCAGCACCACACAATCTGCTCTGATCCACCATCTGAGCTTGGGTGGTTGCTCAGAGGTTGCCACAAAACAAAAGTTTTCATCTTCAGGAAACACGTGAGCTCTACGAACTCATGCTGGATGTCAGGATTTGCTGGAGTGTGTAGACTGAAGTGAGGAATTTTGGAATATCTGATGATTTTTTGTATGGTCTGGTGATGTCTTTCAGTCTTCCTGCTACAGGGAATATAATGGGCCCTGATTGCTAGTTTTAAATAGAGGAAGGTAATTTGCACATTTTTTGTAAGTGAAAGTTAATAGTCTTGGAAAGTATTAAACTGATGAAACTTCTTTTTTTTTTCCTGATGAGCATGACAAGTGACAAAGTGGGATCCTTGAAAGAGCAGCAATATCACCAGGATACTCCATGCAAATCTTGAGAGATCACCTCTAGCAAGATGAGGATTAATTTTTATTCTTAGTCCCTGATTTTAAAAAATGCCAGCTTTCTCAGTTGGGACTGGGTGCAGGATTATTGAGATATTTGTATGACCACACCAGTAGCCCTTGTTCTCTGTGTTCATAGATAATAACAGAGATGATATTTTGGAGATTGTGAACATTAAGCTGATTGTAGTCAATCAAAAACTCTTTGCGCTATTAGCTGCAGCCCTGAGCCATAAGAATATCCTGTGCCTTTTCAATGCTATTTCTGAGCTATATATCCTCAAATTCCCAAAGCTACATCTTATCTAAGGTGGGGTAGATGGGCAGAAGGATGTGGACAGGAAGGAAAAGAAACACCATGAGCCTTGTTGTGCTGTGAGCAAAATAAAGATGCAGCACCAGCAGCCAATTTGCATTTCCCTAATTTTCCTTCTGGAAATGTACTTCAATTTTGTTGGCTCTTACTCTGAGTAGTGCTGCTGTGAGTCTTTGTTGGGACTGCCCAGATTTTCCCCTTGCTTTTATAGTTCCTTGCTGCTCTTCTTAGCAGAAAGAGAGAAGCATAATTTATTAGGAGGGATGGTATTTTGATCTGTGACCATCAATAAGTCTGTGGCCTTCAGATCAAACACCATTATCAAGACATCCATTGAACTGGAAACAGCATTAGAGGGGAGACAGCTAACTCAGCATTAATCAAGATTTTTTTGTTCTTGCAGTATCTGAATATTTTCTGATAGCACCAAACCTCTGGCAATTTCAGGCAAACCCATATGATTTATTAAGGTGGGGCACACAGGCAAGTGGGTTGTGACACTGTACTGCAAGAGTTACACACCAGACTGATGGCATAATCACTGCTAGGGTCCAATATTTGCATGTCAGAAAACCATGCAAATATCATCTAGTCACAAAAGTGTCTTGCACTACCAGCATCAGGACTTAGACAAGGTACAATGCACATTTAGAGACCAGCCCAGTGTGCTGAACAAACCCAGTAGCAGTCTAGCAAAAATTTCCAATATAACCAGCATGCTTGCTTCTCTGTCTGACCACAAGCTGGTTAACCCCAGTTAAATCTTCATTTTAACCACCATCCACAGCCTTCTAAACCTGGAGCTCAGACTGCAGTTATGCTGGTCAGCTGTGAGAACAGCATCCTCCTCACTGTTCTGCACAAAGAAATTGCAGGTCTGGCTCTTTCCGCTTTCTTAATATTTATGCATCTGGTCTGGCAGCATCCATCATCAGGGTAGCCTTAGCTGGTGCCCCAGAGGGATGAAATAATGGCAATTTCAAAATGAGCCACAAGATGAACAGGAATGGGGAGGGTGGGAGGCAGCTGCTCTCAGGAGTCTGTCAGAGTTAGGTTATATCAGTCTGTACCTCTCACAGCACAGGGAGAAAAATAAACCACCACAAATTAGCAGCAGAGGAAAACAATGGGTGTGAGCTTGTTCCAGCAGGGGGTTAGGGTGGGAGAAGCACTTGGCAGAACCTTGAACAGGAGAAGCATTGCCAAGGGATGAGGGTCTGGGTAGAGGCATAAAGTGCTTTATAAGGGACTTTGCAATTGTCAGGTGTGGAGTGAGCACCCACATCTCCCATAAACCAGCCCAGCACAGGCAGGGGCAGAAGATCTAAAGGCAGCAGCTCTGCAGTCCCCAGGAGGAGAGGGAATGCCAGACTTCAGCTGGGAAGCTGCTTTTGGACATGGAGCTGCTTTCAGAGCTTTTCCTGGCTGCAGGGGGACAGGGGATCCCCCAGCTGCACACCTGATGGAGCAGGGTGAGGGCAGCAGGGTCACAGACTATTACCCTTTTTAACACAGAGGTTCCTTTCCCACACCACATTAATTCCCTCCTCCCAGGCTCCTCCAAGGAGGAATTGGCTGAAGCTCTGCTGCAGCATCATGGGCTTTAGATTAACACAGACAACAAATTACTAATCCCGAGGACCAGGCAGGGTATCACGCATTCCTTCACCATGCTAAGTGCCCAGCTGAGGGGGAAGGGCAAGGAAGGATTTCCAACTCTGCACAAACATTCTGAGCCTCTAAATTGAAGCCCAGCCCCAAAGATTCCTGTTGCTATTTTTTGTTCTTTGACAGTAGCACCAGATGAAATTGTTTTGCACTGGACAAACACGCTGCAGATTGACAAAAGGCAGAAAGGTGTGAGATTATTTACCTCTTCCACCAGCAAGAGGGCATCCCACCTTTCCAAAGCTTTTTCTCTGCAGCCCATCATCCTCTGTCTCCCCACACAGAAAGTGCAGCTGCATTCTGAGCTGGGGTGGGACATGCTCAGAAGGTCTGAAAGCCCAAACAGCACCAGGTGAAACCTTTTCCTTGGCAGGTGTGAACTTAATCTGGTGTCCATCACCTCAAACAACCCCTTTACCCACCACCTCATCCAGATTCCTCCCAAGAGAGTTCAAAGCACTGATTCTGAGCCTTCAAACCTCTTGTCCCTGAGAATGCTCAGAAAACACCAGAACCCTGCAGGTGCAGGGGGACAGGACAGTCTCTCCAGGCTGTCAGCTGGAGGTCACTCCCCATCCTGCTCCTCAAAGCCACCTCGTGGGACAACAGGGATGTCACAGGAGCAAGAAGGGAGAGAGGAACATTACAGCCCAGCTGCCTCACTGGACTTGTGTATGGGGGTGGCAGGTTCACTGACAGCTATTCCTATTATTTCTGGATTTCTCTGTCTTGAAAAGCTGTAGCAACTCTGCTGTAAAAACAGGAAAAATGGGCTAGAAATGCCAAGATAATCAGAACCCCAAATCCTAACTTCACACCTTTCCTTCACATTTCAAGATCCATCTCCAGGACCATATCTATCTTTAGCTTGAAATTAAATTCCAAGTCTTAATACCTGCACAGGCTTTAACTATTTTCCTTCTTGCAACTGAGGCTAATTATTTTCCCAGCCCTCTTGTCTCAGATGAAAGGCTCCATCAAATCCAACCCCTTTCCAGCACTCTTCCAAGATCATGGGATCACAATCAACTGTGTTTGCTCTGAGATGTGCACAGGGATCAAAGGGAGATCAGCTTTGCTGTGCATGCATCCTCTTCCCCAGAGCCCAAGCACCTCCTGGGCTTCCCCACCTCCCAAGGTCTGCAGCCACTGGCAGATTCTAGACTGCAAAACATTGTCCATGAAAGGTGCCACTCAAGGGTGTATTTGAGGCTGAGATAGGCACAGCCTTTTTTACCTACTCAACTAAAATATTTCCACGTTCACACCTTGACTGAGAAGGAGCAGCAGAGTCTTTATCACCTGCTCAAGGATAAAAAGTTACTTGGCTTACAGCCCCTCAACAAACAGGGACAAATCCATGGGGTTTGTCTTCTGGAAGCTCAGTTTTGGGTTCAGGTGTGGTAAATCCAAGCCACTTCTCACACACACCAGGTTTCAGCTGCTGAGACTCGGGGGAGAGCTCACATCTGTGGATTGATGACATCCAAAATTGCAGGTGTAATGTAAAATAAATAGCCAGAGGAAAGGAGAGCACCATTTCTGTTTATGCTGCACCAACCCTTTGTAAATACTCAGAGCTTTTAGTATTAACTACCCCAGACAGTGAAAAAAATCAGGATGCAGAGAGGACATCACAGGAGTCCTTGCACTAGTTTGGTTTTTTTTTTCCCTTTTTAGCCTAGTTTCCTGAGGTAAAAAGGCTTATCTGGTCATGCTGTCTGTCTTTTAATCCCCTCTAATAAATTTTGAATCTATTGGCCAATTTCAACCACACTTGAGACAGATGTAGATATTTCAGACATATTAAACTCATGGTGTAGAAATGGAGAGCTAAGTAATATAAATCAGTGGGAGCTTGTGCCTCCTCTGTGGTGTATCTCCAGGCCCTTACCCATTCTGAGAGCTGGAAGTCAGCATGTCCATCAGCTTAGGGGTGCAAAGGAATCCCCAAAAGCCATTGCTCACATTGCCATTTAGCCCCACAAGTGGTCAGGAAGAAACCATGGGCTTGGAAGGGTGAGTTAAAGGTAAATGAACTACAGCCATAGGAAATCATGTTGAATTAGTTTTGCCTCAAAGCAGTGGGAGCTTTATCTTTCCTGTTTTAGGATAATAGCCTGAGAAAAGCAGAATCAGTATGTCTGTGCAGGGATTAATATTGTGGCTTCTTCTCTCACCCTTTTCTGCCTTGAAAGAGCAAAGTCTGAAACTCAGCTCCTGAAGAAAGAGGAGGAAACCAACACTGATAATGTGAATCAATCCTTTCAAGCAGGACCACACAGAATAACAAGACCATGAGAGCCACTCAGCTCTGCTTTAGGTTCAGGGGTAATAACTTCATGCAAAGACTTGTCCAGGGCAGAAAAGCAGCAGTGAAACACTCCCACAGGAGCCTGATGGTCAGGCTGAAATCCTGCTCTCCTGAGAGCAACATATCGTGCACAAGAGCTGCACAAACAGCCTCTGAATTTACACACACTTCTAGTTTTATTTCCCTTACTTTTAGTTTTATTTCCCTGCCTAAATGCAGGAAACATAAACCTAGAAACAGGACCTTGGTTTCTCACCAAGAGGTTTTGTGCAGGCAGGCCAATATGATGAGAGCAAGTTTTAAGCCAGAAACAGAAATATGCTCCCAAACTCTTGTGCCCTTGCCACAATTGGATGCAGGCAAGCACGGGACTAGCAGAACTTTTTTTCCCACGTGGCAAGCTCAACGTGTTTCAAAGCTTACACACACACAGAAAAAAAAAATAAAAAATCTAGCTCAGCTGCTCTATATCATGAGAAATGGCTGATGTGCCCAGCACACTGGCAGACTGCCTGGCTACCAGCTGTGGTCTGACTCCTAACCCTGCTAAAAACAGAGGTCTGCCAGTGGACACAGTGCCACAGAAGCTGCAGAAAACAATGCCTGCCTTTGGATGAGCCTGAGAAACCACGACAGGGCCAAGGAGACAAACACAGAGCTGGGGGCGAGGCTTTGGGCAGCTGGGCTCTCCTCACTGTGGGCAGCAATGACCTGGCATCCTGGAAGTCTGTAGGAAAACTCGACCCTGGGTTCTGCCTGGAGGGCAAGAAGTTCAAAGGACTCTGAACTGGCCTGTGGCCAGACTGAGAGGAGTGTTTAATTGGGTGCCTGTAAGATGCATTTCAAGCATTCCCCTAAAAATGCCATTTCCATGTAAGTCCTACCCAGGCAGGCTTGCTCACTCCTCTCCCAGTAGAGGAATGCAGCAATAATGCCCACATTGGGAGATCATCTCCCTGCTCAACAGCCAAGCTGCTTTGCCATCAGCTCCAGCTCTGATTCTGGAGGCAGCTCTCAAATTCAGCACCCAACAGGCAAACTCAAGCTGCTGGCTTTAAAGATTGGAAGGACAAGACTTCAGCTCTCAAGAATTGCTTTTTCTGGGTTGGTCAGTGCAGATCTGAAATGGCATCTCCATGATCTCTAGGAACCTTGTGCTCTCTCTCTCTCCTGCTCTCATGAGCACTTCCCATGCAGCCTGTATACACAACAACAACAAACTCCATAATTATTAACCAGCCTGTGATTTTCAAGGCCACATCTGCTCACCCATCTCTAGGGTTCAGGATTTGCTGCATGTCCTGCAAGTCTTGTCTTGAAGGCAGCCTCAGGGCTGCTGTCAGGAGGCGAGTTAGTACAAACTTTTTCCCCACAGGAGAGTTCATCTATTTGTTCTTTCCTCATTATTGTCACTTCTGTATTCCTGCATCCTGTGAACAGATCTGTTCAGGTCGAGATGCTGAGAAAAATCTGGATTGCAAAGTTAAATGTTGGTTATGTAGTTCCACCATGAAAGCCAATTACTCTGCTTTACAATCCTTTCCCAGAAGGTGCAGCTTGCTTGTCTCTCCTGGAACTGACAGGAACCTTGAAGAAAGTCAGATGATTTTACCTCCAATAAGATAAAACAGACTCAAGTCCAGCAGAGAGATGTGATTTAAACAAAAGTTATGTGGGCTTTTCTCTTTGGCATCTTGCCTGGCATATGTCCTGTGGGGCAGTTGTGACCTGGAGGATTATTTCTGCCTGTAGAGGAGTTTCTTTCCTTTCAGGTATACAGAAAATATGAAATGGAGGTCACACCAAGTTCATTCAGGTCTCTGGCATTGCAAGGCTGCATTATTGCAACACTCTCAACCAAGGTCTAACTTTCAAGACTTTTAAGAGTCTCAAGAATATAGTGAGGCAATCTGCCTTCTGAACAAATCACACCACTTGAGCACATTACACATGAAACACTCACACATCTCACTGCTAATTCACTCCCATGCATCATTCAGCAGGAAATTCCCTAGCAACAAACTCCAAGAAAGATTTTCAGCCTCAGTTATACCAGTACTGATGCAGCTCTCTGTGATGGAGCTGAGCTGTGTCCATAGGACAGACCCTACCTCTGGAATTCACACACGCTGTGAAAAATATCTCCCCTCAGTCTTGGCTGAATTCATAGTAGGATAATTAATGTCTTCCTCTTCATTTACAGATTTCTCCTTAGCTCAACATTTGGGATCTGGAGACAGCTGCTCTTGTGTCCCCCCCTGCCAAAGAATAAAACCTGGTCCTCTCCTGGCCACAGCAAAACAAACCTCAGCTGTAGGGTGAGAGGTATCTTTTAACTCCTTCTCACAAAATAGCAGATAATACTTGAGGCTCAACTTTGCACTTGGGCTTGATGAACACCCAGTTCAGAGGAGCTGGGAAACACAGCATGACCTCGATGGATTTCATGCCCTCACCTTTTCCCCTCCTGCCTAAGCAGCAGCAGCATCTGCACAGGCAGGAGCTGGTGCCCACCCATGTGCCACGAGGAGCTGCAGCTCCCTGCCCTCACTGTTCATTGTTAATGCAACAAATAGCCTTGGGTGTGCAGTACTGCTTGTGACAAGCTGGAAGAGCTCCATGCATCAGATGATGAAGTTGTTCTTGCTACCAGCAGGTACAATTGTCTTTTCTGCTGAACTAGCAGCACACTTTCTTTCCCATTTGCTCTTCACTTTTTGCCCTCTTTGACAACTTTCTAAATATTTCAGAGATGTACTCTTGTGGCTGAGCTCTCCAGCACACTTTCAGCAGTTTTGCTGAGCGTGTGTTTTCAGAGCCCATATGGGGCAGGATCACGGCTGGAACCACTCATGCCAAGATGCTTTGAATGTTCCTGCAGCACAGTCTTGACATGCACAGCAAACCCCATGCAGGGAAAATGCTGGGCAGACCCCAGGAGAGGCAAGCTCTGAGGACTGGAGACCAGCACAGACATCAGCTGAGAAACTCAGCAGCCCTGAGGACAAAAGCCTTTCTGTGTTTCATCACCTCAGCAGCACATTTCAGCCATCCTGCATCAGCAAAGCACACGGTGAGAGCACAGATGCTCCAAGTTCATACAGCACCGAGGCAGAGGCAGCTCCTGGCAGCATCTGGGGTCACTCAAGGCCACTCACATTCTCTTCACCTGATTAACCATGTAAGGAATGCTCACACTGCTCCTGCCCATGAAAACACTGAACCCAGGGCTGTCTCCTGGGGTGGGAGGTGCTTCTGCTTGGAAGGAAGCAAAAGCAAGGAGCTGGGGAATCTTCACCTAAGCAGAATTTGAGGCAGGAGTGGGAATGATTTGGGAAAAATAAATGAATGGTGGTGAAGAGAGAAGTTCTGGAAAGATGTGGGTGGAAAGATCCTTCATTGGGTCCCTGGGACTGGAAGGGGCATTCTGGAGCTCTCTGTGGAGGTTTGAAGAAATGGACACCAAATTTGCTAGTGTATGGTGCAGGGCCAGCCCTCTGGCTGTGCCATCACTACAACACTTTGGGCATGCAATCTTCCCTCTGTAAAACAAGAAAAACTGTGTTGCTTGTGGTGAAAGGATGCTTATATTGTTTCTGTCCAATTAAATACCTTTGGTGAGGGATTTTTGGCTTTTTTACTTGGCTGGTTGGATTTTTTTCTTTCCAGATATCTCATTTTCTCTTCATTGAAACCCAGTGCCTCAATTTTCCATCCCAATTTGGCAGTGTCATGGAATGCCCAGGTACCTCACTCAGACAGTTAGGAGAACCCAAGGCAAATACAACTCTCAGGGTGATCTTCCATTCTCAGCAAGATACAGGCTCTCCTTCCTGGATTGCTATTCCTCTCCTCTGAAATCATGATTCCCTTTGCCTCAGCTGCTGCAGCCCTTCCTATGGAGGTTATCTCAGGCCAGCCAAGCTTCCTCAAGGCTGGTTGAACTGGGAGCAACTGCAGATCCTCCCAGCCCAAGGGGATCAATCTCCAAGGATGTCTGACCCTCACTCCAGCCCTGTGATCACTCTGTTGTGATTTCACCCATTCCTTTCTCCTGGAGAAACCAGTGAAGGCTCACAGACAATAAAACCCAGGAACAGTGTCTGGATAATCAATGTTCTGCCCCTAAAAATACCACTTAAAAATCTTGGCAAGTAACACAAGTGTGAACCTCTCCTTTAGCTTTAATCCAAACACTTGTGCTGTAGGACACAGCACCCAACAGTAAAATCACATTGTCATCCAAAGATTTCACCTCCATGAAACAATTTTTTTGCCAATTCTAATATAAAATTGCTACTTTGGTAACAAAGGAGAGGCATTCAGATTTTCAAAATACAGAGTAGGTCCCTATGAGTTATTGAGGCATAGAAGTCACTGCTCATCAAAATAAGTTTTTTCAGTCTGTATTTAAGCACTTCAGAAAGAAACTGGCCTTGCAGCCAAGATGTTATTGCCTGAATCAGCACTATATACACGGAGGGAAATAAAAGTAGGAAACTGTACCACATGTAAAATGCTGATAGCTGTCAAGAAACCTTGTAAAGCACAACAAACAGCACACAATCACTTCAGCAATTTGAGGCTGCAGAGTGGGAAGGAAGGCCAAAACCAGGAGCACCAAACACACACAAAAAACATAAGTTATGTTGCTAAATATACTGCTGAGATAAATGCTTATACGTCTAAAGGGATAATAATAAGACTCATTATTTTGGCTGTAAGACTCCCAGGCAGTGCAGGGAAAGGTGAATCCCAAAAGCCATCTTTATCCATTTCTAATTTGGAATCTGTTGGGTTTCTCATTAGGAGCAGTGGGGGATGACTCACAGCTCACCACATCCCCTGCACACCAGTGCTTGGACTGGGCATAAAGAAACCCATGGCCTGTGTGGTGATGGGGACAACAGGGGTGTCCCTGCCTCCATCACCCATAACTCCACAGGATCCACACTCCAGCACAAGGCAGAGCATGCTGCTGGCTCAATTTCCCAGTCCTCCCAGTCTGCAGCAGTGTGATAAACCAGCTCTCCAGTGCAGGGGATGGTGTCATGCTGAGCACACCTAGGTCATGCAGTGCAGAGCCCCATTAGAGATCCCTGGACCAGCTCCAAATGAGTAAAAGCATCCACAGCAGCACATAACAATAGTAGGTCAGGTCCTAGAAGCAATAAAACCACATTAGCAGCATGTAAAACTATGCTAAGTAGCCTCTCTGGTTTTGCCCTGAAAAAAAGAAAATAGCCTCCTCCAGTAGCTCTTTACTGCATTTACTCCATTTACAGGAGCACCCGGGATTTTTTTATGCCCACAGCAAAAACTCTCAGGGTTTGGGCTGCCCCTTGGGCATGGGAGGATGATATGGACCCTCAACAGCTCATGAAATCAGCCACAGAGGGATCCTGCTGCTCTCCAGCAGAGTTTCCTCATGCTCAGTGTGACTGCCTGCAAGGGGCATGGGGCAAGAGGATTTGGGCTGCTGGGAGAAGTGATGTCTCCTTGGGGTTGAGGACATTCCTGTGCCTGAGAGCCCAGGAACCTGACTGCTGCTGAGCTGAAAAACAGGCACCTGAATGCAAGAGTAAGACTTAGAAAATCTCCAAGCTATAGATAATCAACTTCCCCCAAAAAAAGTCAGTGAAGCACGGCTCCCCCACCAAGCCATGTTTATCACTATTAATAATCACTGCTGTGATAAATAAGATAAATAAGAAAGGTAGATGGTCTCTGTAACAAGATTGTTACAAAGAGCCTAAATTATCTTGTACACAATCCATATTTCTTCCAAGGGACACAACCCCACAGCTGATACTGGGATGAAAGGGAACCCCGCAGAGATTGCACTTCTATTACATATTTCTCCATCAAGCAACTGATTAAAGTTTGCATTCCAAGTACAGCTATGCTCCAGGCTTAAGAAAAATCTTCTCATTTGAAAGTCATTTCCCTCCCCTGCATCTGGGACAATCAGCAGCATGAAACACATAATATTAATAAATAAATATGCATCAGCCCAGAGTTCATGTTCAGTCAAAGCCAAGACTTGTGTGTCTTGCTAATGGACCCCAGCATCAGGAGGTTTGAAAGACTAAATTCTGATACTTCCAGCAAATGAAAGAAATGAAAGCAGCTTTGCAGAGCTTCAACTGTGATTTGGGAAGTTTTCCTTCCTCCCCACAAACCTTGGTGTTCAGCTCATTGATCCAGGACCTTCCAGCCTGAGTTTTCCCACAGAGAACTTCTCCCAAAATCCTGAGTGTTTCAGCCCAGCAAGAGTGTGCTGGGATCAGTGTCCCAATGGAGCTGGTTCCTGGCAGTCCCCAGGTAAAGATGAAGTTAAAGAGGAGTATTTCACTGCCCAGCTGCAGGACAGTGGCTGTAGGATGATGATTCTGGTTTTGACCCTGGTGTCATTTTTCTAAGCCCCAGTAACTTGTGGGCTGCCAGCAGAAACACAGAAGAAGGTGGCATGATATCACAACCATATTTCCTGGGGGGAAAAGAGAGTATTTGTAGTTTCCATCATGAGAACATGTGGGAACATGTACCAGACTGTCATGTTTCAATATCTGGGGGTTTATAACCCCCTTAATCTATCCCTTAATAAAAGGGATGTTTCAAGTTTTGGTCATGGGAACCAGATTTGTTTTGCTGAGGCTTTCTCCAGAGAAAGAATTTCACCCTTAATGAGATGTAGGGGAATTTTCCATTTCCTATTTCCCCAGTTCTCTCCAGATATCAGCTTCATCCTTCCAATCCTGTGTTGGCTAATCCTGTGCAGTCACTTTCCCTGGACACTGAAAGAGCTCAAAAAAGTTTTTACATCTTATCCTATGACAACCAAAATGCTGCACACGCTCCACAGTGCAAAATGCTTTCTAAAAAATTAAAAATATATGTTAAAAATAAGTAAATAAAAAAAAGAAAAAAAGGAAGTCAAGAATAACATGGTAACATTACACAGTTGCTTGTGTTAGAATAGAAAAATAGAATCAGTGACTAAACTGCAGCTAGAGAAACTGCTGGCATTTTTAAGGGCAAGAAGGAACTTTTCAAACACATAAGGAACAAAATGTATCCTTTAAGTACCATCAGACACAACAGCACAGAAGGGGCAGAAATGTTCAATACCTATTTCTGTTCTGTACTTGGGAAAAATCCATGCAGTGGAGCAATAATATGCTGAGAATGATATTTCACATTTAAGAGCAATAAAAATGTACAAAAGGAGTATAAAATACCCTGGTTTCTCTAGCTAGACAATGAGTTATGATAATTGAACCCAAGAGTTCCTACAGATTTGGCCAACATGTACTCAGAGTGTCAGTGCTGCTTTCCAAAGCCCTGGGACACTGTGGTGAAGCACCAGAAGAAAACCACAATTGTGGCAGAGTTTTATGTGGATAAACAGATTTGAGTGACTGGAAACCTTTCTGCTTTGTGGGGGAAAGAGAAGAGCTGATGCAGGGCTTGGTTAATCAGGGCTCAGGAGACAGGGAGAGAAACTGATGGGAACATTACCCTGTTTCAGCTCTCATGTCCAAAGCACAAGGGTTGTGCTGATAAATTAGAAAGGTTTAGGGAAGTATCATTAAAGACAATTATGGGCTGGAAATCAGGCTCATAGTAAACACTGCAAAGAGCTTGATCACACCAAAGGAAATGGAAAGGGATTAATTAATCACAGTACCAGCACCCTTAGACAAACACAGCTAAAACATTACTACTCCTCTCCTTATTACAGAGTACTTTGCACTCTGTCAGAATAATATAGAAGAAATCCAGTGTTGAAGAACTGGAACAAAAAGAAATATTAATTAGGCATAATGTGCACATTTTAAAGAAAATCATTTAACCATGCTTTACCAAAGACTAATAACCTACCAAAGACTGAAGGATGAAAAATCCATCCTGCTCAATTCCTCTTTTCTTGACAGTACATGCTGTAGCTGAAACAATAGTAATTATAGGGAGCCCTCTGCTATTCTGGAGACAGAGTAGATGATCACAGTTTTATTTCATGGCTTTATAAATTCTAAATTAGGGAGTTGAGCCTAAATTTTCCAGTCTTTTCTTTCTTATCCCACAACAAAAGGAACAGAAAGTCATAAGCCAAAATCATCTACCTGGGCTCCAAAACACCACAAAACACAGTGTGCACGGGGCTCTGCTATAAAATGTGATGGGAGGGGGGAGGAAGCTGTCCAGATAAAAATGAGCAGATGCAACAGAGCAAAGTAAACATTACAGCAAAAATCTAGACAGGTCCCTTGGTGCAGAAGGATGTCTCAAATCCCTGCTCCCCTCCTGCACTGCAGCCAGGCAGTGTCACCCTGCCACGCCACCCAGCTGGCACCCAGCCTTCCAGGGAGTGGGAGATAGGCAGCCTAAAAATAGGCTGTCCTCTGTTTTGGCTCTCCCCTCCCTCCCTCCATCCCCCCCCTCAAAGGCACAAGGCACAGGGAAAAACACCAGAAAAGCAGCAGCCTGGCAGAGTGAGCCAGGAGGGTGATGCCAGGCACAGCACAGGGGGCTGGTCCCTGCCTGCCCTCCTGCTCCTGGGAAAGAGTCATGTCCAGCACCTCTAGCACTGGAGATGCCACCCAAGCCCCTGGCCCCACTGGGGGTGTGGGGACAGAGCCACAGACTGGCCCTGCCCTCCAGGGTGGTGGCCCCAGCTGAGCCACTGCTGAAGCCAAGCAGCTGAGCTTGGCTCTTGTGGCACATCCCACAGCAGCTCCTTCACTGCTTGCTGCTCAGAAACTCTCTTCAGCCACCCCTTTACCCTGTGAAGGCCTTTTCTTCAACAATCCAGGACACTTTTGTTTCAAGGAACCAGCATTTGCAGGCAGCAAAGCCTCACAGGACAGTTTTTAATAGGAATTTCATTGACATTGGAGATCCTCACAGGACTTTGATGAACACTTGAACTTTAGTCTGACATTTAGGCATCTAAAACTCTGTATGAAGCCCAGATTAAGAGATCTTACACTCTGCTATTGATGCTTTCTCTCATATGCAGCTTTACAAAGCTCCAGAACATCAGTAACATTTCAGAAAGCATTGGTTCTGCTTTTAACTGGATATGACAAGTCAAAATCAATTAGAGATTGATCTCAATACTGGTTTAGTTTGTTTTTTTAATTTATTTTTAGCTTGCCATTCAGTAACCAAAGTGAAGAAATGCAATCAATGGAGCGAACTTGCTTTGCAGCAAAGCTTTTTTCTGGATTTTAAGACATTTTGGGAAATTTCTCCAGCTCCTAAAGACAACAGTGTAAATAACATTGCTAATTGAATTCTGCAGAGTGCTCTAACAGCAAGACTGATGGGTAGCCTAATACATCGTGTAGTTGCTATAAGCAATGATCTCCCATGCTAATCACAACTTGCACATTCATTAAAGTTGTGGGAGCCTCCTGGAAGAAATCATGTACCAGGGAACAACTCAAACATTTGCAATGCTAAGCTGTGACTATAAAACTAGCTTTCAAACTGGCACTGGGAAGAAAATATTCAATGTATTTGACATCCCACGGACCCAAATGTGTGAGATGCTGCTTTTAGAGTCCAGCCCTGGGCCACATGGTCCTGCAGACCAGCATGCATGTCCAGCTGCCACAATTTAAAATGAGCATGGAGTGATCATACTCTGCATTCAGGGTGGGACTCTGGGCCACTGAAGGAGAAAATTCCCTTGCAAGGCCATTCCTGCAGGTTGTTGCTCAGCTTGTTTCCTGCCTGAGCAGGACTTTGGGCTCCTGTTGGGAAGGGGTGACACAACAGGCACACAGAAGTTAAGGCAGGGCTGATCCCTGGCCACCCCTAGGGATCATCACACATAAAAACTGTGCAGCTGGCACCAGCCCCACCTTGGAAAACAAACCTCTCAAGCCCAGGGCTGGTTGTTGGAGCTGTGTGGCTGTGCAGTGCTGGTCAGCAGCACTCCCTGCCTTACAAAGCTGCTGCCAGCCCAGGGATGAGGAGCTGAGAATGAAGGTGCTCAAAGGGAGTGCATGGGATGAGGGACCTCCCTGAAAGGCTCAGCCATGCAGCATGAAAGAGCCTCTGCATTTTGGGGCATGAGGGCTGCTGGAACTGATAGGGACAATACTGATAATCCCTCCAAAATATGCTTTAAACCACCTTCCTCCTGATCCTGGCAAATGAACAGTCCTCAAAAATAACCTCTCTAACAGAAATAAAGCTTCTTACTTAGACTACCCACTGCAAACCAAATCAAGGCTCCAGCTTGCCACTCAAATACACCATTTTCAGTGCTGTGATGCCAATTTCTGTGCTTTCCCTGTCTCCTTGTGACCTTTTAAACTTTTAAATAATGCTGCACACAGTTCCCTCCTGCTCCTTTCCCCCTGGAGGCAGCTGGGCCAGCAAGGACACTGCAGAGACCTGGGCACAGCTCATTATTGCTCTGCTCTGGCTCTGCCTGTGACAGCCTCATGATGGCTCCCAGCTCTGCACCACCATCGTGTTTGGGGTCAGAACACCCTGTTTCTGCCCAGCAGCCAGCACACATCCATGTCACTGAAGGTCCTTTACCCATTTGTCAGCTCTGAAGCCACACCTTGGACACAAACACCCAAACCAAGGCACGGGGAATGCAGCAGAGGGTGGGTTTGGTTTATCAGGGAGGACAAAAGCTGCTGCAGAGGAGGAGGAGCCCGAAGGTGGCTCCCAGCCACCTCCATGCTCCTTTGATCCCAGGGCCATGCTGGCTGCTGGCCAGTCCCTGCTGTGGGCTGTGTTAATCTGTGCTGGCCACGGGTGCCTCCCGGGAGGCTCGGTGGCAGCTGGAGATTACCAGGGTCAGGGACACCCTCCATTTTCCCTTCCTCACAGCAATGGGCAGGGCAAGGGCTGGGGGAGAGAGCCACAGCCTCACTGCATGGGTGCACACAGGGCAGGGTATCCTCAGTGGGATCCCTGCTGCCTCTCATCCTGGTTTGCACCAGCCCTGTGCAATAGCTGGGCACACATGTCCCATCTGACACCCAGACAGGCCAGTTCCCAGAAAAATTGGGAGCAGAGCTGGAAATTGCATTTTCAATATCCTTGCTTCATTCCTGATTTGGGTGTTTTGTATAAATACGCATTTATAAATAAAAATCATCTTTTATATATAATTATTATTCCCTGTCTGGTGCACGTAAATGGGCAGCAGTGCCAATACAATCAAACATCCCCCATGCACACTGGGAGACTCAGCTGCAAAGTCGTGGGCAGGATTAAAGAAGGAGGGGACATCATCTTTGTCCCTCTGTCACCTCCCCCAGTCTTTCAACAGGACCAGCTCTCTCACAGCTCGAGGCACCCTTGGTACCTGACCCCTGATACCCACTGCTCCTCATACACAAAGACCTATCCACAACCCCCTGAAGCCAGTGAGGGTCTTCTGCTGGTTTGGATCCAGCCCTGAATCCACATGATGGAGCCTTTTCAGATTATTTCAAAATGCACTGAGACCCCAGGGCTGTGTTTGCAAGCTCCCTTTAAAACTATGCAATTACAACCTGTACCTGCTATTACCTGACCTCACAGACCTGGGTGGAGGAGGTGAAGCAGTCACTGGCCTAACAATGGAACACTAAACATAAAATAGAATATAATATGCAATAACACAATAAAAATTCTGTAAAACCACACTACTGAACTAGTGCAGTTCCCTGTGGAGCTCTGCTGGATTCATTGATGTGTTGTATGTGGTTGGGTCACCACACAGTTATTTTATTACATATGACACTCCTTTAAACCTCTCTACTCTCAACCCAGCAACATCCTTTAACTTGCAAAAGCCAAACATCCCCTAGTCCTGAACCTCTGAATCAAGTTACCCAGTGGGTTCAAAAGCTACAGAATAAGGCAGATACACACTGGAAAACCAATGGACAAGCCAAGCAACAAAAGATGGGTTTCAATGGCTTGTGCAACTAATGACAATGTAGAAAATCAGAATTTCCTATGCAATAAAGGCATTATGCTTTTATTTCTTATAGTTAAGAAATCCAAGTACTAAAGGGATACAAGACATTACATCTGGTATAACAGTTAATTAAAAACCACCTAGGAGACAGCTTTAGAAAATTCCAGAGAGGGAATGATGTTTCAAAATGTAATGTCAGATCTGAAGAAGTCAAAAAGAGCTTTACCTTTGGCTTCATCAGGCTCTGGATCAGGCCCTCAAAATAGTTCTGGAAATGCTCCAGAAGACTTATTTCAGCTACATTTAAGCTCTGTGCTTTGCAGCTATTCAGTAATTTTCTCTGTTAGTGTTAAACTGTCCAGGGGACTTTTCTGCTCGTAAACAAATCCTCAATCTCCCTTCTGTCGCTTTTACATCGACACTGCATCACTGACTTCAATAAACAGTCTTCTGATTCACCCTGTTATGAGACACTGAGCAGAATTAGGCACCAGAGATGTGTCTAAAAGCCTTGGTTTCAGGTTCTGAACATCACTTAGACTAATTAATAAAAGAAAACCACAGCCCAGAATATTTCAATGTTTTTGGATCACAGCCTCATATGCAGCCACTTGCCTTGTTCCCAGGAGTCTACAACCATTATTTTGGGGTGGTTTTTAGTATTGTTATTATTATTTCAAGGGTCTTTTATACCATTCTCTATACCTGTGTAAAAAAAGACGATATGTGACCCAGTGCAATGTTCCCAGGTTTTTTCTGGCCTGTCCTAAGAAGCAGCTAAAAAGTTTTCCTGAGCCCTGACTACTGAGCACACAACACTCACAGCAAGACCCGCCAGCCCAGCACTGCTCAGGTTTCACAAGACAGGGAAAACCCCAAGAAATTTTTAACCAAAAGAGCAATTTTCCCAAATGTAACAGCATTTGAGGAGGAGAACAGTGTTTCACAACTGCCAGAAAAAGCAAGTTGTTCAAGCCAGGACATCTGTACACCTTTGCAGGTGCTTGCTCAGACACCTTGCGGACACAACAAAACTTTTGGGGGTTGTCAAGTTGAGCTACTTCATAGAAAAGCAAAATCAGTATAAATCAAGGAAAATTCCCATTGAGGGCAAGGGAGCCTGAGAACCCAGGGATCTTCCTAGGAAAATTTCTACCTCAATTTCATCCTCCTGTGCAGGATCCAGAGCCTCAATTCAAAACTGCCTGAATCCAGCAGGAACAGGAGCATGATGGACCTACAGGGAATTTGTTCTAGAGGCACTCAAGTACTTCTTTAGCTAAAGTACTACTACAGAAGTATCATAAAATGATGGGGCAAGGGGAAAAAAGCACAGAAAGGATTTATTTTGTCTTTATCTTCCCTTATTCATTTGATAATTCCTTTTTTTTACATTATTCCTTGTAGCTATGACGTACGGTTTCATAACAACTATTTACTTTTCTCCCTTTATCTAACAGCTGTCTGCTGAGAAAGATGGAAAAATAAACCAAACATGTTAAAACCAAGAGAAACTATTCATATGCCATGTCTAATTGCAGGCTATATTTAAGTCTTTGTACATTATCTTTCAAATTATATTTAGTTTCAACAGGAGGGGAAAAAAAATCCCCCTTACTTTCTAAAATTAGCAACAGAATTTGTATATTGTTTTCAAATCCAACTGCTCTTCCTCAGAAACTTTTGCCAGGGAATAATTAATGTCTGGAGACAGGGAATCTGCCTAGATCAGATGCATTTTGACATTGTCCCACTGACGGTCACCTAGAGCGAGAAACGGGGGAAGTCCTCGGGGGAAGAATGGGCTGTGTAAATCTGGATTAGCTCTGCTGAAGTCGAACAAATCGATGTGGATTTTACGCCGGCAGAGCCCAGGAGAGGACTCATCCCTCCGTTTGATGGACGCGGGGAAGGGAAGAGCTGCGAGGATCCGGCAAACCCGGGGAGCTTTGCCGAAAGGGCGATTTCCCCAAGGGACCCACAGCTCACCAGGAGCGGCTGGATGGAAACACGAGCCAGATTAGACCTCTCGACGTGAGACACTGTTGAAAAGAGATAAAGAGCAGGGGAGGAAAAAAAAAAAAGAAAAAATGCAAAAATGTTGAAGATACTTGCGGTGCTTCGCGGAGCCGCTCCGGCAGCGCGGGGTCGGGACGCAGCGGGGCGATGTGCGGGCTCGCAGCCGGGACACCGGGCTGGCCAGCGGGCTGGGGACACGCTGGGGGCGATGTGCCGGGCTGGGGACACGCTGGGGGCGATGTGCCGGGCTGGGAAAGGCAGCCGAGGCGATGTGCTCGGCCCCGGGCAGAGAGAGAGCGCGGCCGCGTCACGCCGCGCCGGCTGGACTAATATGGGGAGCAGAGATCCGTCCGGAAAGAAAGGACAACCCCTGTAACTCGAGAGCGAAACGGGGAGCAGGCACACACCCCAGGGGCTTCGGGAGGCTTTAGGGATTCTGAGGGGGTGGAAAAACCGGCTGCATCCGGGGGGGCAGGAGCAGGAGCAAGTTTGGGGCGTGGGGGTCCCTTCCGCAGCACCCAGCTCGGTTAAACGCGGCGCAATTGCCCCGTTAGAGTCAGGCAGGTGTTTTAAAGAGGCTTTGGTGTGATTTTATAATTGTGGATTATGTAATGTGCTATTAGAGTGTCAGGCCTCAGACAACACTAAGTGCCTGTCTACAGGTCAGGCTGTAACACTTTAATGATGCTCCTTTCTCCTCTCCCCAAATCCTCCCGCTAACGTCACTCTCCCTGAACCTCTGCCCACTTCTGGTGGTTCCATCACAGGTTAAAACAAAAACTTCTTGACAGTGTTGCTCCCCTTTATGAGCTTTACACCATAAGGAAGGGACTTTTTTTTTTTTCTTTGTCATCACTTTCTTTAAAGTTCATTTCCCAGGGGCAGCGTCTGACCTTGCAGCAGGGACCGGAATGGGCTGGGGCACAAAATCTGAGCTGGTTCCTACAGGGGGAATTTTTACTCACTGGAAATAACCAGAAGTGATCCCTCTGTGCTGTCCTGGTTTGGTTTCCCAGGATCAAGGTCCTGTTAAACCTGAACCAAAGTTTGTTAGACCCAACATGCTGTGAGCCAGACAGGGGCACCAGTGGTGTGTTCAGCCACAGAGACATTAACAGAACTGCATTTTAGGGGGTAAAAGGGACCATTTCATTCTGCTAAGGGAAAGAAACTTAGAAAATTCACTTCAGAACTAATACAGTATTTAAGAATGGATTTTGGCTTAAAAAGTCTCTAATCGATCTTCAGCTAATGGATCTTTTAAAAAATTGCTCATGAACAAGTTTTTCTATAGCTTTGTATCACACAAATTCTTTTGTTTTCTCTGAAGACTTAAAATCAACAGAGGAAAAAAAACCCAGGCAGAACTCCCACTTTCCAAGACCCCTTGACCACCCTAAAACTGGCTTAGTGTTCACAGTCAGCCTTTGAGTTCCATGAATATTGAAAAAGACTATTTTCTTCCAACACCTTAATTGTGCCCATGGTCTGCATTCAGTCACCTAACTTTCATACACTTGCAAATAAAATCAGTAAAACTTCTGTAGATTATCAATATTAGAGTTGGATTAAAATTAATAAAATACAAGTTGCAGATATCTTTCAAATAATAACTTGAATGAAGAGCAGTTTTAGTACCTTAAGAATCCAGCAAGCTTTAAGAAGAATCTACCACCTGTTGGCAGGGCTCTCAGCATTGCAGAAAAAAACCCCAAAACTTTAACAAACTGGGAAAACTCAATTCAAGATGAGAGATGAAATAAATAATCCAGTAAAGTATGGACTTATTTTTTCCACAACATAAAAGAAAGCTTCTAATTTTACAATTAGATAAAAAAGGGTAAAGAGGAAATTTGGAGCTTAACAAAATTTTTACTTTTTTTCTGCATGTTTTGGTACAACAATATTATTTGATGTGTCAAATCTCTACACTCAATAAGCTCTTGCAATATGATGATAAAAATTAAACTCAGGCCATTCTTTTTATGCAGAACAGTGATTTACAAAGGCTTTGTTCAAGACAAAGAGCAGTGAGGCATGTTTTTCCATGAAAGATAAGGGATCTTTTTAACAGCGATGAAAATTTTGCACTTTAATGATTCACAAGCTACAACTCCTCAAAGGTGGGAGTGTGAGAAGAGAGGGAGTTTTTTTGGTTCTTTTGCCATCTTTCATGGGAACTTGCCTCTGTGAGCTCAGACTGATTAGAAACCTGAAAAGGGGGAGCACAAACAGTGGTCATGGCAGCTGGTACTGCATGGTTTTAACAAAATCACTCTGTCCTGAGCCAGCTGAGGGACTGGGACATGGGATAACTTTAATAAATGTGTCCTTATTCTTCTCCCAAGCTGAAATCTGGGGTCTCACTCACTACAAATGGACAACCAGGAGCTGGTAACACCAGCTCCAGAATTATTGGGAAATAAAGAAGGAAACACAGTCCTAAGGGAAGGAAGACAAATTGTAAAGGTGAGCAGATCACCTGCAGCTGCACTGAAAGGAAGACACCGTGTATACAACAGAGCAAAAATCCTACACAACAAAGTTTCTGAACTACCTGGATCTCTTCAGTGACACAAAAACTGCCAGAAGGAGAGAGGAGTTAGGGACATTCCAGTTCTGGAAAAGTTTTCTTTTCCTCATTATTAGTAACTCTAATTACTTTGAAAGAAGAGCAATGAGATAAGTCCTGTAGAGCCAGAAATGTGACCTGATTTCCTTCCTGATTTAGAAACTGTCACTTTGCAAGAGAAACCCAAAGAGACACAGCCAGGTCAAAGTGGGCTCCTCCGTTTGGTCTGCTGAGTAAATAATAAATCAAGATCAATAGAAATATAACCAGGGTTTCCTTTTGGTAGGTGTTCATGAGGACAATCCTATTTAAAAGATAAATAAACACATGTTTATCTGAGCTGATTGCAATCATCCACGACACCATGGAAGAGATATTCACTACAAGCAAAATGAAATATATCCAGCAGACTTCATGTATTTTACTCCAGGTTAGATGGTGAAAGGGAGAAGCAATGACAGAGCTCCAACTATAAATTGCTTTATACCATGATTAAGGCCTTACCTCAAGACAATGTGTAAACAAAAGGCAGAAATTCAAGTAGATATTTAACAGTGATCTGCTTCTGTGTTACCAAACTTTCTATTTAAGAGAACTGAGAAATTAGTTGTTGTCACCTTTTAACAATCAGGGCTATAATTTTCCAGAGTAAATCTTGAGCACCATCAGAGAAAACTTACAAGGTAGTAATTTTCAGGAAGAACTGAGCACCCACCCTCTGAAAACAATGGGTCCCTTCTATGTTTTTCAAGCTGAGCTTTCAAAAACTAAGGCACTAAAGCTGATAACAGATGATAATAAGTTCCTTCTGAAAAGCAGGGCTAGGGTTTCCAGATGACCACCAACATGTTTTAATATGTAACCCAAAATATTCTTTACTCCCATACATGCACAAAGGATTCCTTCAAGACACTAAACAGAAAAAGGTAATGAGGAGTTAAACCAATTCCTACCTAACATCATAAATAGGACATTTAAAGAAATTAAAAGTAGCTATATTTCATTAATCTCCCAGTCAGGATGACATTTCCTATCAGTAAATTTTTAAACATAATTTTGACAACACATTTAAATCAAGAACACAGCAGCTACTCAACATTTTCCTGTGACATGTAAAGGTCCTGGGAGGTGGTAGCTGGTGCCCACAGGTGTTAGTCCATCCCAGTGAGAACCGAGGCCACTTTCTGGTTCAAGCCAGGAATAAAATGCTCTCAACTCTGTTGCAGTTTTAAAGTCTGTACCCATGAGCTGTCATTCAGAGTCACAAAGTCTCGTGGTCTACATACCCCCTTCATGGTCAAGGTATTTGGGCTACATAGCCAATGATGCAACTGAATACCTTTGTGACCTCTGACGAATGATTGAGGGCATGAAACAGGATCCGTTCCCTGCCACACTGTACAGAGCCCTGGCATGCTTTAAATCTGCAGGGCTCCTTGCAGCACAAACCACTTCTGTGGGAGAACTCTGGCTTTGGAAGCTGACCCTTCATGCTTGTAAAACCCTCAGAGCCTCAGACAGAAGAGCAAAGCTGTGCTTTGGATGATTCAGAGTGAGCGGCAAGACCTGAGAAAAACCACATTACAGCATCCAACTCCAATCATGAGCAAGTCCAGTAAGATATTAATCTGTGATAATTTCTGGCAGTACCATCATCTGCCCCCTTCCAAAGTTACATAAACTCCACTACTCAAGGCTGAGACCTTTTGGCACATTAATTTAGAAATACCTCTACTCTCATTGCTTACATGTTGAGACATTTGCCACAAAAAGACATGACATTTTTTATTAAGGACCCTCTGTCTATGAAGCTCTCTGTCTACCACATTTGCCACTTGAAAAGGCTACACCAGAATAAAAAATATAGACAAAACCAGTGGACATCACTCCAATTCCAGCTGTATCATCCCCATCCTGTCCTGACGCTGGGCTCCCCTCAACTTTTTCAGAACCAGGCGTCTCATCAAGGCAATGCACCCAAACCAGCAGAAGGGACACTTCCAAAACCACCACTTTCTTGGTCCATTAGAATGAGAGGGTTTCACTGTTCACTGCCTCACAGCTCTGACCTTTCCAATCTCTGCCACCACAAGCTTATAGGATCTGCCGGATCCATCTGCGTCTCCACCTGGTCTGATTCCCCACGCCAAAAGGACGGATCAAACATACGTGTCTGAAAACACATCCCTGCTTTTTCTTCATACCACCCGGGGGGGAACCCCCTCGCTGGTTTAAGATGTCAGGAAGCCTCCAAGTCCACTTCTGCCAAACCCTGAAATCCTGGGAAATTGCAGCAAAATGAACTTCAGCACCTTGGACAGGACACACAGACGGAAAATCACCGAAATCGGCTAATTGGCCCCGAAAATGCTGTGCCTGGACATGACCCTCTAGGACACATCTGTGGGCCTGTTTATTTTTAGTATTGACAAATCCTCTTTGAATCACCGTGTTTATTCCACCATCCGCCCTGGGTTTTGGGAAGAGCTGCTCGCCAGCCCGACAATGGGAGAAATCGGGGCCACAACTCCAGATCCAAGGCTCGTCTGCAGGAGCAGCCACTGCCCCAGTTGTGACTGGAAAAGCTTGGCTCCAGCACTCACAAGGCTCAGTTCACCCTTGGCATGGCAAAACGAGACCTGTTGCCATAGATGTGCCTGGCTCGTGTGTTTCTCCACTTTTTAGAAGCTCATCTCCACCTCCTCACCCAAATCTCCAAGAAAAATTAAATTGAAAAGTCTGATTTATTCCCATTGCAGCCTCACTTTGGTTGCATAAGTTTTGCTTTAATTTAGCTTTCATTCTCTCTCACGGTGCTCCCAGTATGTCACTGCTCCCCTCAGGGCTGCCTCAATAAAATCATCATCACCTTGCTGGAGTGCAGCAGAGCTCTCCCTGATTTGCTTTTATTTACATGAGCCAAGACAAGATTTTCATTTGTGCCGGTAAAAACTCCTATTTTTTTAAGTAAAGGTGTTCCACAAACTGCTTTGAGGTGCTTAGTGTCATTAAGATACACACTTAAATTATTTCAGTTCTTACAACAAGTAATGCCAGTAGCACCCTCACCATACAGAAGAACGTTACCTTTTCCCTGCCACCACAGAAATAACCATTCCAGCTCATTTCTTCCCTTCAACACCTGGCACAAGATTTCCACTCCAACACATCTGACACCTCATAATATCAACTGAACAATCGCAGAGCATTTTCTGTGTTGCTTGTTCTTCCCGGCACTTCTGGGTGGGGAAGCAAGATGGAAACTAAGCCGATTATCTGCCAGAATTACCTTTAAACAGCAATATGCATCTGTATCTATTTGATTCCATATCCTCTGTTTCCAAGCTTTGCTGCTCCAACTTCCCTGCGCTCCAGCCCCCGGTCCCTCCTCGCCGCCCGGCTCGGACGGGACGCGGTGCCGCTCCTCCCGCCTCGAGGGAAACTTTGGGGAAGGGAAACCCCCGGCACTACTCACTCCTCCTCCGCCACACGCTCCGAGCCGAGCATCCTTTCCATTTCTTTCTCTCCTTTTTTTTTTTTTTTTTTTTTTCTCTCTTTCCTTTTATTATCATTTCGCTAACAACCGAACAAACGAACAGAATAAGAAGAGAAAAGAAACTTACATCGCTTTATTTAATTTTTCCTGCTAAACCAAGAGTCCCAGAGCCAGTTCATAGTATCCAGAGAGTTTTTATCCCGGCTGCGGTTGTGTCCCGCGGGGAGGAAGGGCCCGGAGCGCGGAGCGCGCTGCCCGCCCGCCGCCGAGCGCGCATGGCTCGGAGCCGTCTGTGCGGCTGCCGCGGAGCGCAGCGGAGCCAGCGCAGCCCCGGCCGGGCGGGCGGGCGGCGGGGGGAGCGGGGAGGGATGGACGGGGAGGGAGGGAGGCAGGCAGGGAGGGATGGAGGCAGGGATGGAGCGAGGGAGGCACCGCCCGCCCCGCCGAGCGCAGCCGGGGCGGCCCCGCAGCGGCCCCTGCCGCCGGTGGGGGAGCGGGAGCAGCGGGGAAAGGCCGGGAGAGCGGAGCAAGGCGGGGAAAAACAGAAATGATGGCAGAGGAGGATGAAAGGGCAAGAGGGGGGATGAAAAACGCACCGTGGATGTGTCTCTTTGGACTGCTGGAATCACAGACTTGTTTGGCAGCAGGAAGCGTGGTGAGGGGGTAATATCATCATAGACTCGTTTAGCTTGGAAAATAACCTCTAAGATCATCAATTCTCAAACCAGCATAGCCAAGTTTAGCAGAGCTAAACCCTGTCCCCGAGTGCCACATCAGGTGCCCTGCCCTGGGGAGCCAGGTGGGATGGATGCGGCTGGGGAGGAAGGGGGGACGGGAAGGAGAGGGGGAGAAGCTGCAGTGGGAGCTGGGGGTTGCCCTGGAGAGAGGGACAGCGGGGAGAGGAGAGGCACTGGCAGCAGGACACAGCAAGGGGTCCCTCAGCACACAGAGGGAGGAGGGAGGTGTGGAACTGCCAAAGCTGGACCCTGTGATCACCCCGACCAAACCCTGCTCCTCCAGCAGTGACTGACCCACAGCTTCCAGCCTCAGAACAGATCCCTGCATCGTGGTTACAGGACAGCGATTCTGATGAGTGAGAGCAGCAGCTTTCACCCAAAATAAGCTGCCCAGCAGTGACTGGGAAGATCATGGACAGATGTTGGTGAAGAGAGGAGTGGTAAGGGTTTTCCGGCCACATGAAATATTCAGGGTAGTAAAAGTGAAATAAACTTCTGAAAAACTGGAAAAAAACCCCAAAACTTCAAATTACTGAGATCAAGCAGGACAAACAGGAGGCTGGCATTGCTTTACTGCCTCAATGATGTGTTGGGAAGTGTCTGCTGCCACTCTGGAAAGAGCTTGGAGCTATAACAAATACTCAGGTGAAAGCAGTTCAGGGTGGGGAAAGGTGCTGGGAAAAGAGCAGATAATTGAGGAAAAAAACCTGGGGGCCTGAAGTGGCTCTAGGAAGGCATTTATTCACTCAAGAAGAGTGGACAACTGAGGAAGAACAGGTGTCTGCTCAAGAGAATTATCAACTAAGGGATTCAAAATGTGCCAAGATTCTGGAAATGCAGGAAATTATGGAGTGTGTGACAGGGAAGAGCTCGGTGAGGAAGAGGAGAGAAGGAGCTGAGGAGAAGGAGTGGAGGTCAGAAGCTGGAAAAAGATTACAAAGAAAGGGAGGTGGAGGGGAATAAAGGCCAAAAAAGGCTGAAAAAGATGGACCTGGGGAACAGAGGCTGTGAAAGCTTAGAGCAGCACAGAAAGATGTGTGAGGCAGAAGATAAAGGAACACAAATCCTCAAATGTTAACCTCTCAACATGAGGCTGAAAAATGGCTGCTCAAAGGGAAGCAGGTTCTCACAAGGAAACAAAGAGATTATGGGGTGGGCACAACTTCAACCCCATAAAGGCAAATGGTGAGTCCTTGGCACCTCAGCCACTGTGCCCACACATCTCTGCAGGACACCTCTAAATTACAAGAGCAACAACATCCTTTCAGTGATAATTAGTGGATTTCCAACACCATTTTAAAATTAAATTTAAAAAAATCAGAATTCACACCAGAGTGAAAAAGCTGTGCAAGGATGGCTGCTGGGGTCACAGTGCTCATCCCAGCAGCAGAGCTCTGCTGGAAATCCTCCACACTGGGATGGTCATAGTAGGGTCCCACCCTCTCAGTGCTCTCTGCACCCAGAAACACTCTCAGTTCCTGGGCAGCAGAACCAGCATCCCTGGTGGGGTCAGAAACTCCTATCATCAAGCCATGACATTAAAAAAAAATGGCATTTCCTGCCCCAAACAGCTAAAAAACACTACCATGAGGTAGTTAGGCTTATACAGAGAGAAGACACGTGAACCTACTGCTTCTTCCTATAAAGGAGAAGTAAATTTAATGACTGGGCTCAATGATCTTGGAGGTCTTTTCCAGCCTCAGTGATTCTGTGATTCATGGACTGCAGCTCAGTGCTCTGTGCTGATGACACAACAAGTGTTGATACGTGTTTTGGGGCTGAACAGAGTGTTCTATGTGTACTATTATATATTAAAATATTTTTTATATTCTCTTCCATCCCATTCTTAGTCTACTCACAATTTATGAATGAAGGTCCCCTGTCCCCCCTTCTTCCTTCAGAACTACACAGCAGTGATCTCAAGGTGAAGAGCCTCAGTGTCACAGGTTTAGTTGCACAGTCAGGGAAAAGAGTGAAAAGCCACAAAATTTCACCTGATATCCCATCCACTGGTCCTGAACAATTTCTTGTCTTTCTTTTGCAGTCCATAAGAGAATTATGTAAATTTTAAGTCTACTGCTTTTATTGTGGAAGGAGGAAACACTGTTAAAACCTTGTTGAAGCACCAGGATGACCCATCTGTTTCATGTGTCTTTACAAATACAGAAATTACTCATAATACTAGAAAATCCTCAATCCTGTGATAATGAAATCAGCTCAGTCTGAACTCAGCTTATAGAAAAAAGCAGCAGTATTTACAAAGGAAATAAATCAGATTTTAAAAGGGTAGGAAGATGTATGAGAGCAGGAAAGCTACCTTGAAAATTTCTTCCATGCCAGAAGCAGCATTGATAGGGCTGGCCCATTTTCTACCCCCCAGAAAGAATCCTTTACCCCTCTTTTCAAACATTTATGTGCTATTTGGGTTCTTCTTTTTAAATTGCCTCCCTTCAGAAGTCAGAAATTTAACCCAGAAGCACACAGTGAAAGCAGCATCTCCAAATCCCACTGCAAGTGGGGAACACCCTTGGCACAGGAGACCTCCTAATGCAAACACTAATCATGAAGTAGCCATGCTAATTGGAACCCCTTAGGCAGGCTGATCAGAGAGAGAAAAATTGATTAAACCCATGCTGCCTTGCCAAAATCTCCCTCTCTGCAAGAAGCAATCAGGTAATGCTGCCTGACTGAATATCTGAGAAAGTTTGAGCAAGTCACCTGAAACCTAACAATTGTGTATGTCTGGTGGGAGAAAGTACCAGCAGCAAAAAAAAATTAAAAAATACTATGGGAGATCAGTTGGTGTCACCTTTCTCTTCATTTCTCTCCAAAAACCCCACAAAATGAGCACTGCATTCTTGAAGGGGTTATAGACAGCTGCACTGGTTACTAAGATCCATTTGTTCTCCCAGAGATGCTCATAAAGCCTTTCTTTTAGCCCATATCCCTATACACTTGTCACTGCCTTCTTAAGGAAATAAAGAGTCTGAAAAATATGCAGTTCTTGAAAGCCTGAGTTTGGGAAAAAGCTTTAGTTTAAAACAAATCCTGGTTGGTTTTATTTATTTTTTTTTCCTTAAAATGAACAAGCAAAAAAAAATGTTTAGAAGTGTTTTTTCCTTGTGAAACTCAATTTGGCAAGAAAAAAAAAAAACAGAAGTATTTTCCTTCACAATTTAGTTTCTCGATGCCCTCCCACCTTGCTAGCACTCAGTGGAGTGATTTTGCTTTTCACAGACCTCAACTTTTATAAACCCTATAAGTGCTGTGAGAAGCTCCTTCAGCACGAGGTGCCATGGGGCTGTCACACACAAAATTCAATTTAGCCAACACTACCCTCTACTGGGAAAGAAAAACACTGTAGCTTGTTTTAATTCCCTTTGAAATAAAGGGAGAGACCAGAGTAACAAGGGGTTTTCCTGCCCAAGGATGGGAGATTTGGGTTGAAGACAGGGGAATCACATTGCTGTTTTATTAACCAGGCAAAAGAGGTTTGGACACCCCACACTGATTCCCCTTCAAGGAGAACACCCACAAATTCCCTTCACTCATGGTCTCCCAGCCCCACTGGGAGGGAATAGACAAACCACAGGGACCCCCCCACAACAGGAATAAACAATAAACCCACTGTGGAAAATGTGTGGATCCCACCCTGAATGACTTCAGGGGTGATGTTAAAACTGGATTGTGTAACACAGCCCGGGCTTGTTCCTCCCTCTGTGATGAGAGCCCTGACTCCTCCTCATCCCCCCCACTTCACTTGCAATAAGCAAAGAGACCCTGACACAAACCCAGCTGCTGTGTCAGGACACATCTGTATCAGTCTTCAGCTTCTGTCTTTTAATTAAGTGTATCATCCTCACGGAGCAGCTCTCATCAAGCATCCACGGGGAAATCCTGTAACGCCTGGATAAATTGCTACATTTGTTCAATCAGACTCAAAGATATAACCCTAAAGTGAGCTAATCTAATTTAATAGGTGGAAAAAAAAAAATATTACAGGCAGGCAGTGCCTCTGTCAAGGACTGTGTCCAAGTGTAAAAAAAAAGCATTCAGTGCTCTGATAGACATAACAGCTCACATCATTAAAGTAAAATTAATTTTCCTCTCCCTGAAATGGCTCACCTCTCAATCCCTCCAAAATTAGGCCACTTTATGTCTAACCAGAAGACAGCTGCATTTTAATTTATAGAGGAAAGAAGGTTATGCTGGGCTGGGCTGAATTGTGACCCATTACCATGCTTTTGCCACCTGTGGTCAGCACAAATATTTGGTGATTAGGCAGTTCAGAGAGCCGAGGAACACATTTTCACTAAGAGGGGAAAAGCATTTACAGGGGGTTTAGTGATTAGCAGAATAAGAAAGGCAGAGCTTGAGTTTCCAGAAAAGGTTTTTGTGCTTTTTGGAGGAAGCAAAGATATCCAAGCACCCCTTTTCCCTACATCAGGTAAAGCCTTGTGTAGGGGGGGAAAAAGGAGGGGGGGATGGTCAAACTCTGAGCCTTTGCAAAGTGTAAAGTCAAAATTTATTCCCTCCTTTTTATGCCAAAAGCACAAATTCAAAACACAAAAATCTTTTTACCCCTGCCACCTCTCTTACCAAACATCAGAACTAGAAACATCTCTGGCAGAGGCAGAGTAAGCTGCTTGATTGACTGGTTTCACACACTACCTGCAACCTTTAGTTAGAAACAAGCCTTGAGAAGCATCTTTGAGGCACAGCTAACAAGAAAATCCCCACAAGGCTTGCAGGGAAATTCCAAGTGATAATTTTCTGTATTTAGCACCCTGAACCCTCTTTTTATCACTGCAGTCCATCATGCTCTCCCTGTCCCATTTTAACACTAATTAAATGCAAACTTCCTTCCACTACATTTACTTAATACTTCACATGAGACATGAACCATTTCCTTTTTATTCTTTAATTTGAATCTCCTTATTAATTGCAATGCCTATTAGTTTGTATTCAAACTCTGCCATTTCAGCTTCTGGGAAGTGCTTGGGGTAGAAAGACCTAAGCAATAATGACCACAAAGTTTTTCAGCACAGAAATTGTCCTGTGGTCTTCCTTGGGACTGCCCTAGGCCTGTTGATGCTCACATAGGTCAGATCTTGGGCAAATTGTGGTCACAAGTGGTTAAGTGACTCAGAATTTCTGATAAAAGCTTGACCAATCTGAGGTAAAGTAAACTGAGCTCTTCTCCTGTTCCTTTATTTTAGAGTTCCTGTAAGGGCACTGAAGGACAAAGATGATGTAGAAACCTTTCTCTGGTGCTTCTCATTAATCCTTTCATCCTTAAATTAAGTTTTAAACTCAGGGTTTGTAGCCTACTCAGCTCTAGCTATGTTATTTTATTTGCAGAAGTGTCCACAGAACATAAAAATGTGACAATATTTTCTTCTGAAAAGACTACAGCATGAGGACAGCTAGGGAGAGGAACATGATGGGTTAATAGTTGGACACCATGATCCTAGAGGGTTTTCCCAACATTAAAGATTCTGTGATTCAGGACAGGAGGGACACAGAGCTCCTGGAACAAGCCAGAGCACTTCATGCTCTGCCCTGTTACAGAGCATATACCAGGGGATAAGATTTGCCACATTCTTATTTCTCAGTAAACATATTTCATTTCAAACCTTTTAAATTCAATTTTCCACTTTCCTTCAAATCTTTGATTATTTCCCCTCCAAAATGTGTCCCACAGCCCTGCAATATACTTAATTCAGATCACCAAGTCTCTGCTTGAGCTGCTTGTTACCTTTTCTAATTCAAGTTTTACATTAGGTTGGAACTTTTTCTGATTTGACAGGTCCTCACAAAATCTTTAGAGAGAGATATGCAGGTTCATGTGCCAGTTCTCAACAGGATTTTTGCAAAGGGGCTATTCTGGACCCAAATTCCATTGTTTAAATTCCCTTCTGTGTCCATCCATGGATTTAGTCACATTTCCATTCAAACACTTCTTGTTTGCCAAGGAAAGTATGATCCTGTATTGACAATAGTGTTCATAATTAAGGAGATTATTGACCTGATATTTATAATAGATAGATAGATAGATAGATAGATAGATAGATAGATAGATAGATAGATGATAAACTTTAAAGCTATCCAAACCCTCATCCCTTCCAACTCTCATCTTCTTCACTTTTTCTTCTTCTTGCTTATATAGCAAATGATTTACTTATTATTGTTTCAGCTTCCTATCCATGGTCTAATTCTTTTTTAAACTGGAAATTCTCATTAATTTTGTTTTCTGACTTTTAAACTGCAGCTTTCTTTTAGCACAATCCTCCTCCCCCTCCCTCTAAGCTCTCTACATCCTGCTAATACTTTTTCAGTATTAAAAGTTATTTAAGTGGTCAGGTTTCAATCTCGAAATTTGAAACACAGTCCACACTTTTTTTTTTTTTTTTTTTTTTTTTCCTGTTAAAAATGTCGTTTTGATCAAAAACCACTAGGAGGAAGCATTCAACAAGTTTCCCTGTCCAGATGTAGATTCCAGTCTTAATTTTATTAAATTCAAATAATTTTGAGTAGGAACTAAGGGGCTGTGGCACAAAACCCCTTGAAAACACAAGTAATTATTTACCTTCCAGCCAAACTGGCCTCTCTGCTCCTGCTAAAAACAGTTTCATGACTCCACCCTCTGAAGAACAGAAGCCACCTCTAATTTAAAAGTTCATTTTCCCCTGACTCTTCTATTTGTTTTTTAAACATTTTTCTCCCTTCCTCATATTTTTCCACCTGCTTTATTTACTGAGAGTTACAATGCATCCTTTCAGCTGTTATTTCTAGGCTGAAAACACTAAACTTGAACCTCTTCTCATATCACAAATTATTATTCACCCTAGCATTGTTTCCAAGCATGTGATCAGTTCTAATTCACAACTGCTGAATTGTAAAGATCTCTGGTGAACAGGGGGAAAAAATGTTGCCTTTCTTTCAAGCACAAGTGGAGTTTCGTGCAGCTCCATCAATTTGCCCAAGAGCTGAGAAACACTGAACTAAATTATTCATGTGGTTCAATTAATGTTAGTCTCAATGGTAAAGTCAGTTTAGCTTGTACTACAGGTCCTGAAGAAAATATTTCTGAAGAAAATAGCTTTTTATTCATTAGTTTGGTTGGGTTTTTTTCTACTCCCTTTAACACTTTTGACTGGTTTGCAATTATTCAAGGATTTTCCATTACTTTGATTTCCTATGAAAAGTGTGTGTGCTTTAGGTGGTAAAATGGAGCCCACTGCAGAGAGGTGCAGATGTTCTGGAATTATCATATTCATTTATGTATTTATTGTTCCACATCTCTGTCAAAGGATAAACTGATACATCATATTGAGCTCATGCTTCTCATGGGCTGTCAAAGGGAAAACCTCTCAGGCCTCAATTTTTTTTTTGTTTGTATTAATAACCTCTTTAAAAATGCAAGAATTTGGGGTAAAATTGTAAGTGGTATATAGTTTATAGAAGATGTAACTGTTGAAGAGACCAGGCTGTTCATGCAGCCTGGATTAAATAGTTACTAAAATCACATGAAATATTGCTCTGAATGACCAAAAAAAAGAAAGCAATCCATCTGGAAATAAGACTGTATATCACACAGCCACCCAGGAAAGCATAAAATTTGTAAGGACATCAGTAGAATCCAAAATTAAGAGGCTTAGAGGAGAACCAGAAGGATTTGAAAGATTATTTATTTCTAAGGGCACATTTTCTAACTGCCGTGTTTATATTCAGAATTTTATCTCCCAAATGGTTGGGACCTCCTTGCAGCTTGGAAGATTTTCTTGTGGCCTCTCATTACATAAAGATGGTTTAGAAAAAAGATGGAGGGAGACTTTTTATCAGGATTTTGGACTGAAAGGGGGTAGGTTCATTTTTGACATATTTTTGCTATAAGGATGGTAAGACCCTGGCACAGGGTGCCCAGAGAAGCTGTGGCTGCCTCTGGATCCCTGGAAGTGTCCAAGGCCAGGTTGGGTGGGGTTTGGAGCAACCTGGGGTAGTGCAAAGTGTCCCTGCCCATGGCAGGGGGTGGCATTGGATGGTCTTTCTTTAAGGTCCCTTCCAACCCAAACCATTCTTTGATTCTGTGATTAAAGAACATGACAAATGAACTTCCTAAAATGTCTTCCCTAAAATAGTATCACTTTTACTCAGAGTCTCTGCAGAAGGTAAAATTCACCCTAGTATTTATAATTTTTTACACCAACAATTCACTTATTAACACCATCCCTCAGAGCCATGCAGTCAGCTCTCAGCTGGGATTGTCCATGCGCTGTGAAAATGGTTAAAAATAATTTTAGCCAAAGAAGCCCATTTAATTTCATTAATTAATTTGTAATTGTTAGGGGTTTTTTAATTATTATTTGAAGGAATAGAGCCCCTAGGTCCTAAAGGCACAGAGCTGTTGTTCACTGTGTTCACCATAAAATCTGAGGGAGTATTAGTTCAAAACTAAAGGTACTACCATTTCAGAAATGGCTAGGGAAAACCTAAGGGAATACCACAGAAACTAAAAGATACTATAAATATTATTTATTTGCATCAGTCTTCAGACAATATTAACTGAAAACAGAGTTTTGTAATTAGGTACAATTTACCATCCATAGTAAAAGAGAATTTCTGTCAAAAAGCTCACAATCTGAAGAGGTGAAAAAGACAAAAGAAGAAAGCAACACAAGGCATAAGAATATAACTGCTACCAGACAGAAGGGGCATTTAAGAGAGAAGAAAACTTGCTGCAGGTTGCAAACATGGGCACAGCAGGCCCCACTCCACCACTGGGTCCTTTTCTGGCTGAAATCAGAGTGGAGGGAAAAGCTCACCTGAGCTTTGCCAGAAACTGCCAAACCCAACAGTGATCACAGAGCTGCAACCTTGCAACTAAGAAAAGTAAAAAGCAGCTTAAACCTTAAAGATGTTAGGGTACATAAGAAATTGGAATGTCAGGGGTAATTTGTGACATCATCTAGTACGTGACAAAGGGAAACACAACAGTCCACAGGGAGCAAAGTGCTTTGGCTGGATGTATCTCTAAAGTAAAGATACAAAGGACAAAAGATTAAGTAAGTGTTTGGGCATGTGTTTTTCTGAGAAGCCCAAGCTATGAGAACATGAAGATAAAGGACTTCATAAGGAAAATGTGGTGAGATGAGAAACCATGAGAGCCCATCCTCACATGTAGTTCCATGAGAAGCAGAATTTGTGATTAATCCTTGGTCTTACATTAACCCCAGACCCAAGTGCTGCAACCCAGATTTCCTAATTGCCTACATTACTCATTACTCTTGGTTTCTTCTAATCTTTGCAGGAGAGGGAGGGCTGGTTCTCCCACCAGAGAAACACAGGCAGAGGGAGAAAGGCTCCTACCTCCAAAGGGACACATCCATGGCCGTGGATGATGTTCATGACCACGACCAAGGACACCTCTGGTGGGTCCCATGTGGAGCTCCCCAGCCTTGGTTTCTGGTGTCTAAGGGAGTGGCTGAACTGCTATTACCAATTTCCAACAAGTGTTATTTGTGTTTTTCTTCTCTACCACATTGTCAAAATGAACTTGGAAACAACACTCAACCATTAAAAGAAATTTGAGGAAAGTATGCAATAAACACAAATTTTTATGGAGTAACTGATGGTACAGCTATCTTCACCTCACTGCCAGAGGAAACCAGGTAAAAAAAATCCTCACAGGCAAAATATAAAGCAAGAGTTTGCTCTGCTCGGTATGACTTCTGTAATACTAAGAGTTGTATTTATTATTTCATTAAACTTCAGTAACACAACTATGATAATATACATGCCATGGTTTATTCTGTAAATCAACCATATGGGAAGAAGTCCACTACACTGTGGAATATGTGTGGATCATGCAGGGTCTATGTTTGTGGCACATCTGTCCCCAAACATAAAAAAAAACAAATTAAAAAATCATCAGTGATCTGCTAAACAGGTTTATAATGATAATATCAATTAGGAATGGAATAAATTTTAGCTCTTTTCCATTCCTCAATTTACACTCATATTAAATTCATTTTCTATTCTCCAGCTGATCCATTGGTGCTTGGACTTTTCTGTGCATCCTGTACAGGGGAAATATCAGCTGAGGTTGCCTGTCACTGCTGTGAACGTCACAGCACCCAGGTACTCTGGGACCTGCTTTGCAGTGAGATACTATTGATCAAACAGATCCAAAACCTTTCTCTGAATAGGTAAATACTGAAGAAAACCAAACACAGCAGAGCCAAAAGCCACGATTCTCAGCTGCCATAATTAACTGATCACCATCAACAGACCTGGTTTCAGAGGGAGGCTGCCTCCACTGACACGTATTTACAATATCATCTTCTGTGAAAATTTAAAAATATTCTTAACAGCTTTGTCACCAATGAACTACTTAGTGTCTGGAGATTGCTGATTGCCCATTATTTCTCCATTCTCAACCACGAGATTGCCACTACTCTCTCTCGTGACACTGTCATACGAAGGGGGGATGGACACTGAGGACGAAGTTTCAGACCTGTTGGGACTCCTGCCATAATTTGCACTCAGCATAGATGCAATGAGTCCCTCCTTTTCTGGAGCATCTCCCAGGGTGTCAGAGCTGCGAGTTCTGTGCTGGTACAGGTAGGAAGCCTGCCGGAGGGAGCGCTGGAGCAGGTGGCTCCTGTAGGCACGCTGGATCACCGCGGCCGACGCTTCCTCTTGCCTGTGGCTGAGCGTGGTGGAAATTGGCTCGTAGGATTGTTTTGATGGGTTGGCAGCCATGAATTTCTCCTCCATTTGTACTTTCAGAGTATCCAGGTCACCAGAATCTCCCAGCACCCTCTTGGTGAAAGCAAACAAGATATCCAAGCAGTGGATCTTGTCCCCACTGACCACAGGCAGGTCCATTGCTTTGAGTTCAACTTTGTTTGGTTTTGGTACACACAGAGGCTTAGGCAGAGCATCTGCAAAGTCTGAAAGTGCAGAGACAGTTATGAACTGAGTTGCCTCAGGATCAAACTTCTCCCAGATTTCATAAAAGATATCAAAGTCATCTTCCCCTAAAGGCTCTGCACTTTCCTCAGTGGCAGCATTGAAGTTTTCCAGAATAACGGCTATATACATGTTTACAACAATGAGAAACGATATAATGATGTAACTTACAAAATAAATAATACCTATGGCAGGTTTTCCACATTCACCTATGGTACCATTTATGTTTGGATCACAGAATGGTGGCCCAGTGTTTAAAATAGGACTGAGAAGACCATCCCAGCCAGCTGACGTGGTGATTTGGAAGAGACAGAGCATGCTGTTAGCAAAGGTTTGGAAGTTGAACATATCATCAATGCCACCTTCCATCTTCACATAGGCAAAGTTAGCCATGCCAAAAATGGCATAAATGAACATGACCAGAAACAGCAAGAGGCCAATGTTGAACAGAGCAGGCAGGGACATCATTAAGGCAAAGAGCAGAGTTCGAATTCCTTTGGCTCCCCGGATGAGTCTCAGGATCCGGCCAATCCGAGCCAAGCGAATGACTCTGAAGAGTGTGGGTGGTAAGAAATGTTCAAAGGCTTTGCCAATGCTGGAAAGCAGTAAGGCTGAAAAGGAGAGGATAACAACTCGTTAGAATATCTTATTTTTCCTTTAATTAGTAAATAGACTGGAATGATAATATGTTCACAGCTCAAAAATATCTCATGTGTGTTTGCTAAGCCCTACCAGAATAACTTTTAGGAGAAGCTGAATTGAAATAATAGTTGTTGAAATCAGCAATTATGAACAACATTCTTCAGCCACCAGAGGACAGTCCCTGTTGCACTAAAGATGACAAGGAACTTTCTGTGCACAACTTCAAGTATCTGTATCAGTTGACACTTGATGACTAATGGTTTTCTTTGACTCTGGTTGCATAAATATTTCAGAAGTTACCTTCTACATTTGTCTTCAAATACTGACACTGCAAATCTAAACTAAGAAAAGAAGATATAATGCAATGTCATGGTTATCATTTAGATAATATAGGCATAATATGTAGAAGCAAACAGTGATGAACATTGAAGTTGTGGATGCCACTCTGCAGTGGCTTTTGGTTCATTCAGGGACAGAGCTACACATGGATGTTACTATTTCTTTGTTTGAATGAAATAAAAGACATCTAGCACTAGAAGAGGCTTGTCTTTTCTGACTGTAGCTGTTTTGGATACATTTCTCTGTATTTACAATCCAGAAACGTAATTTCTCAAGAATGAGCCATAGTCTTGCTGGAATCTTTCTCACCCAAGACACGAGTCATCATAAAGAAATGAAATATCCTTCTTCTCCTAAATGCCTGCTGCTAGGGCAGTTCTAGTCCTGGGAATAGTTAAATTAGAAGGAAGTTAAAATTTGCAACAGAGGTCTTTACCCCATTCTTCCACTGCAATCCCTTCAAATAAAAACTAATTCATTTTTGGTGATCTTTTCTATCGTGTTTGCATAAAATGTGAACCCTTATTTTCAGTCAGCAATGCCTGAGTTTATAAAGACTGAATTCTACAGGCTACAATCTAATTCCAATCTTCCTATTCTATACATATTCCAGTATTCCTATTTTTCTATGTAAAACAAAAACACAGATGACAAAACCCAATAACTGATCTGATTAAATATTTCTTAGTTGGTACTAAATCTGGGACCATGGAAATTATCATGTAATGTGATACTGCTAAGATGGGTTATTCATTCAGTATTCATTCTGTATTTCAGATGAGAAAAAAAAACCCTAAAGAACCATTAGAAATATGATTCTTTACACTCACTTTTACTAAAGGAATTTTTTTAAATCTCATTTAATATTATCTAATATAATCTTGAGGAGTGTTTCTTATTTTTTCCTTGAGAGTTTACAGTATTATGACTTACATTTCAACGATTATTTGCAGTTAATAAATTTTAACTACTTTTTTTTTCTTTCTAAAAAGAATAATAATTGATGTAGCAAAGAATTTTCAAGGCAATTTTACTTACCAACAAGTGACATAATAACAACAACTAAATCAAATATGTTCCAGGCATTTGAGAAATAGTACTGCCTCAGAGCCAGCAATTTCAGCACACATTCTGCAGTAAAGATGGTGACAAAGAGTATATTGATTTTGCTGAGGACGTTTGTCTTTGTTTCACTTTGCTCATATGTTTCCACCATCATCGTGATCATGTTGAGGCAGATGAGACCCATGATGACAATATCAAACACTTGGGATGTTACAATGTCAAAAAGGAAACCTTGGTATCTGTTCTAGAGGGAGAAAAAAATATTTCTGACATCAGTTATGAAAATAAGGAGTATACATTCATACATGTTTCTACATTTCCAATTTTTATGTTGCAAAGTCATTCAGCTACAATGAAGTCAGAGAAATTGGAGAAAGGCAGAGTACAAATATGACATTAAAAATCCATTCCCATCCTGAAGTTCTATCAGTCTATCCAAGGTGAATATAAAACCCAATAATATTTATGCAGAGAACTTAGTAAATATTTAACTAATAAAATAATTCGGTCAACTTTTTGGTGTGGAACTCACTTTAGAGCACTGTGTTAGTATCAATGTAAAGACAGTATGAATAATTTCTATGTAATATATAAATATATGCACTTTTCAGTGAATTGCATTTTTGCAATGCATTTTCCCAGTGAAGAATTTAGTTTACCAAGGGTCTTGGAGTGGGTTTTTGAGGTTTCTTGGATCCCAACTTTTTCATTGCGTTGTAGTATTTTTTCTGTTCTTCTGTCATAAAAATATCTTCCCCACCTAAGTATACAAAGAAAAGTCACTGTTATTTGCTAAGAATAAAAACTATTGTACTTAAAATGTCTAAAATTCTGGAAACTGGCATTCCTTCCTTTTTTACACCTTGCTGTTACCGGCTCCTTTCATACCATGATACTGTGTCCGAAAAATCAATGGCTCAACCCAGTCATTCACAGAGTAGAAGTCTTGGTGTGAAAATCAGCTCACTGAAAAGGCATGGACAAACTCAAAGAGAAATCATGGACAGGATCAAATCTTTACCTGGCTTCCCAAATGCTGGGCTTGCTGAATATCCAAATCACTCATCAGAGCATCTGTGGCAGACCCCTCTCTAAATAACGAGTCTCCTGTCATGCTGAGTTCCCCAAAAGGAGTGAAATTTTACCAAAATTTCACCCAAAAGGTGAAATTTTAAGAGACTTCGAAATGTTTGGGGAACATCTAGGTGTTCAGGTTACAGGGGGGGAAAAAAGGATAAAGTTATTTCTTGTAACTTCATTATTAATGCCAACAGAAGTTTTAGATTCAGTGTATAGGACCTTGTTCTCTAAAGCACAACCAGTACACTTATCTTTTTCTTTTGCTGGTTGAAGTTGTCAATGATCACACCAACAAAGAGGTTCAGGGTGAAAAAAGATCCAAAGATGATGAAGACCACAAAGTAGATATACATATACAGATTGTTCTCCATATCTGGCTGATCATCTTTCTGCAACAATGAGAAGCAACTTGAGAAATAACACACAGCAGCATGAGCCCAATTCAGAATAATCTTCATATCGAAGCTCCTCTCAAAAATTGATTCCAGGAGGAACTAAGATTTACAGCCTTACTGCTAATTGTGACAATAGTGGTATAGTTTAAAACTACCAAAAACACACACTAAATTTTGTTTGAGTATTCTTGACATGATTTTCACAGGCATTGCAGAAGCACCAGTTCAGCTCCTTCCAATAAGAACAGGAGCTGTAAATTTTTCAGTAAATGAAAATTCAACCAAACTATGTAGAAGTCAAATTCCAAGCTCTTGCCATTAAAATTCTTGGCCTAGATATGTTGTTGTTCTTTTTTCTCTTCTTAGCAAAAAACTTCTGCAATGACTATTATGAGTAAAAACAAAATTAGAAGAAGAAAAATAACTTTTCAAATTGAAAAAGAAAGAAGAAAACATACACACAAAAGAAAACACATTAAAACACACACACGAAAACATATCAATACATGAAAACTCTATTATTAGTATATTCATTTTTCTATATATTGTTTATGTTTTCATGTATAATAGTAGCAATATTATAATATTAAAATAGTTTAAAAATTCCTTTATTCCTGTGAACTCCTGATGAAATTAAGACATTCTCTATATTTAGATTTCTTTCCTTCCTAAGTCATACCAACTTGTTCTGCTTTTAAGTGGGTAGATCTAGAGCTGAAACACTTTCCTCACTGGAATAGATGAGCTTTAGGATACTATGAGTCATTTGCAAATTAAATTTTCACATTGTCTGACAAAAAATAATTACTGGTAGTATTTAGCACAGACAGCACATGTAGAAGTGCAAAATGAATACTGCACTTGCAGAAAGCTGTAGCATTCACAAAAAATATGATTGAATAAAATGACTGACCTCTCGTGAATCCACTGCTGCATACATGATGTCCATCCAACCCTTAAATGTTGCCTGGAATGAGAGATTATGGGAAATGTGTTGGACTTTGACCTTAAAAGTCTTCACAAAATTTGCAATATCCCAATGACACTGGCTGGAGCAAGAGCCTTTGCTATGTTCACATGCACAAAGCACCGAGCTCTGGCTGCTGCTGTGAGTGGCATTCTCAGCCTCATTAGGATATGAAAGCTCTCAAGGGGGAGACAGAACACTTTATCCTAGGATTCTGACAGAGCAAACCCTCATCAGCATGGCACTAAAGGCCATGCAACCCTCACAGCTGAACAAATCCACATTTTGACAGAAAAGGTCACGATTTGCCCCAGAATTCCTTCTGAGATGGATCCAGCTCTCAGGACCACACAACTGGTGGAGGCTGCAACAGCACTTGCCCACTAAATGTTCCTTTATCATCTGGAAAATCACAGCAGGGTCTCATCCATCCCCTTTTTCCCATTTGTGTGCACGAACAGCCAGCTACAAGGGGACAGCAAGCTGCAGGATATTTCACTCCTTGCATCACCCTCAGAGACGAGTTAGGAATTTATGAAAGGTCAAGCCCATCTGACAAAGTGCTGGCTACTGAGGACAAGCAGCACTCACCACCTGAAGAAGAGCCAGGTAGCCAGAGCCAACATTATCAAAATTGACCTTAACGTTGACCCAGAATATTTTTCCAGTGTTGTTGTACGTCTCACAGTCTGTTTTGTTCTTGATCTCGGTGCTTATTTCGGAATTTTCGTCTGTCATGTTGACACATTTCCCAAATTTCCCAGCAAAGAGGTTCACTCCCATGATGCTGAAGATGAGCCAGAAGATGAGGCAGACGAGCAGAACATTCATGATGGAAGGGATGGCTCCCAGAAGGGCATTGACCACAACCTTGGATGAAAAGGGAGAGGAAAAATATACTTCAGAAAATGAATGAGCCCAGGCATCTGTAAGCAGACACTTAGTCACATCTGCAAAAAGAAACCTGATATTTTCCATGTAAATACTAGTCACAGCTGGCAGGGGGATTTTGAACAATATCTTTAGTATCTCTATTAGGCTTTCAAAGCAATAGTTGCTACTTCTTGGTCTGCTGTGAGATCCTACTTCTAATAAAATGTAGGGGTTTTTTTGACTTTTCCTTGTTTTTTTAGAATAAGACAAGTCCATTTGTTTCTTTGTTTTAGACTTTATTAACTTAAAATTTCTGAAGTATTCATCTATAAGCACTAGAGCAGAGGACTATTTTTTAGATTGTCAAAAGTAGTTCTTAAAAGGACCAGTAAAAATTCTCCTCTAGTAATTTGCTTCATTTATTTTTAGTGGATTATGATTGTGTTTGGGGTCTACAATCATAAGCCAGGTATATTTGCTGTGCTAGAGAGTGTACAACCACAGAAAATTATCCATGCAGATTTTAAATGTATGCTAAGACATAAGACATAAGAGATTGCTAAAAAACAATTGGGAAAGGGAATGGTGGGAACATTTCTTTGTGTTTCACAGTGAAGGCAGTGAACTCATCTGTGAGGTAGCAAAGAAAAACTTAATGGACCAACATAAAAATTCCAAGGTTTTGTGAAGGTTTTTTGGAGACTGTGTCACACATATTCTTCATAGCAAGACAGAAAGTGTGACATCACCTGTTTCAATATCAAATTTACTCCAGACACAGAAATTTTGATACATTCTGCTAATTAATTTAATGACATTTCTCTGTTTTCACAGTGTCAAGATTGCAACCACAGAATTTTCAGTCTCCCTTCCAGAAAAAAGAATAATAAATAAATGTGCTCTTTTGATGGGAAAAGAAAATCTAATGTTCTACAGACAAACACTTTTGTTTTCTGAAAGAACTCTATTTGAAACAATAATTTGAGCAAAGTACTTTTTAACAGGCTACAGTTTTTGTAAATCAATGCAGTAAAAACTTTCAAAATTGAAGCGACTCTTTCCTCCAAGTTAGCTTGCTATCAGATTTCAAAAAATGTAATTGTGCTCACAGTTCTTATTCTCTACTTTATTTTATTTTTGCCTATCTCAGTAAGACAGGAAGACAAGAATGTCTGAGCAGTGATGGAGCAAAATTCCACCTAGGCCAGTTTTAATTTCAACAGCACTTGGATCAATCACTCCAGGAAAGTTTATAAGGAATGCCCAAGTGCAGAAGAGTGCAACTAAGGGTCTCTTTAAAAATCCATTTTATAGTTCCTAAGTCGAATCCAGAGTGAACATGTGAACTTCATGAAGACACAGTGATGAGTCACAAACCTGCTATGTGCTCATCAGTTCTGACAAGTTTTAGTTTGCAGTCAGTCTTACCCTCATTCCCTCAAACCGTGACAGTGCCCTCAAGGGTCTCAGAGCTCGCAGAGTCCTGAGAGATTTCATGGGGCCAAAGTTACTGCCAAAGAGGTTTATCAAAGAGACCTGAGTGGGAAGACAAAGGAAATTAGCAATGTCCTGTCATCTGTTTCCTTTATTTCTGTCAAAAAAAAAAAAAAAATAGCCCAACCAACAAACAAAACCATGCTTTCCATATTGGAGTACAATATCCTGACACCATTGCTACAGGGGTTAAAGGGACTGTATGAAATTTATATCCAGAAAATAATCAGGGATTCTGCTGCTAGTGCTGTGTAGGAACAGCAAAGGCAGAACTCACTCCTACAATAAGGAAGTCCAACCAGCACCAGGCATTGGTGAAATACTTCTTGAAGCCATAAGCCACCCACTTCAGGAGCATCTCCAGAACAAAAATGAAAGTGAACATTTTGTCAAGAAATAACAGTACTGCTTGAATTCTTTCTCTTTTATGTATATGGATGTCTTCAAATGCCTGAAATCATAATAGATATAGATAAATGGCAAAAATCAGAAATTAACATTGCACAATTAAAGTCAAGCAACACTGAGACCTCTTCATCATTCAATTTAATACAGATCTGGATACAATTAATTACTCAAATTTATGCTAGCTGATAAAATTGTCCCTGTGCCTCCTCTTTCTTTTTCACTATATAGTACAGCCCTGTGGATGCATCCTTCCTGCACAATGAAATCCTAGAACAGTATATATTTTTAAAAATTTATATTATAAAGTTTATCTGTTGAAAAGAACTAAGTATTTTTTTCCAAGTTTGTTTTAGTGGTATAAAATGTCCTTAATATTTCACAATTATGACATAAATTCCTGAGAGAAATCCAATATACAGCCAGAAGAGAAACAGCTTCTGAGATTCATATATTCTTAACTTAGCTCATGCTCTCTTATAACTTTTAATAATGTCAATAATAGATCTGCAATAATTAAAATGGTGAATAAACGACTGTTATTTGTAGACTCTTCCCTCATAATGAGTTCAAAGATATTCACTTTGTTGCTATAAACAACTTCTCTGTGCACAAATTAAAGCCAAAAATCCTTCATGAATACATGAAACAGTGCTACACCAACCAGGGCTCCACTGCTCAGGAGAATCATGAACACGATGAAGGATTCAAACCAAGAATGTTCAACAATCTGGTAGCAGGTTTTTCTCAGATTCCACCAGGTTTCTCCTCCAAAGTTGGCAGCACTGCCCAGGCAACAAGGAAAGTACCGAGCACAGCCTGGAAGGGAGAGCAGCAGTGAGTGGCTGGAGGGGAAGCACAGGAATGTGGAGGCAGGGCCAGGAAACTTCTGGGGACAGGACAAAGTCAATGGTCACAGTTACTCCATCATTGCTGTTGGCTTTCCCTGTTATACCAAGAGAAAAAAAAATTGGGATACGTCTAGTTTAATTTGCTTTGTAGCTCCTATTTATATACACAGGTAGGGCACCTTTGGACAACTCTCCATTATTTCAAGATATTTCTGAGACACTGGACAGGCTGTCACTGACCTGCTGTTGGGGCACACAAAACTTCAGGGCCATGGGAAGAGTCATGATGTTTCAAAAGCCCTTCTCAGTTTCTGCACACTCTTTGGAAAGCAGAGATGAGATGATGTAACCCCAGCTATAGCCACCAAGTTTGTCAGGATTGATATTATGAAAGCCAGCATTGTTACTTATTAGGGTAGGAAGAAAGCATAAAAGTGCTGAACATATCCTAGAACAACTTGCAAAGCTAGATATTGTCTGGTGTTTTGAAAAGAATCCTCAGATTATTGGATGATATTTAATGTCCTTTCCAACCCAAGTCATTCTGTGATTCTCTAATCATCATCCTATAGAAACTCAATTCATTTTAGCAGCTTCTTTTGCTTATTTTACTCCTTTGAGATGTTCATGAGATGCTATACAAGGAATACTTTTACTGCTGCAAAGAACTGATAAATCTGATGTGTCAAGTGACCATTGCCAAGTGAGACCTGATCCCACACACACTTCTCTTCTGTTAAACCCCCAGAGTGACTTGGTTGCTGTTGAGTGAAATTCATCTCACCTCACAATCCTATTTTTCAGAATGGGATCTATACCATTGCCCATGTCTTACTTGGAAGCAATGAGCTTTTAGGGGAAAGGGGTTTATTTTTCAGGTGTCTCAGTCTCTGTGCTGACTAGATAGGGACAACTATTTAGCTTTTTTTCAGATAACTAAAATTAACTGAAAATAATCTGACCCTATTGGCTCAACTTCACTAAAGAAACAAGTTGAGTTTTCACTCTTCTTACTTCCCAGTAGTGAAACCATGAGAATCTTACCTTCTGGAAAACATTGTTCTGGAGACTTGAAGTCTTCAGAAAATTCTGGAATCTGTTTTAAAACATCTTCAGGATTTGTCAGATCCACTGTGCTGACTGCAGAAGAGCTGATAATGTCCAACTACCAAGCACAGTAATATCAGTTATTGATTCTTTCTAATTCAGGTCCAAATCAATAAATTAATCCATTAACAAATCAAACTCAAAATTGAAGCTTTGTTATGTACTAATATTATAATTATTGTTGGTAATGGAATAAACTTCTTGATTTTAAAAGATATAAGCTTAGAAGTACCAATATGTGCATTCAAAGAGAGGCCAAAGCTCTATAATTACAATATCTGTCTACATGAACTAGATGTAACTGCCTAATCAGCTGGGAAATTGAAGAGCTTTTAAACTCATAGTAGTGAATGTAGGTCTCAAAACAGGAGAAATTACTTGGGTTAAAACTATGAAATCATGGAAAGATGAATTCACACAGGAGACCCAGATAAATATCCGTTATCATGCCAGGAACTGAGCACCCATGACAGGATTTAGGAATTAGAAATTGGAATCATGCCCTGTATTCTTCAGTTGCAAAGCTTTTTGCCATCCCATTAAACCAAAGACAGCGTGCTGTGAGTCAGCAGTTTGTTAGCAATTACTTTATGCTTTTGTTCTTTCATGTTTCCATAATGTTGTTTTTTACTTACTTGAATGTATTCTACATTCAAAATTATTTAAAAAAACTCTAAACTGGTAACAATGATCTTTAATATCACAGAGAGAAACTCATTTCAAGTATTATTATTATTATTATTTCTTGAATCCAAGATATTTAGGACACAGGCAGACTTGATGGAATTTCCCAAATGGAAGCTTATCTCTCCTTAATTCTTTTTTTAATCCTCCTCTTTTTGTGGAGTCAGAATTTAAGAAATGGAAAGCATCAGAGATTATTTTACAAATTATTCAGAATTACTACTAAAATTACATCCTAGCTTTCCCATTTCTACATGCTCTCTTTCCTATAATTACATTTTTTTTAAATAAATATCTAGAATTCCTTTGATTTTGCTGACTGAATTCCAGCTCCAGTACTGGCTTTTGTCCTGCCAGACCAGGTACTGCAAGTTCAGAGCTGCTTCTGGCACTAAACTTCTCTCTGGCAAGTCCCTGAACAGGAATATTCCTGTGTTTGACCAGTATTGGAAAGTCAACAGAACTTAAAAAAAACAATTGTTACCTCTTTGTCTTCTGGTGATGAGAGTTCACTCTTCCTGTCCTTTTCTAGATAAAGAATACTGAATTCTTCAGAGGAAAATCCTGATCCTTTACTCGAGCTGCCTGAGTTTTTTGCTCTGTCTCCCCTTTGCCTTAGGTGATTTTCATCCTGAAATTAATCTGTGTATTAGAGGCGCTTTCTTTTACCCTTTAAGGGAGTGTACAAGTCAGAGGGGAAAAACCAATATGCTATAAATTTAATATCAAAGTGGGAATGTCCAGACAAGAGTTATAAGAAAGGAACATTTAGAGTCACTGATTTTACCCAAAGATAGAGCTTTTCCTCTCCAGACATGCAGCAAATGAAGGTATTTTCATGATCTATTTGAAACTTAAAAGAGATTTCTTACATAGGAATTAAGAGGGAAATTTAAGATGGGAAACTGTGGAACCAGAATTACAATTGTGATTGAAACAGAACTGAAAAATTTATAGAGCACAAAGAAATCGGATAAATATATGATGTAGTATCAAAAATATGTCCTTAGTGGAGTCACTCCATACTTATTCCCATCCACTTCTAATAATTACTACATACTACACACAGCAAGGAAAAATACAAATAAGTATCAGAGTTATAAATTCATATTCTGAGTCCATGTTGATGTTCTGTATGCAAAACATGAATTTTTGATGTTTTGTGTGAATAATACTGAAACAGCTGACATTATTCATAAATATTTACTTTAAAAAATCCAAGTTCACCAAGGACTGCTGCAATTACCTGTGTGCACCACAGCATGCCAGCTAGAATTCCTGCAAAAATTTTCTTATAAAACCATGAAAGAATCTTGATTTTAAAAGGCTCCAGGTGATGATTTCCCTTTGTTATGAATATTTTTACTTTTGGTTCTAGTTCAGAACTTTGTAACGCTCTGGAAATGGATCAACATATCCCACCCTGTTCTGCTGGAGACCATCATCTCTCCCTCCCTTCATCTCTCTCCACAATTCCACTGTTCTAACACAAATAAAGAAATCTATTACCTGTTTGCTGCATTCTGTGTCAGTAAATGTGCTCAGTTTCTCATCATCTTCAAAACCCTCACTTGTATTCTCTGCCTCAGCAATAGGGACACAAACAAATACGTTGGGGTGCCTAACAAAATCTTCAAGACCTGGGCATTTGTCCCTGTTTTTCTCAATCCTTTCATTATTCCAATTCTCTTTATAACTTTCTGTCTCTCCAGGCTTGACCCCAAATGAGTTCTGTGCAGTCAGTTTGATTTTCTTCCTGTGCACTTTCTTTATCTGCCTGAGCTGCCTGCAGCAGGCGTCCCACGTGGCGCTCTTGGCCAAGCGGAACCCCGCGCGGATCCGAGCGAAGGCGATCCGGAGATTGTTCATCTCCCCGTCATCCTCTGTTGTCTGGAGACTGTCAGCACTAAAAGAACTCAGCAGCAGCGCAATGAAAAGGTTGAGAACCTGAAAGACATCGAAATAACAAAAAAAAAAAACCAAACAAAATTTAAGTCTGGAGATTAACACTCGAAAATCTGAATTCTAGCTTTGAAGAACAAAGGTGCTACCTAAGTTCAGTCTCTCCTGAGCAAAGCAAAACAAAGTGATAAGGAAATGGCAGCTACTGATCACATTGTGGTTGATAAAACCAGCTCTATCAGAAATTTCAATGTTCTCATTCCTCTCTTCTCAAAAAATGTAATTTAAATGACAAGAGAAAACAGATCTGTGTGCCAAATGCTTTATTTGGCAAAAGCAACTTTTCAAAGGTTAAAGTACGAACATAGACTCACATCCTGTCAGTTTAATAATTGTCTCTTCATTCTTCAAATTGGAATTAAATTGGGCCTCTGTGGAGTTACTTGCAAAATTTTGTGAGATCAGATTCAGGCCCAGAAATTTCCTCAAATCTGCCATATTATCACAAAAATCAAAACCAAGCTAAACTCGAATTTCACTTTTTTTTCTCCTTCAAATAAAGGAATGTTTAAACTTGCATTTGTTTTTTGTTTGCTTGCTTTTAAGGGAATGTGAGAATTTAATTTTTTCACTAGTATTTTGGTTTCTAATGGGATTCATGTATCTTAACTTTTATCATGGCAGAACTGGGCAGATAACACCCTGAGCCATCTAGGGACCACAGGCAGTGGAGAATATCAGCTCTCCAGAGAACAATTCATTCCATCTTTCTTAGTTATTGACTCTAGGCTGGAATAAATCTCAGTTCCAGATACCTCTCTCTGCTTCCTTGGACCATGAGAGAGCCTGAACAAAAAGGGTGGGTTAAACACTTCATTGCTTGACAGTTAACATTATGTGATATAGGTCTCACTCACAGAATTTCATCACTGACATAAATCCTTGGGTGTGGAACAGGCAGGACATTAAATACATATTTAGGAATCAGCCACAGAGCAGAAATTTCCCATAAAGATCTGCCTAGAGTTAAATATGTTTGGATTTGTTTTACAATTAAGAGACGTATGGCATATGAATGAAGGACATGAGGAACAAAGACACTAAAATAAAATATTTATGATTTGGGCATCAAGAAAAGACAGTACAGGACCAAGGAAGGCAGGCTGTCCCTTATGTCCCAGCATAGCTCTTGGATATAAATGTACTTTGAGATGCCTAAAAATAATTGTGACTTCTGTGGTAGCACTGTAGGTTCTGCCATGATAAAGAATTCAGTACTTGCATGACATCTTAAAAATAAATAAAATTTATTTAAAGAAGACTTAAGCACTTGGTCTAATTAATTCAAGCAGGTAAGCCATAAGCCTCACTGATTATTTACATCCAAATCCCAAGATGTGAAGAAACATAGCTGCCTGTCATGCATTTACTGCAGAGGTATTTCACATTGCCACATGAAAAGGTCAAGTGATGCTGTGTGCAAAGCTCACAAAATGGGAAAATACAGACAATGGCTCAAAGGTGAAAGGAAAAAGAGGATTTTGCAGACTATGACACACATAGGCAACTTTTCCACCTGTTTTTAGGGAAACTACCTTTTGTTGTCAGAACAGCCATTAACTGGAGTCCACCACAGGCAGGATGAAGAGAAAAACACATTGCAGAACTTACCACTAAATTTCCAATCACCATGACCAGCAGAAAGACAACAAGACACAGTGATGGCTCAGCAACCACCATGCAGTCCCACATGGTCTCAATCCACTCTCCACACAGAATTCGGAAAATGACGAGGAATGAATGGAAAAAGTCCTTCATGTGCCAGCGTGGCTTGCAGTCTTTGGCTATTTTAGTGCAGTTGAGCGCATAATTTCTCCCAAAAAGTTGCACCCCTACTATAGCAAAAATGAAAATGATGATAGCCAGGACGAGGGTCAGATTACTCAGTGCTCCCAGGGAGTTACAAATTATTTTAATTAGAGTGTTTAAAGTTGGCCAGGACTTTGCCAGTTTGAAGACCCTCAGCTGTGTAGCAACATAAAACATAGTGTTAGACATCAGTAGAGATAACTCATCTTTGCACCATGCAAATCCTAAAATAACCAATTTACTGCTATTCTCAACTATTCCAGCAATGCAACATTTTTCGCACATTAATACTTTTTAAAAGTATTTATAGATATTTTTATTTCTTTTGTCTGGGCAATGCAGCAAACATAAACTAATCACCTCGTAAAGGATCAAACTAACTTGAGACTCTGATAAATGCTTGGCCCACACAGGCAGGTGTCCATTAAATGCTCTTGGTGTAGATAATGGTGCCTAATTTACATGTAAAACAAAGGACCAAAAGTTCAGGGACTGCTGCTGTAGCACTATGAAAAGAGTCTATATTTTGATAAAGCAATTTAAATCAGTCCCCAGCATATGAAGTGGATACCTTAACATAATCTCACTTCTCTTTAAATATTGTTTATTTATGTTTGTACTCTGACACTTTCTTCCTAGTTTCCTGTGCTAGTTTTAAATTATTTGCATCAGTTTTATAACATGTCCCCTCCAGAATATTTTTTCCTTTGAATATTTCCCAGTGAATTCAAAAGAAATTTACTTCTTAAACTCTGTCTGACATCACAAGGAGTTTGAGTGTGTTTCTTAAAGCCAAGCCAAAGAAATAAAGATAATTGGGGTAAAAAAACATAATTTCTTGCCTCCTAACTGCAGAAGTATTCTCTATAAAATTCACAAGATAAAGTTTCATACAACTGAGCATGCGTGAAGCATTACCAGTCTGAAGGATCGTAAAACTGACAGGGTTCCTCCTTTTCTCCTTTCCTTCTTGCTTTTGTGTTTGGGGAAACTCAGTTCAATTAAACTCAGTGTGACAATGACACTGTCAAAAATATTCCAGGGCTGCTGAAAATAGTAATAGGGATCTAGAGCGATGATTTTTAAGATCATTTCTGCAATGAAGATTCCCGTAAAAACCTGTGACAAAGAAACAGTAGCATCAGCCTGAAAGTAGCCATGAATTTGTCTTATCTCTAGGTCATGTTCCCTCAAATAACATTCATGGACAGATTAATAAAATCCATGTTTACAAAGTCCTAATGCACTTTAAATTAAAATGGGAGGATTTTTTTCTGTCTTCTCAGAAGCATGCCAAAGTGTATAAAAATCTGGGAATTGTCTATATCAGAAACAAAGTTTATAAATGCAGGGTTTGCTAATTTTTAATTTTTACTGTTATTTTTTACATTTCAAGTGAAAACAGACATCAACCAATTAATTAATCCTATAAAAAGCCACATAACAGAACTTGCTTACCAAGTTGCCTATTTTGAGCATGAATTTAAAAGTAGGTGACATATTATTGTGCTCCAGCGCCATGAACAAGGTGTTCATCACAATGCAAACCGTGATGGTGAGATCAAAAAAAGGATCCTTTATAAAAGCAGCCACTTTTTCCTTGATTCTCAACCAAACTGGGCAACAGTCCCAAATTAGATACTTTAAAGCAAAGTTCTTCAGGCGTGGTGGGCATTTCTGCTGAGCTCCTTCGTGTTCTAAATGAAGAAGAAAATCCTTCTATCATTAGTTATCACTGAGCAAGATGGTGAAATAACAACTTCAAGTATTGAAAAGACCAGAGAAGAAAAAGGAAATCTCATCTCTCACAGAGTTTCCCTGCACATTTTACCATTCGTGTAGCTCTCACATCAGCTGATAAATGTGAAAATAAAAATTCAGAGAAAATTGGATTCTAAATTCTTTTGTGAGCACCTCCTTCAAAAGCCTTTGGAAAGGGTTTTAATTGTTTCAGACTGGTACTACAACTATCTGACAGTGCAGATATTTGTGATGCAGAGGCCTCACCACAGCTTCTCATGCTCTTGTAGGACAATACAGCAGCCACAGAATTTCCCACCTTGTCCTCACACGGGACAATGGCTCTGTCACACACAACAACTTTTTGTCTCTCTTGGCTCCCAAGACAAATTAAAGAATCAATGGTAGACACAGGAATTCTGACTGGCAAATCCAAATTGCCTGAAATTTGGCATTTGGCCTCTTCTATGGGAAAGGTCACACCCACCATTTCCCAGCTAATGCAAGTCCAACTCATCTCCATTTTCCACCAGTAGAACTTGGGACAGAAGCCATTTTGTCTTTGTCATTTTCATCTTCTTAATCAAATCTAAATCTTGCAGCTTTTCTTTCTTCACCATTAATATTAATGAGCCCTTCAAAACAATTTTGATTCATCTTAAGTAAGTCCTGTGCAAATTCATTGGCCAACTGGAACTAGCTTTAAAAACAAGCACAGTAGGAATTACTCATCTGGTTTTCAGGGAGCTGGAAGCTTTTCAGGAATAAATGAGCTGGATCTGACTCATATCCTTTTCTTAATTGGACCCATCCTTATTTCTTCCCCCTGTTTAATTTTCATTTCTTTTTCTCCCAAGCTCAACACCTACACCTGCACCCTACACCACTTATT